>NW_004443952.1:15014434-15047704 GCF_000243295.1 Trichechus manatus latirostris
GAGCATCTTGGATAGATATCTTGTCATCTTTCACGATATCAGGGAAGTTTTCTGCCAACAAATCTTCAGCAATTCTCTCTGTATTTTCTGTTATCCCCCCCCATTCTTGTACTCCAATCACTTGTAGATTATTCCTCTTGATAGAGTCACACCTAATTCTTAGGGTTTCTCCATTTTTTTAAATCCTTTTATCTGATTTTTCCTTGAATAAGTTGGTGTCAAGTACTTTACCTTCAATCTCACTAATTCTGACTTCCATTGCCTCAATTCTGCTCCTATGACTTTTTATTGAGTTGTCTAATTCTGAAATTTTATGGTTAATCTTCTGAATTTCTGATTGCTGTCTCTGCAGATTCTTGAAGCCTGTTAAATTTGTCATTATGCTCGTCTCTAATCTTTTTAATTTCTTTTATTGTGTGTTCTGCATTTTGCTTAATTTCCTTCCTAATTTCTTGAAGAGTTCTGTATATTAATCTTTTGTATTCTGCCTCCAGTAATTCCAAGAAATTTTCCTCCTCTCGAAAATATCTAGATTTTTTATTTTGAGAGCTTGCTGAAGTCATCATGGACTGCCTTTTTATGTGATTTGATATTGACTGTTGTCTCCGAGCCATCAATAAGGTATTATATTTATTTTATGTTTGCTTACTGTGTCCTAGCTTCTTGTTTTGTTTTGATATGCCAAAATAGGCTGCTCATGTGAGCTAGTTTGATTATTGGCATCTTTGAAGCTCTAACGTCCTGTCACTAGGTGGTTAGATCTGTTACTAGGTATGTGAGCTCTGGAGTCTGCCCACTCATCCTGTATGGATTCAGCTCAGGTGCCTAGGTAGATAGCCACCAAGTATGTGGTGTAAGCTCTCACAGTCCTAGACAGGCATGGGTGATTGGTGTAGGCACAGTTATGTGGCTGCAGCAGGGGGACACACTCTGAGCAAGGTAGGGGGCTGACAGTCACCCCCGAGTGTCCAGGAGGTAGGCGTGTCCCTGTTCTCTAAAGCTCATAGGTGGGTGGGTTTTGCAGCTGGACTATGAGCACCCAATGCTGTTGTCTGTAAGGACTGGGGGGCACCTTTTATTCTTGGGCCCCTATTGCACGTGGCTAGGTGGTGTGGGTGGAGCCACCAGTCCTCAGTCCTCTGATTGGGTAGGTGAAGACCCTGCTTAATGGGCAGAGTAGTGTCAAATGTCACGAACGTGCCACTTCACAGCTGAAACAGTTCAAGTTAGACTTCCAGTATATACCCTGTTGTAGTACGGTGACAAGGGCCTACGCTGTTGAAACGGGCCCACACAAGTCTCTGCCGGGGGAAAGGCACTCAACGTCCATGGATCCTTAATGTGTGTGCCTAGGCAAATGGCCTGTGCCTATCCTGGCTTAGAGGAGCTGGCAGTTTATTTTTTCCCCCTTTTGTTAGTTTGTTCACTCTCCAAGCCAGGAGAAATGCTTAGGGCGTGTGACAGATCCTACTTCTTACCCAGGGTACTCAACAATTGCTGAAGCTGGTCCAGGACCCATTGCAGAGCAGGTAGTGGGGCGGTAAATGGGAGAGAGGTTTTTTCCTAAGGGGGGGTGTTTTTGATCTGTGCGGTTGGCTGTAGGCAAGTACTGATCTTTCACCAATCTAGGGCTGCTTCTTACTGGTTTTGGGTGGCCATGTAGGCTCTCTGCAACTGGGTCTCTCCCGGTGTGGAATACACCTCCTGAGCACTGCTGCTTGCCTGCCTCACCAGTCACCCACGAGCTGATTAGGCCTGAAGGGCTCAGGCTTTTGCTGGGTCAGTTCTGGCAACTCCTTGCTGCTTCCGAACCATCCCTCCTTTCCCCACCACTCAGTCTAGTTCCTCAACTTTGCCTTAGATGTTCAGGGCTCCTAGATTGTCATATATAATTGATTCACTTGTTTTTTTTGGGTCTTTGTTGTAAGAGGGTCCACCAGAAGTGTCTGACTACTCCACCATCTTGGCCCTGCCTCCTGTCTTCTTTTTAAAAGAAGAGAAACTGAGGCCCAGAGAGGTTAAGTAATGTGTCTAAGGTAACATAGCTTGTATGCAGTAGAGAGGAGTGGGGCAAGCCAGATAAGACTACACGAACAATTAATTATCACTACAAGGCAGCTCTACTGCTTATCACAAACAAAAGAAAAAGATGAAGAAACAAACAAAAGCAGCCCTGTAGACCCTCTTTTCTGTGATTCGGGTGGGGCTATGTAATCAGCCCTTATACCCCAGGGAGAAAATAACAGCTGTCAGAGTCTGCCCAACTTGCTTTGCCTCTAGCTTGCTCTCTAGTAGCTTCTGCAATTTTTCCCCATGCTGCACTGAGCCTCAGGAGTAATCAAATCAGAAACTGATATTCAGAAAGTAGGTATAGGCTTAA
This sequence comes from Trichechus manatus latirostris, assembly GCF_000243295.1. NCBI lineage: Eukaryota > Metazoa > Chordata > Mammalia > Sirenia > Trichechidae > Trichechus > Trichechus manatus. Next base: position 15,016,815 of record NW_004443952.1, read on the forward strand.
GGCTTAGCTGAAGTGGATTTTGTATGTTAATTAAGTGTTTTACGGAACCTCTGAGATCTCAGATGACACTTGGTAAATATTCCTTACTGAATCCACAGAATGTGAGTGGGTTCTGTATAATAAAGCAATTTCAATGTCGTGACAGATGGGCCATAGAAACTGGCCGTGTGGCTGTGATTCCAACAGATTACATACAATGAAAAATCTGGACAATAAGTGCTTTCTCTGAGTGTTGTCTATGTACCAGTCACTTTCTGGAAGGGAAGAACTTAACTGTTTTCAGTTTGTATTATAGGCATAAGAGGGGTCCTGAAATGTTTGCCACTCTTTTGTCTTAGCATGAAGTGAAAAAAAAAAAAGGCACCTTCAAGCTCTGCTCTGTGCTTCTTGTATGAACTATTCAACTCACTAAAGCCCATTTGTAAAGCATTTATGAAAAGGAGAGGCATGATGAATTCCCCCTTCTTTTCTTGAGCTCAGAGCCCTCATTTTCCCTATGGATTCTTTGTAGACCGACAGATCTAAGTTCTGTTCCACCTTCAGCTCTTTCAGACCAGGAATGCAAGTTGTGGCAATGAGTTTATGTACATAAAATCTCAACATGTGCACATGCATACACACAAATACACACATACAAAATTAATCCAGCCATTCCTCCACCTTTGCTGTATTCAATATGTTTATGCAGACAAACACCCATTAAGCAAAGCATTTTTCAAACATCTACATAGAGATCTGTTTAGTTGGAAGAGAACAAATTCTAGGCTTTTAATCTGTGAATTTTGCTCACCTTAGACAACTGCATTAGAGAACAAAATCAAAAATTTCCTTTTCTGTTACCTTACCTTCACTGAGAGTCATCCTCCTCTGCCTACACAGGCTGGTATATGCTCAAATGATGAAAGGAACCTTGTGCAGCCCCACAATTAGGTAAAGGAAAAATTGCCTATGAAATGACCGAACCCTTAATTAGCTAATTGCAGGTGCAATTGGCCACTTACACCATTAGATGAAGGGCAAGTGGTTAATTGAGCCCACAAGTGACCTACTCAGTCAGAACTAACAAATGGCTCATCAGACGAGGTCCCAGCCAAAATGTGTCTGCAAACAATAGCATGTGCAAAAAATGCACAAATCAGAAGCGGCAGCCAGGCTGCCATCTAAAAATGAAAGCCACAAAACATGCAATAATTAGGAAAATGATCAAAATCAGGAAAATTCAATAATGAGCCATGATCATAGGGGTAACGAAGGAGATGGGTGATGCAGTAGTTTTGGGAACCAAATGCAGTAGACGCTGAAAAAAGCATCTGCTTTGAGTCATCTTTATTCACTCTTATTTGGAACTTTCAGGGAAATTTGTCATTTTCTCCCATTGTAGTTTCTTATTCATGGGTAGGATCCAGAGAGTTCAGGACAAAATCCTGTACAGAACAGGGGATTAGGAAATGTAAACGAATGAATGAATGACATATCTACATATAGAAGACGAAGAGTAGAAGTACAGCTTCTTCATTATGCCCATCAACAGATGAATGGATAAATAAAATGTGTGTATATTACAATGGAATATTACTTAGCTACAAAGAGAAATGAAGTCCTGATACATGCTACAACATGAATGAACCTTGAAAACAATATGCTGAGTGAAATAGTCAGTCACAAAGAGACAAATATTGTATGATTCCACTTACATGAAATATCTAGGATAGGCAAGTAGATAGAGAACAAAGTTTATTAGTGGTTCCAGGGTGGGTGGGAGGAAGCAAAAAAAAGTGCATTCACTGCTTAGTGAACATAACTAATATCACTGAATTGTACATGTGAAAAACACTGAAATAGCAAATGATGTTATATATGTATCTATTTACCACAATAAAAAAAAGATGGCCTATTTTTATTATCAGGTAGAAAGGTAATTATGTGATAATTAAATCAAAATGTCCACATTACATTTTCATTCAATTAAAAAAAAATTGATAGTAGTGAGAAGAAGCTTTTGTTTGTTTCCCTAGTACTGAACATTTTTGGTTTGACTGTGTTGCTATCATGTACAATTTAACATGTAGGAGGAAATATCAATGATTATGATGGTGTTCATAGAAGTAACAATAATCATTTGTATTCACCAGGATAGGCAAAGTCTATGCTGAGATTAAAAAAAAAAAAAACCTCAGCATCCGAATACAACAAAAGTTTATTTTTTAATCTCACAGAGTCCACTCCGGGGAGGCCTCTTTAAGTTATTTCCCCTTCTCAACAATAGAAGTGTCTTCCATCCTGTGATTCAGCCATCTTAACAAAGGCCTCCACCTTCACCAATGAAGAGGACAAGACCAGAGAACTGTGTAATGAGATAGGACTTTTCACTGCCTTAGCCTGTTGGTGTCATGTGTCACTTGCGCTCACATTTCATTGGCCAGAACTAGTCACGTGGCCCTGCCTAGCTGCAAGTGCTCAGAAAGGAGGGGCCCTGAAATAGGTGCATTTTCTCTGTCATAGACACCAAAAACAAAGAAGAACAAAAAATGATCTATCCATCTGGAAATTTAAGAACACCCTTTGCTATAATGCTAGTTTAAAGATGTAATCAAATTTAAATTTACAAATTATTCAGAATAAAAAATGAGAGCCTTTCATTATAATAATGTGGGATGAAGCTAAAGTGGTATTTAGAATGAAATGTAAAGCCATAAAACTTATAATAAGGGAAAAGATAAACTGAAAATAAATGAGCCCCACCTTCACTCAAGAAGCTTGATGATTAGCAAAATAACACAAATCTAAGAATTAATAAAGATTCAAAAATGATAGAATGAAATTCATATTTAAAAAGTAGAGCATATTAAAAAAATAAAAATGTCTTCTTTATAAGACTGAGAAACTAGACAGATTTTTTGGCAAATCATATCACAGGGCAAAAAAGAACAAAGATTCCTATGTAACAATACTAGGAACAATATAGTAGACTGTGTGATCTGTCCATCTGCATTGCACATTGCACATGTGCCTCAAACATCCAGTCAGCCTTAAGACTGCTAGGAATGTGACATGTATACCCACTGGCATCAACCATTCCATGGGTGTTAAGTTCATCTGTGATTGAAACAAATCCACGAGACACTTAAAAAGTGTTGGCAAAGTGAAAGCTATTATTTTTATCTATAGAAAACAAACAGTAAACAATAACAACAGAGGAACCACTTATCCTTTCCCAAATTACCCATGTCCATTCTTATATTGCTGGGTCGGCGCACCACGGTTCAGGTCATGCTGTCTTCATGTCACTGCTACCTCTGGCTACCACCATGCTGGGGATGGAGGGAGTTGCATGGCTCCAAGGCTTCTGCTCTGCCACTGAGCCTCACTGGGCCTTGCCCCATGAGCGGGAAGACCCCTGCACAGGATATGCTGAGCCTCTGCCACTGGGCCCTTGTAGGCCTCTGCCATTAACTCTCACCACACTACCCAGGCCAGTGTGGTTCTCCCTCTTGCCCCCACTCTACCGGGGCCAGTGCTGCCCGCGGACATGTGTGGCTCCAACAACTCTGCCCAGGGAGGGAGGCACGTTGCACAGGGCACACTCAGGCCTCTACCCTGTGCAGGCAAATGTTACAGCTCTTTAGCAACAGGCAAACCTCCCTCACAGAAGCATCCAGCTCTCTACATGGGCCACCCCACCGCAGCTCTCTCTCTCCATGGGCTGACCAGCCTACCATCTCTCCATCTTTAGTTTTAGAACTCTTGCTTCTGGGTCTAGGAGGTTCTCAGTACAGGGACCCCCAGTGCAAATGATTTGCTCTGCTCCAGACTCTTCTTGATGGTAATGAAGTCCCCCCTACTTCTATGAGATTGGCCCTTATATAAGCCTACTAGGATGGCAAAACCAACCAATCCCCTAACTGGGCCACAAAGGGCTCAATTCTATCGGATAGATTTTCAAGCTACTATCTGCATAGTAAATCGACCAATCACTTACAAGATGGTGTCCCAGCTAATCATTCTGTGGGCGTTATAAGACCATGGCTAAAAAGGCCATATAAAAGTGATTCATTGCACTGCAGGAGACAAAGGTGTTGAAGAACTAGTAAATTTTATAAGAGAACATATTTAATGATTTCAACCAATAAATTTGAAAATCTAGAAAACTGACAGAGATCTAGGAAAAAAGATAATTATTAACCCTAGAAGAACATTCATTACTTGCTCCAGAGTTTGGGCTTGCTCTAGAATATCAGTACCAGGGTTTGTATTCTACCTCCACCACTATTAGCTGTGTCACTTTGGCCAAACTGTCTAACTTCTCTGTGATTTACGTTTCTGCCAACAAACACTGTAATTATTTTTTTTAAGTGGAACTTCAAACAGATGGTTTTTAGGTGAGTTGGAAAAAACATCTTAAAAAGCAGAAAATCTATACTTAATCAGTTAATCTGGAGCACAGAAATATTCTACAATGTCATGGTAATTTAAAGAATGTGGTATGGGCAAAAGAATAGATACACAAATCAATAGATCACAAATTCAGATGTAAAAGGGCCAAGCAGGAATATAAATGAGAGAAGCAGGCCTGGTGTAAGAAAAACCATGCGGTCATTTTTGGCTAGTCTTGATTTTCTCAGACATGGAATCAAGAAGTAGCTCTGAGATAAAAACAAAACAAATGTGCAATCACGGTGTAAACCATCAACTGCCAGGCTAGAGGTGATAGGGAACGGGAGGCACCATGGAAAGCTAGAGGATAAAGGCTCCAAAGAGCATAGAGGCCTCTGAGTTCCAGCCAAAGGCCAACATGAAGAATTAAGCTCTCAGTGCAACCTCATTATCTCATTTTTTAAAAGTTCTCTTTTATAAAAATATGTAGATCTATCCATTTGCTGAAAAAAAAAATATACACAACTCTTGATCCCTACTTCACACCATATACACAACTAAATTTCAGATGGCTTAAAGAAATAAATTAAGCTTAATATTTTTATAACCATGGAGGAAGATTATTTTTCTAATCAAGGAACATATCCAGAAGTCAAAAAGAAATAGATTAACAGATTTGACCACATAAAATTTAAAATACTGTATTACAAAAGAAACCAAAACTCTTAAAAGGCAAAAAAGAGTCTTAAAGAAATAAAGTATAAAGCCAGAGATTAATATCTAGTATATGGCTGTCCAGTAGAACTTTCTGTGATGAGGGAAATGTTAACAACTTTGTGTGTATTCTTCTGGATACTTCTCCCTATATTTATGTGCCTATTCAGGTATATAAAAATATGTAGCAATAGTAATTGTACTAATAACACTACTACTACTTCTAATAATATCAAATAATAGTGTTTACTATCTTTCAGGCATTGTTCTAAATATTTTGCATATATTAACTTATTTAATCTTCCTAACAATACTATGAGGTAGGCGCTATTGTTATCCCCATATTACAGATGAGGAAATTGATGCACAAATTGGCTTAGTAATTTGCCCAAAGACACAGAGCTCATAAGTGTCAGAAACATAATTCAATCTTAGGCAATTTGGTTCCAGCGCCCATATTCTTAAACTTTCTATTACATTTCCTCTTAAATAATTTTGGTGTGTTTGATTGTTTTTATTGTTGTCTGTCTTAGTCATCTAGTGTGGCTATAACACATAGATCACAAGTGGATGGCTTTAACAAAGAGAAGTTCATTCTCTCACAGTCTAGTAGGCTACAAGTCCAAATTCAAGGCATCAGCTCCAGGGGAAGGCTTTCTCTCTCTGTCAGTTCTGGAGGAAGGTCCTTGTGATGCATCAGTCTTCCCTCGGTCTGGGAGCTTCTCTGCTCAGAACCTCAGGGCCAAAGGAAGCGCCCTGCTGCCGGCACTGCTTTCTTGGTGGTATGAGGTCCCCGTGTTGTCTCTGCTCACTTGTCTCTTTTATATCTCAAAAGAGACTGGCTTAAGACACTATCTAATCTTGTAGACCTCATCAGTATAACTGCCACTAATCTATCTTATTTCATCATAATGATAGAGTTTACAACACATAAGGAAATCACATCAGGTTACAAAATGGTACACAATCATACAATACTGGGAATCATGACTCAGCCAAGCTGACAGATATTTTGGGGGACACAATTGAATCCATGACATTGTTGTTTTGTTAAACATAAGTAGGAATTTATTGTACATACAGTTCTACAAATGATATTTTTCACTAACAGTCTAGCTTGCATATGTCCATGTCAGTAAATTAGTACATATAGTTCTACTTCATTCTTTTCACTAGCTGCCCATAATATAATATAGATAAGATACATCATAACTAATTTAAACACTTTGATATTGTTTGAGATATTGAGACATTCAGAGGATATCACCTATAGCTGGGAGCCCTGGTGGCACAGTGGTTAAAGTACTTGGCTGCTAACCAAAAAGTTGGTGGTTCAAACCCACCAGCCACTCTGAGGGAGAAAGATGTGGCAGTCTACTTCCATAAAGATTTACAGCCTTGCAAACACTATGGGGGCAGTTCTGCTCTGTTCTATAAGGCTAATATGAGTCAGAATTGACTCCACAGCAGTGAGTTATCGTCTATAGACTGAAAAGTGAATGGTGCTCCCTGCAGTTGTGCGTGCATACCCCCAAGTGGTCCCACATTTAAGTAGTTTCCTTTTTTTTCAATAATACAAATGGTATTGAAATGAAATTTCTTGTCTATCTCTGTGCCCACGTGCCAGTATTTTGATAATGAATACCCAGAATTGGAATTTCAGAGAAAAGAGTATAAATGGTTAAATGGTGATATACTGCCAGAATGACTCCAAGAAGAACCTATCATTTACTCTGCCACCAAGAGTGTATGAAATAACTCATTTGATTCCACCCTCATTAATACATGTAATGCCAATCTTTGTATTTCTCGTCAATCTGAAGAGTGAAAAATGATGCCTGTTTTTTTGGTTACTAGTGAACTTGAGCATCTTTTTGTGTATTTATTGGCCTTTTGAATTTCTTCTTCAATGAGATTGTTCCTATTACTAATTTATAGACGTGTATACATTTTAGATCTGCACTGTTCAATACAGTAGCCAGCAACCACAAATGGCTATTTACATTTAAATTAATTAAAATTAAATAATATAAAATATTAAGTTGCTAAAACCATATAGCTACAGCCAATTGATTTTTAACAAGTGTGCTAATTCCATTCAGTGAAGAAATAATCTTCTCTTCAACAGATGGTGCTGAGAAAACTGGATCTCCACATACAAAAGAATGAAGTTGGGCCTATACTACACACTATGTATGAAAATTAACTCAAAATGGATCAATGACCTAAATATAAGAACTAAAACTCTTGGAAGAAAACATAGGGGGTAAAGCTTCAAGACCTTGTTTTTGACAATGGATTCTTAGATACAACACCAAAAGCATGGCAGCAAAAGAAAAATTGATAAAGCAGCCTTCATACAAATTGAAAACATTGGTATGTCAAAGGACTTTGTCAAGAAAATGAAGAGATAAACTACAGAATGGGAGAAAATATTGAAAACCACATAGCTGATAAGGTTTTAATATCCAGAATATATATATACATTTTTTAAAAACCCTACAACTCAACAACAAAAGGACAAACTACCCAATTAAAAAATTGGCGAAGGACTTGAACAGACATTTCTCCAAAGAAGATATACAAATGACCAACAAACACCTGAAAAAATGCTCAGCATCATTAGTCATTAAATAAACCAAAACTCATTGCCGTCAAGTCGATTCCGACTCTTAGTATTCTTATCATCAGGGAAATGCAAATCAAAACAACAATGAAGTACCAAGAAGGACATCATGCTTAGTAAAGTAAAGGGTCATTGAAAAAGAGGAAGACCCTCAACCAGATAGATTGACAGTGGCTGCAACAATGGGCTCAAATGTAGCAACGACTGTGAGGATGGAGTAGGACTGGGCAGTGTTTGGTTCTGTTGTACGCAGGGGCACTATGAGTCCAAACCGACTTGATGGCACCTAACAACAACAACAAGGATGGCTATTATCAGAAAAACAGTAAACATCTAGTGTTGGTGAGGATGTGGAGAAATTGGAGCCCTCATCCACTGCTGTGGAAAACATCTTGGAAGTTCCTCAAAAGGTTAAACACAGAACTACCTTATACCCACAATTCCACTCCTAGGTAAAAACCAAAAACACGAAACTCGTTGCTGTTGAGTTTATTCTGACTCATAGCCACCCCCATAGGACACAGTAGAACTGCCCCATAGGGTTTCCAAGGACTGGCTGACGGATTCGAACTGCTGACCTTTTGGTTAGCAGCTGAGCTCTTAACCACTGTGCCACCAGGGCTCCAGGTACATACCCAAAAGACTTCAGATAGGGACTCAAAGAGATACTTGTTCATACAATGTGTATTGCAGTATTATTGACAATGACCACAAGGTGGAAACAATCCAGTGTCCATCAACAAATGAATAGGTAAATACAACAGGATATATACATACAATGGAATATTATTCAGCCATAAAGAGAAAGTAAATTCTGACACACGCTATGACTTGGATGCACTTGAAAACATCATGCTCAGTGAAGTAAGTCAGACACAAAAGGACAAATATTGCATGATTCCACTTTCATGAAATAGCGAGAATAAGCAAATGCATAGAGAAAAGAGTTTATTAGTGGTTACCAGGGGCCCGGAGGAGGAGGGAATGGCGAGTTGTTGCTTAAAGGGTACTGAGTTTCCGTTTGGCGTGACTGAAAACTTTTGGAAATAGATAGTGGTGATGGCTACACAGCACGATGAATATAATTAATAGCACTGAATTATACACTTAAAAATAGTCAAAACGGCAAAATTTTTGTTGTATGTATTTTATCAAAATAAAAAAATTAAGTTCCTTGGTCACATTAACCACCTTTAAATGTATATGTTCTCTGATAAAAAGGAGGCAGTGGGGAAGAGATTAAAAACAGAAGAGAATCAAGATATAATTAGAAACTAGAGTGAAAATGGAGGAGATAATATGGTTACAGTAAACTCACCATAAACATAGATTTCTAGGACTAGAGGGAAACTTGGAAAATAACAGATCCCTTAGTTTTCAAATTATGTTTTGTGAAGTCCTGGACTTCTATGTTGTTGTCGGTAGGTGTCATCGAGTCAGTTCCGACTCATAGTGACCCTGTGTACACCAGAATGAAACACTTCCCAGTCCTGCGCCATCCTCACAATAATAGCTATGTTTGAGCCCAGGGTTGCAGCCAGTGTGTCAATCCATCTCATTGAGGGTCTTCCCCTTTTTCGCTGACCCTCTGCTTTACCAAGCATGATGTCTTTCTCCAGGGACTGGTCCCTCCTGATAACACGTCCGAAGTAAGTGAGACAAAGTCTCATCATCTTTGCTTCTAAGGAGCATTCTGACTGTACTTCTTCCAAGACAGATTTCTTCATTCTTCTTGCAGTCCATATTCTTCACCAACACCACAATTTAAATGCATCAATTCTTCTTTGGTCTTCTTTATTCATTCTATTCAGATACTCAACTCTGTATATTTTAAGGTATAATAAATATATTTTTAAATGTATTTTAAGTGTTATAAGCAAAAATACATATACACAAAATTCAACACATTGTGAGCCATTAAACTTTAACTTGTTCCACCATTTTAACTTGTTTTGGGGCAGATCTTAAAATAAAAGATTTTCTGCCATATGCAGTAAATGTTAATGGGTTATTGGGTAGGAAGATTATAGCTCTGCACAGCACTTTTTTTGAAAAATTCAAGATTGAGTCTGTCGGCTCTCATAAATTCGCACAACCTAGCAGAGCTCACGTGCACAATGCCCATGCACGGCAAGGTTCTGCTGCACTTGCCTGACACATGCTCTAAACCTCAGTTAATAGTTAACAGTGCAATAAGAAATGAATGTAAAATGTATAGCACCAAAATAATACCATGTTATACATAGCTTTAGTGCTAATTTTATGTCTTGGAAGTTTCTTGTTGACTTCTCATTGATGATAATTTTTTTTTTGCAGATTTTGAGTTATTCTTGATTCATTTTTATATTTATAAATATTATATTTGTGAGGAGATATAAAAAATATCCTTAAAACTAGAAAGAGATTATTTTTAGAAAGAGAGAGAGAAAGAAAAAAAGAGAGAATTGAAAGGGTAAATTAGATATGGCATATCAGCATCTATTGATGCATCAATTAATGTCAACTCACTGCAAATATTATAAGAATGAATGCAATTGCTGACAACTTTCACACAAACTCACTCAAAACCAAGAAACTACAATGATGGATGGAAAAACTGGAGGAATCTATGTGTTATGGTAGTAAAAGTGTCAAGTCTACAGTGTGTTTTATGCAACCAACTTTTTCAAAATAGAATTATGATTCCTGAAATGTTGCTGTTGTTGTTAGGTGCCCATGAGTCGGTTCCAACTCATAGCAACCGTATACAACAGAATGAAACTCTACCCGGTCCTGTGCCATCCTCACAATCGTTGTCATGCTTGAGCCCATTGTTGCAGCCACTGTGTCAATCCATCTCGTTGAGGGTTGTCTTAGTCATCTAGTACTGCCATAATAGAAATACCACAAGTGGGTGGCTTCAACAAAGACAAGTTCCTTCCCTCACAGTCCAGTAGGCTACAAGTCCAAACTCAGGGCATCAGCTCCAAGGGAATGCTTCTCTGTCAGCTTTGGAGGAAGGTCCATGTCACCAATCTTCCCTTGGTCTGGGAGATTCTTTGCGCAGGAACCTCAGGTCCAAAGGATGGGCTCTGCTCCCGGCATTGCTTTCTTGGTGGTATGAGGTTCCCATGTGTCTCTGCTCACTTCTCTCTTTTATATCTCAAAAGAGATTGGCTTAAGACACTATCCAATCTTGTATACTCATCAGTATAATTGTCGCTAATCCATCTTATTAGATCATAGCGATTGAATTTACAACTCATAAGGAAATCACATCAGATTACAAAATGGTACACAATTATATAATACTGGGAATCATGACTCAGCCAAGTTGACAGATAGTTTGGGGGACACAATTCAATCCATGACAAGGGTCTTCCTCTTTTTTGCCAACCCTCTGTTTTACCCAGGATGATATCCTTCTCCAGGGACTGGTCACTCCTGATAACACGTCCAAAGTATGTGTCAGAGTCTCGCCATCCTTGCTTCTAAGGAGCATTCTGACTTTACTTCTTTCAAGACAGATTTTCGTTCTTCTGGAAGTCTATGGTATATTCAGTATTGTTTGTCTGAAAGGTTAGTCATATCTAAATAAAATACAGTAAGCAATAAAAGAAATCTGCTTTGTTTTTTCATTGTTAATTGAATAGGTTTTACAAACTGTGTTAGTGAGATTATTAGCATGCACTTCTTCCCATGACAGAGAGTCAGATACTATGGAGGGAAAGTTTTAAAATCTTATATTTTAAAAAATCCAACAGAAATGTAAGAGGATGAGACTGTCACAAAAAATATACTTGGTACCATTTTCTGATGCTGTATCTAGAGAGGAGTGAAATTTTTTACATATGAAATACATGATGAATTAGTGAAAGATATAATTTTGTGAACTCGTTACAATTTATGTGGACTCTACTACTAATGAAGCCTTGGTTGCACAATGGTTAAGAGCTACGGCTGCTAACCAAAAAGTCGGCAGCTGCTTGAAAACCCTATGAGGCAGTTCTACTCTGTCCTATAGGGTTGCTATGAGTCAGAATCAGCTCGACGGCAATGAGTTGTTTTTTTCTACTACTAATATTGTGGCTCTCATCGTATGTTATGGATTGGATTGTGTCGCTCCCCCAGAAAATGTGTGTCAGTTTGGATAGTCCATGATTTCCAGTATTGTGTGATTGTTCGCCATTTTGTCATCTGATGTGATTTTTCTCTGTGTTGTAAATCCTACCTCTATGATGCTAATAAGGTGGGATTAATGGCAGTTATGTTAATGAGGCAAGACTCAATCTACAAGATTAGTCTTAAATCACTCTGTTTTGAGATATAAAAGAGAGAAGCAAGCAGAGAGTTAGGGGGACCTCATACTACCCAGAAGCAAGAGCCAGGAGAATAGTGAGTCCTTTGGACCTGGGGTCCCTGGGCTGAGAAGCTCCTCGATTGGGAAGATTGATGACAAGGACCTGTCCCCAGAGCAAATAGAGAGAGAAAGCCTTCCCCTGGAGCTGGCACCCTGCATTTGGACTTCTAGCCTGCTACACTGTGAGAGAATAAATTTATGCTTGTTAAAGGCATCCACTTGTGGTATTTCTGTTATAGCAGTACTAGATAACTAAGACACCATGTTTCTTATTTTTCTATGCTGGGCCCATTCAGATGAAAACAAAGACGTTTACCTTAGACCAGCCAAAGTGTAGTTACACACAGATAGTGTGAAATTAATGTCTGGGAAAAGCATAGAAGTAATGGCTCCCTTTAAAGCTATCACCACAATGTGTCAAAGTAGTTTAACGACTGTTTAATAGTACTATATAGCCAAACCCTAGGTGTTAACTTCTTAACAAACATGGAAACGTCTTTCTAAACAGTGTTGGATCAGGTCATATAAATAATCAATTATATGAAGGTACAACCTTCAAACTGCAACGTTTTCAGAGTTGTTGATAATAACATTGGCAATGACTTTTTTTTTTTACAGGAAAGCTGTATGAAGACCTGAAGGCAAGGTGCTAGTACAAATATTTCAAAGATTTAAAGGGAGAATAAAATTTTGTGTGTATCAGTGAAGTGATTCCAATTATTAAGTAGCTAATGAAAATATAACAGCTTTTGAGAATTCTGGCATTTTCATACTTATAATTGCACATAAGTTGTCAGCAAGGAAACTGAAACTTGAAATTTCTATTAAATGGAAAACAAAGTAGAGTTTTACAGCCTTGAAAAATGACAGATAAAGGCACTAAGGCATCTGAGATTTTTTTTAAATGAAATCACGGAGAAATCTTATATGGTTATCAAATATATTTGAAATGTATTTCCTGCCAGACATTTAAACTGGCTAAAGTAGAAACCAGTTAAATATTAACACTCCCCAAATTAAACATTCACCAAGTAAAGAACGTTAGGTGATGTTAGTGATTCCATCTTGAAATAAAAATATTCTATTACTTCTCCTTCAATCTTCTCTGATAGTTAATGGAAGAGTAAGCTTAGCCGTTAAAAAACTTTCCAATGTCAATCAGGATTTTTGGGCTGTGAAACCAAAACAAATCATGATTGTGACACCAATTATCATTCATAATCCCTAATTTCAAAATTAGGTTCATAAAATTATGTCAATGAACATAATTTTGAAATATTTCCGTTGTCTTTATAATAAACAATAATAATAAGTATACATTGAATAAATATATATACATACCCACTGCCGTGAAGTCGATGCCAACTCATAGTGACCCTGTAGGGTTTCCAAGGCTGTAAATCTCTGCGGAAGCAGACTGCCATATCTTTCTCCCATGGTTTCAAACTGGCATCCTTTCAGTTAGCAGTAGATTGCTTTAACAACTACACCACCAGGGCTCCTTATATATATATATAAACTATACATTTGAATTAAAAAAAATACACTGGTTAGACATTACTTTTTCTCCTTATATATTTGGGTTCCTCATATCATTTAGTTTGAAAAGCAGTACTGCTAAAATGAAGCAAAACTGATTAATCCAACTCTTTTATTTTATGACAAATGGACTATGGCCAGGGAGACAATGAGCCACACAGGTAAGAGTAGGATCACTAAGTTCTGACAGATTTGGGATTAAATCTTGACTCCATCACTTATTTTTAATTGTGCCAATGGCTAAACTTCTTAACGTCTCAAAGCTTCAGTTTCATCATTTGTATGGTGAAGTTAACAATCAATAGTACCTATCTCAAGGGTTGTTGTTACAGTTCAATTAGATATAGTGAATTCTCAGTATATGGATACTGTTTAAAAAAAGAAAGAAAAAAATATGCCCTGAATGGGAAAGTGATTCAGTGTCACTCAGATGCCAATAGTAGAGCTGGAACTACAAGTCCATTCTCTTCATTCTAGTGTTTTCTCCCTTACACTACACTGTGCCCAACCCAGTGGGAAAACTCTTCTTGGAATGAAGACACTTGAATTCTTGGTCTTTAAGGAGAGGGAGGGGTAGGGACAGGAATCCAGAGTAGGTAAAGAGGAAGATAATCTGAGACGGAATGCGACAGATTGTCATCACTTTTTTTAAAAGTGGGGGTTGGTTTATCTACTGAAAGTTTGGGGGTTTGAGTGGTTTAGGAAAAAGTAGAAACAGCCTTCATAGTAAAAGAGCGTCAATTAAGTCTAACGCTATAACAAAATTTATTGAGATGAATTGTCAGCTAAATTTAGAGACTTTGGAAAGACATGAAACTTTGAATTCTAACAGAATTGCTACAAATTCAAAGTTTGTTACATAGTAACTGTGGAGTTTTTGACAAATCTTTAATCTCTCCATGCCTTTCTTGCAAGGTTGCTATGGGGATTACATTAGTTACAGTAAATGAAGTTCTAGGCTGGTTGCTGAGGCCCCAGTCCAGAAGGCAGACCTGTGGCCTAGATTCTCCCAGACCATGAGCTCCTTAAGGTCAGGTACAGTGCCACAATCATGTTTATTGAGTGTTGAATGAATCACTCTTTGATGTAAATATTTGAACCTTTGTTCTACTGATGGTAGCCCAGTTTATTAAGACCTGCTGCTTTACCTGTTGGACTACATTACTACTCTGAGCCTCTGGTTTTAGAAAGAAAATGGGAATGATAACCCTCTGTACAGGTATTATGAGGATTAGCAGTAATATATGTAAAGTGTTTAGCACAGTTCCAGCACAGAAATGATTATTCAAGTATTAGTATCTATTGTTTTCTAGTTGCTCTCATCTGTAAAATGGAACAATAGCGGTTTTCATGAGTTCTAAATGAGACTTCTAAAATGTGAAAAACTTAGTAAATTATAAAGTATTAAATAAATGTTGATTAACATCATCAGCAGCTAATAGTTAATTTGTGTATGGTTAATAAAAGACAACAAAAACATTAAATACTAGAACTTGAAGTTTCCTCAGTAGGTTTTCAAAACTGAAGGATATTCTTTCTACTAATTTCTTGGTTAAAAATGAGGTTCTTCCACCTGTCCTCAAAAAATCATTCCCTCTACCCTCTTCAGGAAACTTGTTCCAAAAATCATTGTAGTTTTTACACAATCAAGTTGCAGCTAATAGCACGCACACTTATCAAATATGCACTAAAAAAATGCCTGGAGGGCTCCATTTTACAAGGATGCTATAGAAGAAATTCCTGTGCTGGGTGGGAGATAGGATTAAAGCAGTAGGAACATTAAATTAGAAAGGATTTATAGTTCAGCTCCTAACCACAGCAATCAACCCAAGTGGATATTTATCTACCTTCTGCTCAAGCACAGCTAGTAAATGGACCTCATCAGGCAGCCCATTTCATTTCCAGACTACCTTCATTTTTAGAAAGCTCTTCTTTATTTTTTTATATAATATTTTATTCTGTTTTCAGTGAGAGTTTTCATAGCAAATTAGGTTCCCACTGAACAATTTCTACACAAATTATTCAGTGACATTGGTTACATTTTTCACAGTGCGTCAGCATTCACATTAATTCCATTCTGGTTGTTTTGTTTCCAGTACTCTGGTTTCCCTGCTCCTTTACCCTTCAGGGTAATTGTCGACCACTTGGTCTATATAGATGATTTTTTTTTCTTTTTTTTTTTATTGTTATAGTTTAAATGAAGTTTACATTTCAAGTTAGTCTCCCATACAAAAATTTATACATACATTGTTGTGTGACCCTAATTGCTCTCCCCTTACTGTGACAGCACACTCCTCCTTTCCACCCCTGATTCCCCACGTCCATTCACCCAGCTCCTAACCCTCTCTGCCTTCCCATCTCACCTCCGGACAGAAGCTGTCCATTTAGTCTCTTGTAACTACCTAAGCTAAGAGGCACACTCCTCACGAGTATCACTTTATGTCCCACTGTCCAGTCCAATCGCTGTCTGAAGAGTTGGCCTCTGAAATTGTTTTAGTTCTGGGCTGATAGAGAATCCGGGGGCCGTGCTTTCTGGGGTTCTTCCAGTCTCAGTCAGACCATCAAGTCTGATCCTTTTACTAGAATTTGAGTTCTGCACCCCACCTTTCTCCTGCTCCGTCAGGGACTCTCTGTTGTGTTCCCTGTCAGGGCGGTCATTGGTGGTAGCCGGGCACCAGCTAGTTCTTCTGGTCTCAGGCTGATGAAGTCTCTGGTTTATGTGGCCCTTTCTGTCTCTGGGGCTAATACTTTCCTTGTATCTTTGGTGTTCTTCATTCTCCTTTACTGCAGGTGGTGGGAAGAAAGCTCTTCCTTACACTGAGCTAAAACTCTGCCTCTCCTTGGCTCACATTCTACCCTCTGGAGCCATAAAAATCAGTGTCTTCCATCTTCAATGTGAGGCTGTCAAATATTTAGAGATAGAGATCAAGTCCTTTATCATTTGAACATGTCATTTGTCATCATGCTATGCTAGAGAGCTTCAGAGAGCAGCGGCCAGTGAGTTTGAGAAGCAGTTCAAGCAGGGTTTGGCAAACCATCTTTAACCACGGTCTATCTCTTGATTGCCCACATCAGGTTCAAAAGAAGCCACAGGATGTTACCAAAGCACCCAAACCTGCCCCTTCTCTTGAAATTCTCTTTATCTTACTCATACTTGTGAATTTCTTTCACTTGTATGTAGCATTAAGTAATGCTTCAGTAAAAGGCCTCCTTTCTGCGGGGGATTGGGGGGTGGGGGTGGGGTAGGAGCCTCCTGCATGTTGAAAAGCTACAGGCATTATGATTCCATCTCATTTTCTTCCTCTCAGGCTCAAGTGCCTTTTTATCAACTTTTTGGTGTTCATCTCCAGTCCTTTCTCATTCCTTATTTCCTCACCATATAATTTCTTTCTTCTCTTTTAATAAGCCATTTGAGCAGTTCCCCAAACCATTTTATCTTCCATCAAAAAACATGAGACATTGGCATGGAACACACACATAGTCAGGAGTGGCCTCAGGCAGAAGAAAATCATAACAGGACAGTAGACCCCTCAACTTCCATGTCTATTGATATGGGGAGGCTAGGGTTAGATTCTGCAGTGATCTACAGTCCTATCGTCTAGCCCCAGGTACTCCTAGTTAACTGCTACAGACAATTGGACTATGGTTTTCTGTGACTTTTAAACCAATGCATCTATTCCTTTATTATTTTTTTTCTTTTCACTCTTAGTTATCCAGTTATGAAATATCAGTCATTTGCTACCATATGATCCAGCAATCCAACTCTTAGGAATAGATCCTAGAGAAATAAGAGCTGTCACATGAATAGACATACGTACACCCATGTTCATTGCAGCATTATTAACAATAGCAAAAAGATGGAAACAACCTAAGTGCCCACAAACATATGACTGGATAAACAAACTCTGGTACCTACACACAATGGAGTAGTATGCAACATTTAAGAACAGTGATGAATCTGCAAAACATTTCACAACATGGATGAATCTGGAGGGCATTATGCTGAGTCAATCACAAAAGGACAAATACTGTATGAGACCACTATTACAGAAATTCATGAAAAGGTTTACACACGAAAAAAAAAACAGTCTTCGATGGTTACTAGGGAGGGGCGCAGTGGGGAGGGAAAGGCACTAAATAGACAATAGATAAGTGGTAACTTGGGTGAAGGGTAAGACAGTACACAATACTAGGGAAGTCAGCACAACTTGACCAAGGCAAGGTCATGGAAACTTCATAGACACATCCAAACTACCTGAGGGACCAAATTACTGGGCTGAGGGCTATGGGGACCATGGTCTCAGGGAACATGTAGCTCAACTGGCATAACAGAGCTTATAAAGAAAATGTTCTATATCCTACTTTGGTGAGTAGCACCTGGGGTCTTAGAAGCTTGTGAGCAGCCATCTAAGATACTCCACTGGTCCCATCACTTCTGGAGCAAGGGAGAATGAAGAAAACCAAAGACACAAGGGAAAGATTAGTCCGAAGAACTAATGGACCACAACTACTACAGCCTCCACCAGACTAAGTCTAGCACAACTAGATGGTGCCTGGCTACCATCATCAACTGCTCTGATAAGGATCACAATAGAGGGTCCTGAACAGAGCCGGAGAAAAATGTAGAAGAAAATTCCAACTCACAAAAAAAGACCAGACTTACCGGTTTGACAGAGACTGGAGAAACCTCCAGAGTATGGCCCCTGAACACCCTTTTAACTCAGTACTGAAGTCATTCCTGAGGTTCACCCTTCAGCCAAAGATTAGACAGGCCCATAAAACATACAATAATACATGTAGCTCAACCAGGTATACGAGACTAAATGGGCACAGCAGCCCAGGGGCATGGATGGAAGCCAGGAGGGGACAGGAAAGCTGGACGAACGGAAATGGGGAATCGAAGGTTGAGAAGGAGTGAGTGTTGACACATCACAGGGTTGGCAACCAATGTAACAGAACAATATGTGCACTAATTGTTTCATGAGAAACTAATTTGTTCTGTAAACCATCTAGAGCACAATAAAAAAAAAGAACTAACAACAACAACGACAAAAAGATGTTAAATGAAGTTTTACACTTTAAAATGGCCATGTAATACAGATTCTCAAGAGCTGGTTATATTGTGCTTCAGAGCACTTTACTATTTACAGTGTAACCTTGTTTGACAATAAATTGCTGTGAGAAATAAAATGAAGATAAAGCTATATATATATATATATATATATATATACATACACACACATATATATACACACACATATATATATCAGTCATTTGCATGGGCTGTCAGATACACATGAAGATATTTGCCTAGTCTTCAGAGATTTCCCATCAGTACCTGTCAACTGGTAACAATCATGCACGCTTAATTTGAATGGTGTTTGATTAAATGCTTTTGTATGCATCATGGAGATCCTTACAATACTTACGTGATATAGGAAAGAAAGATATTATAATTTTATAGATGTAAGAACCAAGAGTCTGGAAGGTGGTGTTTTTCTGCACAGATTTTAAGCGGTAGAGCAAAGACTCCAATGCAGGACTTCAGATTCAAAGTTTCTCTTTATTTACCCTACACTATAGTACAGGCGGAAACCCTGGTGATGTAGTGGTTAAGAGCTATAGGTGCTAACCAAAAGGCTGGCAGTTCGAATCCACCAGGTGCTCCTTGGAAACCGTATGGGGCAGTTCTTCTCTGTCCTAGAGGGTGGCTATGAGTTGGAATCGACTCGATGGCAACAGGTTTGGTTTTGGTTTTTTAGATAACAGGCAGACTTCATTTTATTGTTCTTCACTTTATCGTGCTTTGCAGATACTGCATTTTTTACAAATTGAAGGTTTGTGCCAACCCCGTGTCAAGCAAGTCTCTTAGAGCCACTTTTCCAACAGTATGTGCTCACTTCGTGTCTCTGTGTCACATTTTGGTAATTGTTGCAATGTTTCAAACTTTTTCATTATTATTATATCTGTTATGGTGATTAGTGATCATTGATCATTGATGTTACTATTGTAATTGTTTTGGGGCACCACGAACTGCACCCATTTAAGACGGCAAATTTAATTGATAAATATCGTGTGTGTTCTGACTGTTCAACCGATTGGCTGTTCCTCCGTCTCTCCCCTTCTCTTCAGGCCTCCCTATTCCCTGAGACACAACAATATTAAAATTAGGCCAATTAATAACCCTACAATGGCCTCCAAGTGTTCAAGAGAAAGAAGAGTCACACGTCTTTCACTTCAAATTAAAGGTTAGAAATGATTAAGCTTAATGAGGAAGGCATGTCAAAAGCCGAGACAGGCCAAAAGCTAGGCTCTTTCACCAAATAGCCAAGTTGTGAATGCAAAGGAAAAGTTCTTGAAGGAAATTAAAAGTACTACTCCAGTGAACACATGAATGATAAGAAAGCAAAACGACAGTATTGCTGATATGGAGAAAGTTTTAGTGGTCTGGATAGAAGATCAAACCAGCTACAAAATTCCCTTAAGCCAAAGCCTAACCCAGAGCAAGGCACTAACTGTCTTCAATTCTATGAGGCAAGAGAGAGGTAAGGAAGTTGCAGAAGAAAAGTTTGAAGCTAGCAGAGATTGGTTATTGAAGTTTAAGGAAAGAAGCCATCTCCATAACATTAAAGTGCAAGGTGAAGGAGGAAGTGCTGATGTAGAAGCTGCAGCAAGTACTCTAGAAGATCTTGCTGAGATAATTGATGAAGGTGGCTACACTAAAGAATAGATTTCGAATTTAGACAAAATAGCCTTATAGTGGAAGAAGAAGGCCCTCCTTCATAGCTAAAGAGGAGAAGTCAATGCCTGGCTTCAGAGCTTCAAAGGACAGGCTGACTCTCTTGTTAGGGGCTAATGCAGCTGGTGACTTTAAGTTGAAGCCAATGCTCATTTACCATTCTGAGAATCTTAGTGCCCTTAAGAATTATGATAAATCTACTCTGCCTGTGCTCTATAAATGGGACAACAAAGCCTGGATGATAGCACATTCGTTTATAACACGGATAACTGAATATTTTAAGCCCACTGTTGAGACCTACTGCTCAGAAAAAAAGATTCCTTTCAAAATATTACTGCTAATTGACAATGCACCTGGTTAGCCAAGAGCTCTGATGGAGATGTACAGGGAGATTAATGTTGTTTTCATGCCTGCTAACACAAAATCCATTCTGCAGCCTATGGACCAAGGAGTAATTTCAACTTTCAAATCTTATTATTGAAGAAATACATTTCATAAGGCTATAGCTGCCATAGCAATTCCTCTGATGGATCTGGGCAAAGTAAATTAAAAATCTTCTGGAAAGGATTCACCATTAGGAACATTTGTGATTCCTGGGAAGAGGTCAAAATATCAACATGAACAGGAGTTTGGAAGAAGCTGATTCTAACCCTCATGGATGACTTTGAGGGGTTCAAGACTTCAGTGAAGGAAATAACTGCAGATGTGGTGGAAACAGCAAGAGAACTACAATTAGCATTAGAGCCTGAAGATGTGACTAAATTGCTGCAATCTCATGATAAAACTAACAGATGAGTTGCTTCTTATGGATGAGCAAAGAAAATGGTTTCTTGAGATAGAATCTATGCCTGATGAAGATGCTGTGAACGCTGTTGAAATGACAACAAAGGATTTAGAATATTACATAAACTTAGTTGATAAAGCAGTGGCAGGGTTTGAGAGGACTGAATTCAATTTGAAACAAGTTCTACTGTGGGTAAAATGCTATCAAACAACATTGCATACTACAGAGAAATCTTTCATGAAAGGAAGTTGCTGCATACTTCATTGTTGTCTGCTTTTAAGAAATTGCCACAGCCACCCCAGCCTTCAGCAACCACCACCCTGATTAGGCATCAGCCATCAACATCAAGGTAAGACCCACCACCAGCAAAAAGATTACAACTCGCTGAAGGCTCAGATGATGGCTGGCATTTTTTAGCAACAAAGTATTTTTTAATTATGTATTTTTTTAGACATATTGCTATTATACACTTAATAGACTACACTATCGTGTGAGCATAACTTTTATATGCACTAGGAAACCAAAAAATTCACGTGACTCACTTTATTGCCATATTCATTTTAGTGCAGTTGTTTGGAACTGAACCTGCAATATCTCCAACATATGCCTGTACTTATGTAAGGTATTGACGGTTTAGTGGTAGAATTCTTACCTTCCATGCAGGAGATATGAGTTTGATTCCTAGCCAATGTACCTCATGCACAGCCACCACCTGTCTGTCAGTGGAGGCTTGTGCATTGCTATCATGCTGAACAGGTTTCAGTGAAGCCTCCAGACTAAGAGAGACTAGGAAGAAAGGCCTGGCAATTTACCTCTGAAAAGCAGTGAGAACCCTATGGCTCACAACAGTCTGATTCACATCCAATTATGGGAATGGCACAAGACCAGGCAGCATTTCATTCCGTTGTGCATGGGGTCTCCATGTGCATGGGGTCGCCATAAGTCAGAGGCCAACTTAATGGCAGCTATCAACAACAAATATTACTTATACTAATCATTCCTGAAAAGAAACTGACAAAATAACCCACCTCTTACTACTCGTGATGGTTAAGGTTGTGTGTCAACTTGGCTGGGCCATGATTCTCAGTGTTTATCAATTATGTAATGATGTAGTCATCCTCCAGGATGTGATCTGATGTATCAGCCAATCAGTTGTAAGGGGAGTTTCCTTGGGGGTGTGGCCTGCATCTAATGTATATATATATGGATGTTCTGGCAAAGCTCACTTGCTTGCTCTGGATCCTAAATCCAGCACATCATTTTCTGACCTCCTGTTCTTGGGAGGGACTTGAGCCAGCTGCCTGCCATATTGCCTGTGATGTTGGCATTCATCAGCCTCCACAGCCTGTCAGCTAGTGGCCTGCCATCTGACCTGCCAATCTTGGGTGAGTCAGAGAAGCCTCCAGCCTGTCATGTGACCCATAGACTAGGGATTTGCCAGCCTCTGTGACAGCATGAGCCATTTCCTTGGGATAAATTTCTCTATATATACATATATATGTACACACACATCACTGGTTTTGCTTCTCTAGAAAACCCAGCCTAAGACATTTGGTACTGACAGTGGTTCTAGAGAAACAAAATTGTAAGGATGAGTTTTCTAAATTGGTTCTCAAGTCTGACTAGTCTTTAAGGCACTGATGACTCTGCCTCCAGTAGTAGAGAGGGTGCTGCTAATCCATAGCATGAGATGGCAATATTAACGTGCAAAATATCACCACCAAGGTATCAAGTATTGGTGAGAGGTGAGGCTCTGGGTGATCTCATCTTTGATACTGTTCTACAGTTTCATCAGAATGAGAAGTGTAAGGAAGCTGGTTGGTTGGTCCCACTTTCACTAGGTAAAATGGTGAAAGAAAAAGAAGAGCTCAGGGCTTCAGAGTCGAAGCTCAAGTGCCGCATAAACTACCTCAAAGTTTCCACTTGTGCCCTGAAAGAAAGCCTCATTTCTTGTAGTAACAGAGCTGATATTGCCAAAAACCAGACCCAGAGAATGGCTTAAATACAGTGCCAATTGAATTTCCAACCTTGAATGGTGTCTTAAGTTAAAATTAGGGCATTGATTGGGAAGACACAGCATCCTGAAAAATGGGATGGGGATATATGGGCAGATAATCAGGAAGTTGGGGACACTGAGCCCCTAAATTCCATGAAATCACCCTTGTCAAAAGAACCAGCCCCCTTACTCCCATCCGAAGAGATAGCTCCATCTTTGTCTCCTAAGCCACCCTCTCCAGTAAAACCATTATCCCTTCCACCCCCATCTGATGAGATTAACCTAGCTGTGCCCGAAGTCTTTGAGATATTGCCTATGTCTGTGGCTGAAGCAATGCCTGGGGCAATGCCTGAGACAGATGCCTTACTAGACATTGCTGAATGTTTCCAGGACGTACTCCCACCATCCATTTTTGCTTCTAGACCTATAACTAGACTTAAATCCCAGCAAGCCCCAAAAGGTTGAAATATGAAGTGTGACCCAGAAGGAGGTACGCTACACTCTAAAAGAACTGCTTGAACCTTCTAGTATGTACAAACAGAAACCTAGGGACTATGTGTGGGAATGGCTATTAAGGGTGTGGGATAATGGTGCAAGGAACATAAAATTGTATCAGTATGAGTTTATTGATATGAGCCCATCTAAGCACAAATTCTCCATTCAATGTTTCTGCCCAAGAGGTTAGGAAAGGATATAATGGTTTATTTAATTGGCTTGCTGAAGCATGGATTACATGGTGGTCTACATTAATACAAACTCAAGTACCAGAGCTTCCTTTGTGTATACAGAAGAAGGTGTCTTAGTTATCTAGTGCTGCTATAACAGAAACACCACAAGTGGATGGCTTTAACAAACAGAAGTTTATTCTCTGACAGTCTAGTAGGCTAGAAGCCCAAATTCAGGGCATCAGCCCCCAGGGAAGGCTTTCTCTGTTGGTTCTGCAGGAAGGTTCTTGTCATCAATCTTCCCCTGGATTAGGAGATTCTCTGCGCAGGAACTCTGGGTCCAAAAGACGCTCTCTGCTCCTGGCACTGCTTTCTTGGTGGTACGAGGTCCCAACTCTCTGCTTGCTTCCCTTTCCTTTTATCTCTTCCATGCTCCAGGGAAACTCCTTTTACATTGAATCAGGGATGTGACCTTAGTAAGGGTGTTCCAATCCCATCCTAATCCTCTTTAACATAATCTAATCTTGCCTCATTAAGCACAGGCAGAGATTAACGTTTACAACACATAGAAAAAATACAATCACAAAACAGAGGACAACCACACAATACTGGGAATCATGGCCTAACCAAGTTGATACATATTTTTTGGGTACACAATTCAATCCATGACATTCCACCCTTTGGCCCCCCAAAATTCATGTCCTTGCCACATACAAAACATTCACCCCATCGTATCATAGCAAAAGTCTTAAATCAACTCCAAGTCCAAAATCCAAAAATTCCTCTTCATCTGTGAAATCTAGAATAAAAGTTATCTGCTTCCAAAGTACAATGGTGCAAAAGGCAGGCACAAGCTAGACATTTCCAATACAAATGGGAGAAATTAAAGGGAAAGAAGGCCTAACAGGCACCAAGAAAGTCAGCAGAACAGATTACATTAGCCCTCAAGGCTTGAAAATAATCCTCTGTTCTCTGAGACCATTTACACAATGGCCCTGCCCTCCAGACTCTAGGTATTAGCCACACTCTCCAGATCCTGAGTGGAAGCCCTTTGGCCCTGGGCTTCAGCTCTGCCTTCCAGGCCCACTAGGATGGCAACTCTGCTCCCTCGGCTTTAGGCGCACCATTCTCCTAGTCCATCTGAGTGGTGACTCCACCCTTAGAAACACCAGAGGCCATAGCTCCACCCTTTGAAACCTCGGAAGTCGAGGCCATATCTTTTGAGACTGGGGCAGCTCGGCTTCCTGTGTTCCTTGTCTCTTCGGCTTCTGTTTCCTGGTTCCTTGGCCTCTCAGCTCCTCGGGCCTCACTGCCAGCATCTGCCTAGCTCAGGCAAGTATTCCAAAGTTCTGCAGCTCCACTGATAAGTGCCCGAAGGCACGCCACTCTGCCAGAAAGCCTCTTGCACACAGGCGCTCAGCTCTCTCGCTCCATGCATCAGCTCCAGCTCTGTCTCATGCTGGTCTCCTGGTTCTGCTGCTGCCGGTCTGCTGCTGCTACTGGTCCTCTGCTGCTGCTTCTCACTGTCTGTGTCATCTCTCCTCATTTCTTTCTGAGACCCCTATCCATTCACCGTTTCAAAACTCCTTCCACATTTCAGGTATCTGTTAGAGCAGCAGTCCACTCCCGGTACCAAACTCTGTCTTAGTTATCTAGTGATGCTATAACAGAAATACCACAAGTGGATGGCTTTAACAAACAGAAGTTTATTCTCTCACAGTCTAGTAGGCTAGGAGTTCAAATTCAAGGCGTCAGCTCCAGGGGAAGGCTTTCTCTGTCGGCTCTGCAGGAAGGTTCTCGTCATCAATCTTCCGCTGGACTAGTAGCTTCTCCACCAGGAACCCTGGGTCCAAAGGACGTACTCTGCTCCCGGTGCTGCTTTCTTGGTGGTATGAAAGCAGCTTCCTTTTCCTTTTATCTCTTGTAAGATAAAAGGTGATGCAGGCCACTCTCTAGGGAAACTCCCTTTACATTGGATCAGGGATGTGACCTTAGTAAGGGTGTTCCAATCCCACCCTAATCCTCTTTAACATAATCTAATCTTGCCTTAATACCCACAGGCGGAGATTAGGATTGACAACATATAGGAAAATTACAATCATAGACTGGAGGACAACCACACAATACTGGGAATCATGGCCTAACCAAGTTGACACATATTTTTTGGGGACACAATTCAATCCATGACAGAAGGTATCCAAAGGCTTAGGGAAATTGGCATGTTAGAGTGGATTTATCAGGTTTGAACCACAGACCCACACATGGAGTGCCCAGAGGACACACCTTTCACTATAACAGTGAGGAACAAATTTGTGAACGGAGCCTCAGCATCCTTGAAGACTGCTGTGATTTCTATTTTATGTAAGTCAGATTTGATAGTGATTTGATAGATACCCCAACTGAATTAAGACGCCTAACTACAATAGGGCTGATGGGACCCCAGGGTGATAGGGGCCAAGTGACAGCACTCAATTGACAAACATAAGGTAAGTGTGGTTACCGTAAGAGACAGCAAAGTCAAAGCAGTAATCAGAACAGTCTGACGTGTATGGGTTTATGGCATTGGCTACTTAGTCATGGTATTCCTAGGAGTGAAATAGATGGGAAATCTACCATTTACTTGACCTGTACAAGCAGAAGAATTCTAGGTCAAGTGAACGGCAGTCTAACTTGAATTGCCAGAATAGAGAGTCACAGTCCCTCAATCAATTCCCAGACTTGAGCGAGTTTACAGACCCACAACCCTTTGAATGAAGGGGAAGTCAGTCCACCTGAGGAAGGGCCTCACTACACTGCCAAAAATTTATACTGTTAATCTTTCTCTCAGCATTCCTCCAAGGGATCTATGGCCTTTTATAAGAGTAACTATTCACTGGGGAAAAGGAAATAATCAGAATTTTGGGGGATTACTGGATATTGGCTCTGAACTGACACTAATTCCAGAAGACCCAAAACATCAGACTGGGGGAGTATGGAGGTCAGGTTATTAACGGAGTCTTAGCTCAGGTTTGTCTCACAGTGGGTCCCCAAACACATCCAGTAGTGATTTTCTCAGTTCCAGAACACATAATTGGAATAGATATACTGAGCAAATGGCAGAACCCCCATACTGGATCCCTGACAAGTGGAGTAAGGGCTATTATGGTAGGAAAAGCCAAGTGGAAGCCATTAGAACTGCCACTATCTAGGAAAATAGTAAATCAAAAGCAATACCATATTCCTGGAGGGATTGAAGAGATCACTGCCAATATCGAGGACTTGAAGGATGCAGGTGTGGTGATTCCCACCATGTGTCCATTCAACTCACCTATCTGGCCTGTGCAAAAAACAGATGGATCTTGGAAAATGACAGGGGATTAAAAAAAACTTAACTTCATGGTAACTCCAATTACAGTCACTATTCCAGATGTGGTTTCATTGCTTGAGTAAATTAATACATATCCTGGTTCCTGGTATGCAGCTAGTGACCTGGCCAATGGCTTTTACTTGATTCCGATTTTTGAAGGAACATCAGAAGCAGTTTGCATTCAGCTGACAAGGCCAACAACTCACCTTCACTGTCCTGCCTCAGAGGTATATCAATTCTCCAGCCCTATGTCATAATTTAGTCAATGGGGACCTTGATCACCTTTCCCTTCCACAAGACATCACACTGACCCATTACATTGATGCCATTATGCTGACTGGATCTAGTTAGGAAGAAGTGTCATTGATTCTGGACTTACTGGTAAAACATTTGTGTGTTAGAGCATGGGAAATTAATCCAACAAAAATTCAGGCACATTCTACCTCAGTGAAATTTCTAGTCCAGTAGTGTGGGGCATTTCTAGAGAGTCCTTCTAAAGTAAAGGTAAGTTGTTATATCTGGCCCCTTTAACAACTAAAAAGGAGGAACAATGCCTGATGGGCCTCTTTGGATTTGGGAGGCAACATAGCTCTCATTTGGGTGTGTTACTCTGGCCTATTTATCTAGTGACTCGAAAAGTTGCTTGTTTTTAGTGGGGTCCAGAACAAATGAAGGCTCTGCAACAGGTTCAGGCTGCCATGCAAGGCGCTCTGCCCCTTGGGCCACATGATTCAGCTAATCCAATGGGGCTTGAATTGTCAGTGGCAGATAAAGACGCTGTTTGGAGTCTTTGGCAGGCCACTACTGGTGAATCACAGTGCAGACCCTTAGGATTTTGGAGCAAAACCCTGCCATCCTCTAAAAATAACTACTCCCCTTTTAAGAAACAGTTTTGGGCTTGTTACTGGGCCTTAGTGGAGACTGAATGCTTAACCATGGGCCACCAAGTCACTATATGGCCTTAGCTGCCTATCATGATCTGGGTGTTGTCTGACCCACACTCATAAAGTCAGACTTGCACAGCAGCACTCCGTCATTAAATAGAAGTGGTATATATGAGATCAGGCTCTAGCAGAACCTGAAAGCACAAGTAAGTTGCATAAGTAAGTGGCTCAAATGCCCATGGTCTCCACACCTGTCACATTACCTGTCCTCTCCCAGTCTGCACCTATGGCCTCATGGGGAGTTCCTTATAATCAGTTGATTGAGGAAGAAAAAACTCATACCTAGTTTACAGATGGTTCTGCGTGATATGCCGGCACCACTCAGAAATGGACAGCAGCAGAAATGCAGCCCCTTTCTGGGACCTCCCTGAAGGACAGTGCTGAAGGAAAATCCTCCCAATGGGAAGAACTTTGAGCAGTGCACTTGATTGTTCACTTTGCTTGCAATGAGACATGGTCAGATATGTTATTGTATACTTATTCATGGGATGTGGCCAATGGTTTGGCTGGATGGTCAGGGACTTGGAAGGAACGTGATTGCAAGATTGGTGACAAGAAGGCTTGGGGAAAAGGTATGTGGATAGACCTCTCTGAATGGGCCAAAAATGAAGATATTTATGTCTCAGGTGTATCTTCACCAGAAGGTGACCTCAGCAGAGAAGGCTTTTAATAATCAAGTGGATAGGATGACACATTCTCTGGAAACCAGTCATTTTCCCGAGCCACTCACATCATTGCTCAATGAGCTCATGAACAAAGCAGCCATGGTGGCAGGGATGGAGGTTATACATGGGCTCAGAAACATGGACTTCTACTCACCAAGGCCAACTTGGCTACAGCCACTGCTGAGTGCTTGATCTGCCAGCAGCAGAGACCAATACTGAGTCCCCGATATGCACCATTTCTTGAGACGATCAGCCAGAAACCTGGTGGTAGGTTGATTACACTGGACCACTTCCATCATGGAAAGGGCAGTGTTTCATTCTTACTGGAGTAGATACTCTGGATACAGAATTGCCTTCCCTACACACAATGCCTCTTCTAAAACTACCATTCGTGGACTCCCAGAATGCTTTATCCACCATCATGGTATCCCATAAAGCATCACTTTGAATCAAGGGACTCACTTCACAGCAAATGAAGTGTGGCAATGGGCCCGTGCTCATGAAATTCACTGGTTTCACCATGTTCCTTATCATCCTGAAGTAGCTGGCTTGGGAGAATGATGTAATGGCCTTCTAAAGATACAATTACGGTGGCAATACCTTGGAAGGCTGGGGCAATGTTCTCCAGGGGCTGTATATGCTCTAAACCAGTATCCAATGTATGGTGCTGTTTTTCCCAGAGCCAGGATTCATGGGTCCAGGGATCAAGGAGTGGAAATGGGAGAAGCACCAGTCACTATTAACCCTAGTGACTCACTCACAAAATTTTTGCCTCTTTTTCCCTCGACCCTATGCTCTGTGGGTCTAGTTCCAAAGGGGAGGAATGCTCCCAGCAGGAGACACAACACTGATTCCATTGAACCAGAAGTTAAGAATACCACCCAGCCACCTGGGCCTCCTCAATCCTCTGGATCAACAGGATAAGAAGGGAGTTACCATATTGGCTGGTGTAATTGATCCTGATTACCAAGGAGAAATCAGATTGATGTTGTATAACGGAGGTAAAAAAGAGTATGTCTGTAATATAGGAGATCCCTTAGGGCATCTCTTAGTACTACCATGCCCTGTGATTAAAGTCAATGGAAAACTACAGCAATCCTATTCCAACATGACTACTAATGGCCCAGGCTCTTCAGGAATGAAGGTTTGGGTCACTGTAACAGGCAAAGAACCAAGACCAGCTGAAGTGCTTGCTGAGGGAAAGGGAATATAGAATTTGTGGTGGTAGAAGGTAGTTGTAAATACCAGTTACAACCACATGACCAATAATTGTTTTGAGTATTTCTCCCTTGTATGTGTGAATTGAATATTTTTGTTTTCTTCACTTTTAAAATATAAGATGTAAATGGGACTTACACATTTTCAGTTGTATGCATGTTAGTTCTATCATGTTAGGTGCAAGTATGATTTTTAATTGACTTTATTTAGAGATTGTGTATGCTTTAAGTAGATATGTACAGGTACCAAGTTGACAAGGGGGCAGACTGTGATGGTTAAAGTTGTGTGTCTACATGGCTGAGCCACGATTCTCAGTTGTTTGGCAGTTATGTAATAATGTAGTCATCTTCCATGATGGGATCTGATGGGATCTGCCAATCAGTTGTAAAGGGAGTTTCTTCAGGGGTGTGGCCTGCATCCAATACATATATAGACATTGTGGCAAAGCTTGCTTGCTTGTTCTGGATCCTGTATCGAGCTTATCATTTTCTGACCTCTGGTTCTTAGGACTTGAGGCAGCTGCCTGTTGTATTGCCTGCCGAACCTGGGAATCATTGGCCTTTGCAGCCTGTGAGCCAATAACCTGAAGTCTTACCTGCCAATATTGGATTTGTCAGCCTCCATAGCCCGTGAGCCAGTGGCCTGCCATCTGACATGCCGATCTTGGTTTCATCTGCACCTGCAGGAGAAGCCCCCAGCCTGATGCCTGACCAATGAACTTGGACTTGCTGGCCTCTACAACCACCTGAGGCATTTCCTTAAGATAAATCTCTCTCTCTCCATATATATATACAAATATATATGTATGTATATATACATATACATATACATATACATATACATATACATGTGATGTACTTAAAGAGTAGTAGTAGTAGTGTTTCAGGCTGGGTTCTCCAGAGAAGCAATACCAGTGAAGCATATATATATATATATGTGTG
>NW_004443952.1:15047804-15058888 GCF_000243295.1 Trichechus manatus latirostris
AATATATATATTATGTAAATGTATATATACATATAAATATACATATTATATAACCAAAAAAACCCAAACCTATTGCTGTCCAGTTGATCCTGACTTGTAATGACTCTATACATATATAGACATGTTTCCCACATGCATCTGTCAGTTTGTTGTACTGTAGGGGCTTGTGTGATGCTGTGATTCTGGAAGCTATGGCACTAGTATTCAAACACTAGCAGGGTCACCCATGGTGGACAGGTTTCAGCTGAACTTCCAGACTAAGACAGGCTAGGAAGAAGAACCTGGTGTTCTACTTCTGAAAAGAATCAGCCAGTGAAATCCTGTTGAATAGCAGTGGAACACTGTCTGATATAGTGCCAGAAGATGAGCCCTTCAAGTTAGAAGGAACTCAAAAGACTAGGGAAGAGCTGCCTCCTCAAAGCAGAGTTGACCTTAATGATGTGGATGGAGTCAAGCTTTCAGGATCTTCATTTGCTGATGTGGCATGACTCAAAATGAGAAGAAATAGCTACAAACATCCATTAATAATCAGAATGTGGAATATACAAAGTATGAATCTAGGGAAATTGGAAATTGTCAAAAATAAAATGGAACCCATGAACATTGATATCCTAGGCACTAGTGAGCAAAATGGAGTGGTTCTGGCCATTTTGAATCAGACAATCATATGGTCTACTATGCTGGGAATGACAGCTTGAAGACGAATGGCACTGCATTCATCTCATTCATCATCAAAAAGAACATTTCAAGGTCTATCCTGAAGTACAACACTGTCAGTGACAGGATAATGTCCACACACCAACTAGGAAGACCAGTTAATATGACTATTATTCAAATTTACATACCAACCACTAAGGCCAAAGATGAAGAAACTGAAGGTTTTTACCAACTTCTGCAGTCTGAAATTGATCGAACATACAATCAGGATGCATTGATTATTACCGGTGATTGGAATGTGAAAGTTGGAAACGAAGGATTAGTAGCTGGAAAACATGGCCTTGGTGATAGAAATGATGGGGAGATCACATGATAGAATTTTGCAAGGGCAATGACTTCTTCACTGCAAATACCTTTTTTCAAAAACATAAATGACGACTATACACGTGGACCTTGTCGGATGGAATATACAGGAATCAAATCGACTACATCTGTGGAAAGAGATGATGGAAAAGCTCAATATCATCAGTCAGAAAAAGGGCAGATGCAGACCAGATCATCAATTGCTCATATGCAAGTTCAAGATGAAACTGAAGAAAATTAGAACAATTCCACGAGAGCCAAAGTGTGACCTTAAGTATATCCCACCTGAATTTAGAGACCATCTCAAAAATAGATTTGATGCATTGAATGCTAATGAGCGAAGACCAGATGAGTTATGGAATGACACCAAGGACATCATACATGCAGAAAGCAAGAGGTCATTAAAAAGATGGAAAAGAAAGAAAAGACCAAAATGGATGTCAGAAGAGGCTTTGATACTTGCTCTTGAATGTCATGTAGGTAAAGCGAAAGGAAGAATTGATGAAATCAAAGAGCTGAACAGAAGATTCCAAAGGATGGCTGCAGAAGACAAAGTAAAGTATGATAATGACACGTGCAAAGACGTGGAGTTAGAAAACCAAAAAGGAAGAACATCCTTGGCATTTCTGATGCTGAAAGAACTAAAGAAAAAATGCATGCCTTGAGTTGCAATATTAAAGGATTCTACGAGGAAAATATTAAGCGACGCAGGAAGCATCAAAAGAAGATGGAAGGAAAAAAATAAAAAATAAAAATAAAAGAAGATGGAAGGAATGCACAGAGTGACTGCACCAAAAAGAATTGGTCAATATTCAATCATTTCAGAAAGTAGCATATGATTAAGAGTTGATGGTACTTAAAGAAGAAGTCCAAGTTACACTGAAGACATTGGCTAAAATCAAGGCTCCGGGAATTGACGGAATACCAATAGGGATGTTTCAACAAAGGGATGCAGCACTGGAGATGCCCATTCATCTATGCCAAGGAATTTGGAAGAGAGCTACCTGGTCAACTGACTGAAAGAGATCCATACTTATGTCTACTCCAAAGAAAGGAGATCCAAATAAATGCAGAAATTATTGAACGATATCATTAATATCACACGCAAGTAACATTTCGCTGAAGATCGTTCAAAAGCGGTTGCAGCAGTACATTGACAGGGAACTGCCAGAAATTCAAGCCAGATTCAGAAGAGGACGTGAAAGGAGGGATATCATTGCTGATATCAGATGGATCCTGGCTGAAAGTGGAGAATACCAGAAAGATGTTTACCTGTGTAAACAGACTGACTATGCAAAGGCATTCGATTGTGTGGATCATAACAAATTATGGATAACATTTCGAAGAATGGGAATTCCAGAACACTTAATTGTGCTCATGAGGAACCTGTACATAGATTAAAAGGCAGTCATTTGAACAGAACAATTGGATACTGCATGGTTTAAAGTCAGGAAAGATGTACGTCAGTGTTGTATCCTTTCACCATACTTATTCAATCTATATAATGAGCAAATAATCCGAGAAGCTGGACTATATGAAGAAGAGTGGGGCATCAGGATTGGAAGAACACTCATTAACAACCTGCATTATGCAGATGACACAACCTTGCTTGCTGAAAGTGAAGAGGACCTGAAGCACTCACTGATGAAGATCAAAAACCACAGCCTTCAGTATGGATTACACTCCAACATAAAGAAAACAAAAATCTTCACAGCTGGTCCAGTAAGCAACATAATGATAAAGGGAGAGAAGACTGAAGTTTTCAATGCTTTCATTTTACTTGGCTCCACTATCAACACCCACGGAAGCAGCAGTCAAGAAATCAGATGATGCATTTCATTGGGCAAATCTGCTGCAAAAGACCTCTTAAAGGCCTTGCTTTTAAAGGTCTTTGCTTTAAAAAGCAAAGATGTCACTTTAAGGACTAAGCTGCACCTGACCCAAGATATGGTGCTTTCAATCACCTCATAGGCATGTGAAAGCTATGCAGTAAATAAGGAAGACTAAAGAATAATTGATGCCTTTAAATTATGGTTCTGGTGAAGAATATTGAATATACCATGGACTGCCAGAAGAACAAACAAATCTGTCTTGCAAGAAGTCTTGCAGAATGTTCCTTAGAAGTGAGATGGTGAGAATTTGTCTCACATACTTTCAACATGTTATCAGGAGGGATCAGTCCCTGGAGCAGGACATCATGCTTGGTAAAGTAGAGGGTCAGCGAAAAAGAGGAAGACCCTCAATGAGATGGATTGATACAGTGGCTGCAACAATGGGCTCAAGCATAACAACAATCATGAGGATAGCGCAGGACTGGGCAGTGTTTGTTCTGTTGCGCATAGGATGGCTATGAGTTGGAACGAACTTGATGGCACCTAACAACAATATATACATATACATTATATACTTACATATATAATACATACATATATATTATATCCTTCACCGGTTTTGCTTCTCTAGGGAATCCAGCATAAAACACTACTACTACTATTCTTTAAGTAAAAAGAGTTTTCTCCTAAATTCTTCACCTTGTTTAAGAAAGTAACATCATGAAATAGTTGAATAGTTTAGTCTAAATTTCTTTCTTTTCTTCTGAATCCAAGTAAAGTGTGTTGTATATTCCACCTTTAACACATATTCATTTACTCAGTATTTTTTGAGTGTCTTCTTTGTGCCAGAGTGCCAGGCATTCAGAATTCAAGATTGAGTTAGATACAGGCATTGCTTTTAAAGAGTTTACTGTGTAGTACAGGCAAAAGAGAATTAAATCAATAATTTCAACATGATAAAAAATGGTATAAAATAATGGCGTAAATAACAATAATAATGGCTAGCATTTATTGACTATGTATTATTTTTCCAGGCACTATCCAAAGCACTTTACATACATGGTAAAAGAAAGCATAGAGTGTATTATGACCTACATTTTCTTATGAATGCATTATACCTATCCAAATGGTTTATAAACTCTTTGAAAACAAGAGCCTTCTCTGCGTCTTTCTCAGTGTTGAGCTTACCTTGTGTATATCCTCAATTAAATAAATTAGCCAGTTTATGGTAGCAACCTGTGAATTGTTGCTAAGTTAAACTGTGATTCAGTGAAATAAATTCCTACCTGCTTTAATGACAACTGTTGCCAAGGGACAGATATATTATCAGAAACCATTTTGACTAAGTTGAATGGGGACCATGAGAGGACACATTTTAATAGCATTTGAACTGAATGATAGCTTTAAATGCATAATACAAACCAAAAATTGTAAGAATATAAAATATAATGTTTCACAGACCAAAATTATGTATGGAGAACTAACCTTAGAAGTGAAGGAGTAAAAAATGAAACCAAGGGATTAAGGAGTATACCAAATCTAGTAGATTATGCTGCAGTGACAAACAAAAATCTCAGCAGTTTAAAACAGTGGTTCTCAACCAGTAGTAATTTTCCCCATAGGGAACATCTGGCTATGTCTGGAGATAGGTTGGGTTGTCACAACTTGTAGGGAAAGGAATACTAGTGGCATCTAGTGGGTAGAGACCAGGGTTACTGTGCAACATCCTATAGTACACGAGACAGTCCCTCCCACTAACAAAGAATTATTCAGCCCAAAATGTCAGTGCTGAGGTTGAGAAACCCTGGTGTTACGGACTGAATTGTGTCCTTCAAAAATATGTACTGAAGTCCTTGCCAAATATGTGGTCCTGTTTGGAAACAGAGTTTTTCTTTTTTTTATGTTAATGAAGTCATACTAGTGTAGGGTGAGTCCTAAACCTAATCACCTCTGAATTATAAAAAGAGGAGAATAGACACAGAGACACACACAGGTAGAAGACAGAATGCCAGAAAATACCAAGTAACCCTAAGAAATGTCAAGGAACACCAAGGATTGACAGCCGTCTCCAGAAATTAGGAGAGAGGCCCACAGAAGGAATCCACATGTCCAGAACCGTGATTTGAACTTTTAGCCTCCAAAATTGTGAGAAAATACATTTCTGTTCTTTAAAGCAATCTATTTGAAGTATTTCTGTTACGGCAGCACTAGCAACCTCCACATGTCTGTCAGTTTGTCCCACTGTGGGGGCTTGGATGTTGCTGTGATGCTGGAAGCTATTCCACTGATACTCAAATACCAGCAGGGTCACCCATGGCAGACAGGTTTCAGCTCAGCTTTCAGACAAAGAGACCAGGAAGAAGGACCCAGTGGACTACTTCTGAAAAGAATTAGCCAGTGAAATCCTGATGAATAGCAGCAGAACACTGTCTGATATAGTGCCAGAAGATGAGCCCCTCCGGTTGGAAGGTACTCAGAATATGACTGGGGAACTGCTGTCTCCTCAAAGTAGAGTCGACCTTAATGACATTGATGGAGTCAAGCTTTCGGGACCTTCATTTGCTGATATGGCACGACTCAAAAATGAGAAGAAACAGCCGAAAACATCCATTAATAATCGGAATGTGGAATGTATGAAGTATGAATATAGGAAAATTGGAAATCATCAAAAATGAAATGTATAAACATTGATATTCTAGGCATTAGTGAACTGAAATGGACTGGTACTGGCCATTTTGAATCAGACAATCATATGGTCTACTATGCTGGGAATGAAAACTTGAAGAGGAATGGCATTGCATTCATTGGCAAAAAGAACATTTCAAGATCTATCCTGAAGTATAGCGCTGTCAGTGATAGGATAATATCCATATGCCTACAAGGAAGACCAGTTAATACGACTATTACTCAAATTTACACACCAACCACTAAGGTCAAAGATGAAGAAACTGAAGATTTTTACAAACTTCTGCAGTCTGAAATTGATTGAATATGCAATCAGGATGCATTGATAATTACTGGTGATGGGAATACAAAAGTTGGAAACAAAGAAGAAGATCAGCAGTTGGAAAACATGGCCTTGGTGATAGAAATGATGCTGGAGATCGCATGATAGAATTTTGCAAGATCAATGACTTCTTAGTTGCAAATACTTTTTTTCTAAAAACATAAACACCAACTATACACATGAACCTCACCACGTGGAATACACAGGAATCAAATCAACTACATCTGTGGAAAGAGATGGTGGAAAAGTTCAATATCATAAGTCAGAACAAGGCTAGGGGCTGACTGCAGAACAGATCATCAATTGCACATGAGCAAGTTCAAGTTGAAACTGAAGAAAATTAGAACAAGTCCACGAGAGCCAAAGGACGACCTTGAGTATATCCCACCTGAATTTACAGATCATCTCAAGAATAGATTTGACATGTTGAGCACTGATGACTGAAGACCAGACGAGTTGTGGAATGACATCAAAGACATCATACATGAAGAAAGCAAGAGATCATTAAAAAGACAGGAAAGAAAGAAAAGACCAAAATGGATGTCAGAAGAGACTCTGAAACTTGCTGTTGAACATTGAATAGCTAAAGCAAAAGGAAGAAATGATGAAGTAAAAGAGCTGAACATAAGATTTCAAAGGGCAGCTTGAGACGACAAAGTAGTATAATGAAATATGCAAAGACTTGGAGTTAGAAAAACAAAATGAAAGAACACAGTCCACCTTTCTCAAGCTGAAAGAACTGAAGAAAAAATGCAAGCTTTGAATTGCAATATTGAAAGATTCTACCAGGAAAATATTAAGTGATGCAAGGAGCATTAAAAGAAGATGAAAGGAATACACAGAGTCACTGTACCAGAAAGAATTGGTTGACGTTCAACCATTTCATGATCAGGAACCTCTGGTACTGAAGGAAGAGTCCCAAGCTGCACTGAAGGCACTGGTGAAAAACAAGGCTCCAGGAATTGACGGAATAACAATTGAGATGTTTCAACAAATGGATGCAGTGTTGGAGGTGCTCACTAGTCTATGCCAAGAAATGTGGAAGACAGCTACCTGGCCAACCGACTGGAAGAAATCTAGATTTATGCCTATTTCCAATAAAGGTGATCCAACCGATTGTGGAAATTATCAAACAATATCATTAATATTAAACAGAAGTAAAATTTTGCTAAAGATCATTCAAAAATGGTTGCAGCAGTACATCGACAGGTAACTTCCAGAGATTCAAGCTGGATTCAGAAGAGGACATGGAACCAGAGGTATCATTGCTGATGTCAGACGGATCTGGTCTGAAAGCAGAGACTATCAGAAAGATGTTTACCTGTGCTTTATTGAGTATGTAAAGGCATTAGACTATGTGGATCATAACAAATTATGGATAACATTGCAAAGAATGGAAATTCCAGAACACTTACTTGTGCTCTTGAGGATCCTGTAGATAGATGAAGAGGCAGTCATTTGAATAGAACAAGGGGATATTGCATAATTTAAAGTCAGGAAAGGTATGTGTCAGGGTTGTATCCTTTCACCATACTTATTTGATCTATATGCTGAGCAAATAATCCGAGAAGCTGGACAATATGTAGAACTAAGCATCAGGACTGGAGGAAGACTCATTAACAACCTGCGTTATACAGATAACACCACCTTGCTTGCTGAAAGTGAAGAGGACTTGAAACACTTACTGATGAAGATCAAAGACCACAGCCATCAGTATGGATTACACATCAACATAAAGAAAACAAAAATCCTCACAACTGGTGCAATAAGCAACATCATGATAAACGGAGAAAAGATTGAAGTTGTCGAGGCTTTCATTTTCCTTGGATCCACAATCAACACTCATGGAAGCAGCAGTCAAGAACTCAAAAGACGCATTGTATTGGGCAAAATCTGCTCCAAAAGACCTCTTTACAGTGTTAAAAAGCAAAGATGTCACCTTGAAGACTAAGGTGCACCTTACGTAAGCCATAGTGTTTTCAATAGCCTCATATACATGGAAAACTGGATGATGAATAAGGAAGACCAAAGAAGAATTGACGCTTTTGAATTGTGGTGCTGGCGAAGAATATTGAATATACCATGGGCTGCCAAAAGAATGAACAAATCTATCTTGGAAGAAGTCCAACCAGGATGCTCCTTAGAAGCAAGGATGGCAAAACTACATCTCACATACTTTGGACATGTTATCAGGAGGGATCAGTCCCTGGAGAAGGACTTCACGCTTGGTAAAGTAGAGGGTCAGCAAAAAAGAGGACCCTCAATGAGATAGAATGACACAGTGGCTGCAACAATGGGCTCTAGCATAACAAATATTGTAAGGATAGCACAGGACCAGGCAGTGTTTCTTTCTATTGTACATAGGGTTGCTTTGAGTCGGAATTGACTTGACGGCACCTAACAACAACAGCAACAAGCACTAGCAAACTAAGGCACCTGGCTTAAAAGAACTAAGGGTTATCTTTCACTTACATAACATGTGTATTCTGAGTCAGCTTAGAACTTTTTCTGAGATCATGGTCATCCTCAGTACAGAACTCAGGCTAACAGAGCAGACATGAATTGCCAGTAATGTGGATGAGACAAGACAGAGCCTTGGAAGTTCTCACAGTGGCACTTAAATGATTCAGCTCTAAAGTGCCAATGTGTCATTTCCATTCAAACCCATTTGATCAGAACTAGCTACATGGCCCCACCTAAGCAAAAAAGGAGCTCAGAAATACAATTCGACGCTGTACCCAAAATGGGAAGAGCTGGTATGTACGGTGAACAGTACAAATGAATACGTTGTGGAGTAAAGGGCAGGAAATAAGAATATGATTGGGCAGAATGATTGCTGGTCTAATAACAATCCAAAGTTTTGAATTCAATGTAGGGCCCACTTTCAGAAAATCTTTACACAGAAGGAATATATTCACAAGTGTGATTCCGGGAATTTTTTAGCTGGATATGGTCAGAAAGAATGCTTACCTCACAATGTTATTAATATGTAAAAGTGATTGGCACAGTGCTTAACTTCTAAGAAATACTCTTTAAATAATCATTTCTCCCTTTTCCTTTGCAGAGTAGCTTTAAGATCCATGGCATAGCTAAAGGATGAGCCCATCAGAAATGAGCTACTTCTTTTGCATTCTGTAAGAGAAAAACATATAAGCTTTCTATATTATATATGACACCTGAGATCTTTGCTCTTTCTTAACAGTATTTCATGAAATAACTATGGCTTCCACAACTCCAGTATCTCTTTTCTCTTCTTCCTCCAAAACTATTCTTAGACTGAGCTTTCCAAACTGCAAACTAGCCGCTGTTGTTTCCTTAATTAAAACCCTTCAGTGGGAGGCGGGGCTAAGATGGCAGAGTAGTCAGACACTCCCAGTGGACGACCTTCTTACAACAAAGACTCCAAAAAAACAAGTGATTCGATTATATATGACAATCTGGGAGCCCTGAACATCAAAGGCAGAGTTAAGGAACCAGACTGAGTGGCGGGGGAGGGATAGACAGTTTGGAAGCAGTGAGGAGTTGCCACACCTGACACGACAAGAGCCTGAGCCCTTCAGGCCTGATCAACTTGTGGGTGAGTGGTGGGGCAGGCAAGCGGTGGTGCTCAGGAGGCGCATTTTCTGCACCAGGAGAGACCCAGTGCCAGAGAGTCTACACGGCCACCCAAAACCGGTGAGCAGCAGCCCTCATCTCCGAAAGATAAGTACTCGCGTATGGCTTACCACATGGATCAAAAACACTCCCCTTGGGGAAAAACCTCTCTCCCATTTACCTCCCCACTCCCTGCTTTGCACTGGGTTCCGGACTGCCTTCAGCAATGGCCGAGTCCCCTGGGCCAGAACTAGGATCTGTCACACGCCCGCAGCCAATTTTCCCTGCCTTGGAGATTGAACAAATTAACAAACGGGGAAAAAATATACTGCCGGCTCCCCTAAGCCAGGAACCTAGGATAGGCACAGGTCCTTTGCCTAAGCACAGGCATAAGGGATCGACGGACTTTGAGTGCCTTTCCCCCTGCATAGACTTGTGTGGGCCCATCTCAACAGCGCAGGCCATCATTACCGCAGTACAACAGGGTATGTACCAGAACTTTGACTTCAACTATTTCAGCTATGAAGTGGCAGGTTCTTGATATTTGACACTGCTCTGCCCATTAAGCAGGGTCTTCACCTACCCACACCAGGGGCCTGAGGACTGGTGGCTCCACCCATGACACCTAGCCACCTACGAGAGGGGCCCATGAATACTAGGTGCCCCCCAGTCTTTACAGCCAACAGCATTAGGTGCTCTTAGTCCGGCTGCAAAACCCACCCACCCACATGCTCTAGGGAACAGGGAGGCACCTTCCTCCTGGACACAAAGGGGCAGCTGTCAGCCCCCTGCCTTGCTCAGAGTTGTGTCCCCCTGCTGCAGCCAGATGCCTGTGCCTACACAAATCACCCATGTCTGTCTAGGACTGTAGGTGAGAGCTTACATCACACACTTGGTGGCTATCTACCTGGGCACCTGAGCTGAATCTATACAGGCGGAGTGAGCGGACTCCTGAGCTCACATACCTAGTACTAGACCTAACCACCTGGTGACAGGACATTAAAGGTTCCAAGGTGCCAATAATCAAATTAGCTCAAATGAGCAGGCTATCTGGGCATATCAAAAGAAAACAAGAACCTAGGACACAGCAAGGAAACATAAAATAAATAAATATAATAACTTACTGATGGCTCGGAGACAACAGTCAATATCAAACCACATAAAGAGGCAATCCACAACGGCTTCAGCAAGCTCCCAAAAGAAAGAACCTACAGATTTTCCAGAGGAGGAAAATTTCTTCGAATTACTGGAGGCAGAATACAAAACAAAAATGTACAGAACACTTCAAGAAATTAGGCAGGAAATTAAGCAAAACAGAACACACAATACAGGAAATTAAAAAGATTAGAGAAGAGCATAATGACAAATTTAACAGACTGCAAGAATCCATACAGAGACAGCAATCACAAATCCAGAAGATTAACCATAAAATTTCAGAATTAGACAACTCAATAAAAAGTCATAGGAGCAGAATTGAGGCAATGGAAGTCAGAATTAGTGAGACTGAAGATAAAGCACTTGACACCAACTTATTCGAGGAAAAATCAGATAAAAGGATTTAAA
The DNA here is from genome assembly GCF_000243295.1 of Trichechus manatus latirostris. Lineage (NCBI taxonomy): Eukaryota > Metazoa > Chordata > Mammalia > Sirenia > Trichechidae > Trichechus > Trichechus manatus. Next base: position 15,058,821 of record NW_004443952.1, read on the forward strand.
AAAATGGAGAAACCCTAAGAATTAGGTGTGACTCTATCAAGAGGAATAATCTACAAGTGATTGGAGTA
>NW_004443952.1:15064585-15098298 GCF_000243295.1 Trichechus manatus latirostris
TTAACCAATATCATAAAACAATATGTGAACTGACTATTTAATGAGAAACTATTTGTTCTGTAAACCTTCACCTAAAGTACAATTAAAAAACAATTAAAAAAAAAAGAATTATGTTCAGTGAAGGGAAGGACAGCACACACTACAGGGGAAGTCAGCACTACTGGACTAAACCAAAGCTAAGAAGTTTCCTGAATACAATCAACACTTTGAGGGACAGAGTAGCAGGGGTAGGGGTCTGGGGACCATACTTTCAGGGGACAGCTAGGTCAATTGGCATTACAAAGCTTATTAAGAAAATGTTCTGCATCCTATTTTGGTGAGTGGTGTCTGGGGTCTTAAAAGCTTGCAAGCAGCCATCTAAGATGCATCAATTGGTCCCAGCCACCTGGAGTAAAGGAGAACAAAGAACACCAAAGACACAAGGAAAGTATTAGCCCAAGAGACAGAAAGGGCCACATAAATCAGAGACTTCATCAGCTTGAGACCAGAAGAACTAGATGGTGCCCGGCTACCACAAATGACCACCCTGACAGGGAACACAACAGAGAGTCCAGATGGAGCAGCAGAAAGGTCGGGTGCAGAACTCAAATTCAAGTAAGAAGAACAGACTTAATGGTCTGAATGAGACTGGAGGAACCCTGGAAAGCATGGCTCCTGGATTCTCTATCAGCCCAGAACTAAAACAATTTCAGAGGCCAACTCTTCAAACAGGGATTGGACTGGACTGTGGGACATAAAGTGGTACTTGTGAGGAGTGTGCCTCTTACCTCAAGTAGATATAGGAGACTAAACGGGCAGCTTCTGTCCGGAGGTGAGATGGGAAGGCAGAGAGAGTTAGGAGCTGGTTGAATGGACATGGGGAATCAGGGATGGAAAGGAGGAGTGTGCTGTCACAGTACCGGGAGAGCAATTAGACTCACATAACAATGTATGTATAAGCTTTAGTATGTATAAGCTTTTGTATGAGAAAAAATAATAAATAAATAAATAAACAACCCTTTAGTGGCTTCCCATGACCTTCAGAGTAAACCCTAACTCCTTAACGTGGCTTCCTCACTTTTATGATTTAGTGTCTCCATTCTCATCTTTCTTCATGTTGCCCAACCACTAATAGTTGCCCAAACACAATGTTGCCCTCCCAAGCTCTATTCCTTTCTGCAAGCTGACTTCCCCTACCCATTGGCCTGGCAAATCATACTTTGCCCTTCAAAAGAACTTAGCCATCACTCTCCTCAGAAACTCTTTGCCTGACCCCTCTCGACCCTATGTTCATTTCTATCATAGCCTTTATTTTATTATTATTTATTATATTACAAACATCTACTTACTTGATTGTCTCCCTTCATGTCTGTATCCACAGAGCCTAGCACAGGTTCTGACATAGTGTGGGATCTTAGCAAATGTTTTTTGAATGAATCATTAAAATATAAATTTCATTTTGTTACAGTCTTCATAATGATCATTTTAATAACTTCATATTATTCAATTAAGAGTCTATCTAACTTAAAAAAAAATTAAAGCAAGATACTACTTTCCCTCAATAAATTAGGGAAAAAAATCATGTAAAGAAGAAATATGTCACGTACACAGCTGTTTCCTACAGCCTTATGTAAAGGCAAAATAAATGCCTTCCTTTATCAAAAGTAGTTCTTAAGGAGGGACTAAATTAAGGCATAAGAAAGTGAATAAAAGTTAGACAAACAGACAAGAAGTGGTTTTATCACTTCCCTTGCTAGGGGTCTGTAACTCTTTCACCATAAAATTCTACTTTTATTACCCTTCCTGATTTGGCCAGACCTGAACTTGGATTCCAAGTCTGCCCTCATCGTTGTCTCTGAAGACTGTTTAAGAAACAAGGGACCCCAAACAGTGCACCACTGGTTTAGTTCAAATGTGTCATTTTTACACAATCCTTTAAGGTGCGTCCCACTATAATCCCATTTTACTGATGACAAAATGGAGGCATTGAAAGGCTAAGACCAGCTAGTACGTCAGATGTGAACCCAGAGAATCTAATTTAGAGCAAATACTCACAATTCTTATGCTACAATAGATTCTACAACAAAATATATGCATTTTAATGGTTTGAAAGGTGATATTTCTAAAAGAATGTTTTTTATAAAATGGGTTTGAAAAGTGATTGGAAAGGTAGAAGAACTCCAGTGAACATTTGTCTATTATTTTAACTCTAATGTGTGTGCTCATCTTTATTTGGCAAATTCTTCATCTTAAGAAACGGTGGGAGGAAAAGATTGCTTTCCATTATCATGAAAATATTTCCCTTTTCTTTCTAAGGCAGATGGAGGGCACACAATGTAAACAAAAGATTCACCCTGGAAAAATTATCTATACAATTTTCCAGGGATTTCAGTTTTCTGATTTTTATATACAGAGATAAAAAGTAGTAAGTCAACTGAGGTTCTTCCTTTACAAACATGACTCATATGCTATCCAAACCATGAGTTATAACAATGTAATCTAAGAGGAAGTGACCAGTTTGTCAGCTCTGCCTGAAGAACTTCTCTACAGTAGAGACCATCCTTGTGTGCTTATTGTGAAAGTGATTTTATTGTAAGATCCTAGCTTCTTTCAGGCTTTAACGAGGGGGTAAGAGAACTCCCCTGGAGAATACTTTCCTTCTAGGTCATATGGGTCTTAAAGAGATGCTAGTAACCAGCTTATCCTGGGGAAGAAAAGAGCAAGAGAATAACAAATACAACTTTAGCTATCATTGTTTCTATGTCTATACCTGTTCTCAAATTAGGGGAAGTACTTACGTTCTAGTGAATCAGTGTTGGGGAGGTTAAACATGACATAACATCCTGGAAGGACAACTTGACTCAATGATTATTATTTTATGACAGGGAATTTTACTTCCAGCAATTATTAAAATGTATATGTAATAGAGGAGAACACAAAATTAACACGAATTTTTAAGATTCATTCATTTATTTATTAACAGATATTTACTGAGCACTGTGGTAAGTGTTGATGTCACAATGATGAGAAAAACCAAAATGAACCCCAATCCCAGGAAATTTAGAGCCTACAGGGGTGGGTAAATGAGCTAGTCATAAAAGCTGGGCTAAGTGCTATGAAGGAAAACTATCATGGTTCTCCAAGGGCAAGTGAAGCATGAGCTGGGATCTGAAGGATGAGACTGAGCTAAGTAGGGGAAAGACAGACGGGTGGTGGTAGTGGGAGGTCATTCTAGACAGATGGAACAGCATGAGCCAAAGTCCTGAAGTGGGCGAGGATTAAGGCACATTCAAGGAACAAAGAACAGAAAGAAGTCTGGTGTGGTTGAAACCCAGAGGGTGAGGGAGAAGGTGGTAGATGAGGCTGGAGAGATCACTGGGGCCAGACAGTTCAGACCATGTTAAACCAAAACCAATGTCAAGTCAATTCATGGTGACCTTATGTGTTACAGAGTAGAACTGGCTGTAATCTTTACCGAAGCAGATCACCAGGCCTTTCTTCTGTCGCACTGCTAGATGGGTTCAAACTGCCAATGTTTAGTAGCTGAGCCACAAACCATTTGCACCACCCAGGGACCCTGAGTCATGTTAGGGGTAGAAAATAACAAAAGCTAGTGCTTGCTTCATGCTGCTTTGTCATTAACTTTCTGATCATTCCTGAGGAAAAAGTACCCTCTCCTCTGATACAGAGGCTCACGGATAGAAAATGTGAAACACTGGTGTTATGGATTGAATTGTGTCCCCCCCAGTGTGCGTCAACTTGGCTAGGCCATGACTCCCAGTGTTGTGTGGTTGTCCTACATTTTGTGATCTGATGTACTTTTCCTATGTGTTGTAAGTCGTAACCACTATGATGTTAATAAGGCAGGATTACAGGCAGTTACGTTAATGAGGCAGGACACAATCTGTAGGATTAGATTGTATCTTGAGTCAATCTCTTTTGTGATATAATAGAGAAGCAAGCAGAGAGGAGAGGGACCTCCTACCACCAAGAAAGAAGATCAGGGAGTGGAGCAGGTCCTTTGGACCTGGGATCCCTGCTCTGAGAAACTCCTAGACCTGGAGAAGATTGATGACAAGGACATTCCCTCAGAGCCGACAGAGAGAGAAAGCATTCCCCTGGAGCTGGCACCCTGAATTTGGACTTCTGGCCTCCTAAACTGTAAGAGAATAAATCTCTGTCTGTTAGAGCCATCCACTTATGGTATTTCTGTTATAGCAACACTGGCTAACTAAGACAGAAACTTGGTACCAAAAGTAGGGTGCTTCTCTAACAGATACCTACAATATGGAAGCGGTTTTGGAATTAAGTAATGGGTAGAGACTGGAAGAGTTTTCAAGTGCCTAACAGTAAAAGCCTAGATTGCCTTTAAGAGACTATTTGTGGAATTATGGACGTCAAAGACAATTTTGGTGAGGGCTCAGAAGGCAGTGAGGAGAGCTGTAACAGGGGAGACTGTGCAGATGGAGAGGAGCAGCAGCAGAGAAACGGCAGCAGCAGAACCAGAAGACTGGTATGAGACAGCAAGGGAGCCACCCCACGAGCAAGAGAGCTGTGTGCCTTCAGGCAGGAGGCTTCCTGGTGGAGGAGGGTGCCTCCAGGCACTTATCAGTGGAGTTATGCTTGCCAACCCACAGTGCAAAAGAGCTGAATCCTTTCTGGCTGAGGTTTACTGGTGGAGTGGGGTGCCTCCAGGCACTTATCAGTAGAGCTAAGGAGCTTTGGAACAGTTGCCCGTGCAGGGCAGATACAGGGCCAGCCCAAGAGGCCCAAGGGGCCAAGAGGCCAAAGAACTAGGAAGCAGAAGCTGAAGAGACAAGGAGCATAGGAAGCAGAGCTGCCTCAGTCTCAAAAGGTAGGGCCACAACCTCTGGGGTCTCAAAGGGTGGAACCACAGCCTGCTGGGTCTCAAAGAATGAGGCCATGGCCTTCTAGGTTTCAAAGAGTCAGGTCTTCACCAACTCAGTTTTGGAGCATGAGGATGTCTTTCACAAGTACCAACAGGATAGGGCCGGATCCACTACCCAAAGCTGAAAGGGCAGGGCTACCACGCCCAAGGGGCAGAAGAATGGGACCTGCCAGGGCTGAGGGGGTAGGGTCGCCACTCAGATGGACTAGGAGAATGGGGCCACCCAAATCTGAGGGAGCAGAGTTGCCATCCCAGTGGGCCTAGAAGATGGCACTGAAGCCCAGGGCCAAAGGGCCTCCACCCAGAATGAGGAGAGTGTGGCCAACACCCAGAGTCTGGAGGGCAGGGCCATTGCCTAAACAGTCTCAGAGAACAGAGGATTATCTTCAAGCCTGGAGAGATAATGTAATGTGTTCTGCTGACTTGCTTAGTACCTGTTATCCTTTCTTTCCCTCCAATTTCTCCCATTTGTAATGGAAATGCCTACCTTGTGCCTGTTCCACCATTGTACTTTGGAAGCAGATAATTTGTATTTTAGATTTCACAGATGAAGAGGAATTTTTGGAATTTGGACTTAGAGTTGACTTAAGACTTTTGGGAAGATACAATGGGGTGAAAGTGTTTTATATGTGGCAAGGACATTAATTTGGGGGTGGCAAAGGGTGGAATGTTATGGATTGAAGTGTATCCCCCAAAAATGTGCATCAACTTGGCTAGGCCATGACTTCCAGTGTTGTGTGGTGATCCACCATCTTGTGATCTGATCTGATTATCCTACCTACGTGTTATAAATCCTAACCTCTATGATGTTAATAAGGCAGGATTACAGTCAGTTGTGTTAATGAGGCAGCACACAATCTACAGGATTAGGTTGTATCTTGAGTTAACCTCTTTTGAGATATAAAAGAGAGAAGCAAGCAGAGAGGAGAGGGACCTCCTATCACCAAGAAAGAAGAGCCAGGAACAAAGTGTGTCCTTTGGACTGGGGATTCCTCCTCTGAGAAACTCCTAGACCCAGGGGAAGGTTGATGACATGGACGTTCCCCCAGAGCTGACAGAGAGAGAAAGCCTTCCCCTGAAATTGACACCCTGAATTCAGACTTCTTGATCCCAAACTGTGAGAGAATAAATCTGTTTGTTAAAGTCATCCACTTATAGTGCTTCTGTTACAGCACACTAGATAACTAAGACGATTGGCTTATTATATATCTATTACATGAGGTCAACTGTACTGTCCCAAATTTAAAGATGAGGAAATCGATGCTCACAGAGGTGAGGTGATTTGAACAAGGTAGGATAAGGTGTAACTAACACAGATGAATTTCTACCTTAATCTATTGGATTCCATCTTAGTAGGGAATCTTTCAAAGCAACTTTGTCTCCTCCATGATTTTGCCTGTGATTAGTCAGGGCTATGTACATTGATTCTGTGGGCAATAGTTTCCATTTTATTGCTTTTATAAATTGACTTCAGACACAGTCTCTTCGTGAATCTCCAGTCTGGGGCCAGAGCAAATTTTCATGGATGGCTTAAAATGATCCTTTTCTGGATACCCCATTAGTCTAAAGTACATTGAGCACTCAAATGAAGACAGTGTTTCTTTTACCCATCTGAGATGTGAATCATTAGTCTACATCAATCACATTTTGAATAGAATGTTCATTGCTGTGTCCTCAACAGGTCATTCTCATCATACCTCACTTCTGTGGAATTTACAGGAAACTCAGAATTTGTGAGAGTTGAAATGGACTCACTGCAGCTTCTCACTAAAAGAGATTTACTTAAAACAAATCCTTGATACATCCAAGGTCTTGGTGAATCAGCATCTTCACAAATATCACTCTAATATAATCTCTCCCAGAAAAAGAAATGAGAAACTGAAACATTTAAGTTGTGCTTTAATAATTTATCTGATGAGCAGTATTTGCATAGGATAGAGCACTGCCTGAAATGGAATCATAAGTATCTTTTTCTTAATGCTGTACAGAGAGCATGGTGGACTCGTTTATGTCGTAGACCCAGAGCATGGCCAAGTGTGACATTCCAGTTCTATGTGAACTCCAGGGTTCAGCTTTCTCACCAGGGACTATCACTCTCTTAGGCTTCTTATTTTCTCTTCACTTTCAGCACTAGCTCTTGCAGTTGTTCTTTCTTGGCTAGTTTTTCACCAAGAAATACAATTTATCACTTTATGAGAATTACTGAGTTTTCGTCAAAAAGTGTGGAACCACAAAACTGATAGAAATACAAACGTCAGGTTGTTGGCCAGGTTCATAGACCAAGTAGCTTGGTCAAAATGCAAGCCTTGCAACCCATGTGATTCAAATTGCTTTGCAGCAAAATGATAAATCACCCTATACCCTGGCCTTGCAAAATCGCTTGCGAATAGTTGAATCCATGCATACTAAATCCACGAATGCTAATGGCCTACTCTATTCCCCATTTTCACCTAAGTTGCATTTTACTTTCTATGTGATTATATACAAAACTGTACGCCCTTTGTGTGCAGTATGTCCACAACTCAGCCTGTTTTGGGTCTCTCTTTGAGCTTCTGCCTTTGACTGTGAACTTGCCACATGACTTTTATCAACTCTTCACTGATACTGAGCTTAAATAGCACCCCAAAAATCCTTGTAGCAATTTCTGGTTGTTCTTTACTACTGAACAAATTTTATCTGACCAAGGATATAAACAAAACTCAGATTGTCTAAGGATCTAGTTTAGCTTACTCTGAGAGAAACAAAAGCCCTTTAAAATACATTTCTTCAAATCATTAAGTCATAAATTCAGCAAACTACTATGTATTAATGAAAACAATGTTTGTGAAGAAATAGTGATATAGGGAAATTATTATGATGTAGCATTAAGTGACAAAAACAAAATATAAAATTGCATGTATGAGTGTGATCTCAACTGCGTAAAAGAGTACCTAAAAATATTAAAATTCAATATTTGAAAAGATTAATAGTAATCATCTATGAAATTATGAGTACTTTTAATTTTCCTTTTACAAAGATTCTGGATTTCCATTTTTTATAATCAATAAAAACATTATTTTAAAATGTCAATAGTACTTATGAAGTACCTTAGAATTGTGGAGTGGCTCTTTGAAACACTGCTGAAATTCCTCCACAGTTTCAGAGGCTACAAATCAAGGCCAGCAACTTGAGGAATTTAATAAAGGACAAGAAACAAATCCCAACTTCAATTCCCCTGCAGATATGACAGGATTTTAAAATGTGCCTGGAAAACTGCATCTGGGGTTTTGCCAATCCCATAACGTTTGGGACGTTTGCTGAACCCAAAACACAGCCGGGCCCACCCATCCATAATTAAAGCCCTCCCCCCAAATGAATTCATTGCTTTGTGGCACCATCTGTCTCATTCCCTTATTTACATAATAGGGAACCCTGCTCCGACTACAGCAAATGAGAAGCGACAAAAGAATGGAGAGTGAAGATGAAATGTATACATATATACATCAGATTATGTATAATATGGTCAAATATCTCCAATTTAAAATTTAAAAAAATTCAAAACTGATCACAATTTTCACCTGGGCCTCTTTCCAGCTCTCAGAACTCCTTCCTCTCCCTGCTGCATCTGCAACTCTCACTAATGCAGCTTGTTTCACTGAAAGAGTTCATTTGTCACATTTTCTTTTATTAAATATTTTATTTTCCTCTTGTGGACCTATTAGAATGCCAGTTAGAGAAAGTGACGTAAATCAGTTGTGTTTGGTATTTACTAAGGATGTGGAGGAAATAAGCAGGTTCATATTAACCTGAAATTAAAAAGAAGAAAAAAATGTCCCCAATATAGAGCTTCCTTGAATCCTCATTTTCTTCCAGGCTCTCTCCTGGGAAGTTTCTGTCCTAATAATGGGAGCACAGGCAGAGGATCTGTTCAAAGACAGACAAAGGACTGATTTTTTTAAAATATGCAGCAGTCACTCTAATCTCATGTTTTGTGTCCCTTCCTACAGAAGCTGGGAAGGAACAGCCTTCCCAACTCCCATGGTAGCAGCAGGCTGCAGCTAGGGGAGTACTGGTCTATGAGTCAAGTGACTTGGACTCATATTCAGGCTCTGTAGCTAACTCTCTGCGACCTTGGGCAAATCCAATCTCTGTTGACCAACGAATGCTTGCTTGGAAGCTGAGATGATGGTCTTCCCTGTGGAGCTGGAGTCCCTATTTACATTCCCCTGACACAAATGCAAGCCATGTTCAGCCACACCCAGTGAGGGCAGAGGGTTGGGGGCTCTGAGCTCGTTCGCCCCCAAAGCTCACTGTTCAGCAGGACCAAGTACCCTCAGGCCAGAAGAGGGAAGGATGCCAAGGTTGAGAAGCATACGTTGTCTTCTGCACCAATCCAGGCTCTTTTACAGCCAGAGATCAGGAGGGAGTCTCCTCAGCCCAGCACTGACAGCCCAGCACTGACAGCCCAGCACTGACAGCCCAGCACTGACAGCCCAGCACTGACAGCCGTGTGAGCAGCCACACCTCAGGTTAAAACTGTTCAAGGCTAATGGTGAGAACAAGTGGCCTAATCAGTGCACTGCGGTGAGCCAGAGAGCCTGGGAAGACAAGCTAGGCTTCAAGGAACAGATTCCTCAGGCCATCTCCAGATCTCTCAATTGGAATTTCTGGGGATGGGATCCAGAAATCAGTATATTTAATACATTGCCCAGGTAATCCTGATTCATAGCCCAGGTTTGGACACTAATGGTTTCTATAACCTTTACTGTGATCATAGGAAGGACAGCACATCTTTAAAAGAGACAAGTCCTTATTTCCAAACTCCAGAAGGAATTTTCCGCATATGTGTCTTTATTCAGGGGTGACTGAACAGCAGAACAAAGTCTGCAGCAATTTTATTCTTTAGATGCAGAAACGTTCATAAGGACACTGTCATGGATTGAATTACGTCCCCCAAAAAATGTGTGTCAACTTGGCTAGGCCATGATTCTCAGTATTGTGTGATTCTCAGTATTGTGTCATACTCAGTATTCTCAGTATGACCATTTTTTCATCTGATATGATTTTCCTATGTGTTGTAAATCCTGTCTCTACGATGCTGATGCGGTGGGATTTGTGGCAGTTATGTTAATGAGGCAGGATTCAATCTACAAGGTTAGGTTGTATCTTAAGTCAAGCTCTTTTGAGATACAAAAGAGAGAAGCAAGCAGAGAGACAGGAGGACCTCACACCACCAACAAACAAGTGCGTTCTTTGGACCCGGGGTGCCTGGGCTGAGAAGCTCCTCAATCAGGGAAGATCGATGACAAGGACCTACTCCCTGGAGCCAACAGAGAGAAAGCCTTCCCCAGAAGCTGGCACCCTGAATTCGGACTTCTAGCCTCCTAAACTGTGAGAGAATAAATTTCTCTTTGTTAAAGTCACCCACCTGTGGTATTTCTGTTATAGCAGCACTAGATAACTAAGACAGACACCTTATACCCACCTGCATTCAACCTGAGGACAGAATTCTAAGCGTTACCTGGTGGAAAGATTTCTGCTGGAGCAAACTGTATGAGGTTCAGGCTGAGCTTCTAATCTATGCCTGGTAATGTATTAAGACTGATTGCAGCACCACCAAATGGAGGCTAAAGCCCCTCCTCACAATCTCCATTCAATCACCAAAGCCCCCTTCCATAAAAATGAGTCCAGTATAGTGATGATAATTGCATTCTTCGATATACACAACTTAGATTTTCTCAATCTGATGTGATGTATGAATAAAAATAGCTTCAAAAACATTGCAATTTTTAATGATGTGTAACACAATCCAGATAAAACTTCTGTGCTTGCCTTGCAAAGCTAGCTTGAAAGCAAGTCTGCTGGACTTCTCTTCCAACCAGATGCCGACTCCTAAACCCACTCCTGCCTGCATAGAGAAGCTGCTGCTTTTGTTGAAGACAGTACAGAAGCATACTAGCAAACAACATGTAGCAGAGGAGACACTTGTCTTGGAACTCTGGGTTTTCCACTTACTAACTGTGTGATCTTAAAAAATTAGGTAAACCTGATCTTCATCTGTAAAATGGGATAATAGCGACCCAGCTCACAGAGTTGGAGGGAAGATGAATGAGACAAAGAATGTGAAAGTTCTAAGTAAACAGGAACAATAATGTGGGTATTATAAGACATGGTGCTGTGGTTTCCTGAGCTGGCAGTCTAATAGAGGAGATTAAAAAAAACTGCTTTGAGAGCCATGTTTCTTTCCTCAAGCCATGTTTCTAGATCCGTGCACCCAGCAATGCTCCTTATGGATTGGGTTGTGTTCCCCCAAAATATGTGTTGGAATCCTAACTCCAACACCTGTGAATGTAATCCTGTTTAGAAATAGGATTAATGATATGTTAATATAAAATAATATAAAATTAATAATAACATAACAAAGAAAACCAGTGCATACTAGTACAGGATGGGTCCCAAACCTAATTGCTTTGGTTATAAAGAGCAGATTAGATACAGAGATGCATGCACACACATGTGGGGGAAGACAGATACCATGTGAGGACTGCTAAGGAACCAAGGAAGGCCCAGGGTGACTCTACACCATGGTAAAGGATATAGACATATTCAAATAAGACAATACATGTGAAATGGTTTGAAGTCACTCAAGAAACAGCAGTTGCTTCTCTCTTTCTAGAGAGGCAGCCCATAGCAACAGAATTAGAAGTTGAGGGCCCTTCAGATAGTCACCCACACACTGTATTTATCATGCCTAGAACACTGTCTGACATATAGTAGTTATGCAATTAATGTTTACTGAATAAACTTCTGAATTAATGCTCATGTAAATTAAACAGAATAAACATTCCACAGAGCTAGAGGAGGCTGGAAAATTATTTTCTTTTTTTAAGGTAGAAGTGGCTTTCAAAGGGTGAGGTGGCACTCAGATTTTTGTCACTGGCAGCATTCAACTTGGTCATTAGGAGGGTTTAAAGTGGAAACTTGAAATTTCCATTACCCAAGTAGAAAACTAAAATGTTCAAAGAAAGGGTGAGTGGGTGCAGCTTGTTTTAAACAAGTGAAATGCTACACCAGGCCATAAACCTGTGGTATAGTTTAGTGACTGTGTTTAAATGGATGCTTCCCATTGCATTATGAGATCCGGAAAAAAACATAAAAATTCATGGCCTACTTGTGGCTGAGCTCTAATAAAGGACTAATCGGTGCTTTAAGTGAGGAGTAATGGGAGGTACAGTGAGAGATTTACTAGAGCAATAAGAGCTGTAGAAAAAGAGTAGGTTTACATGCCAATTACACTGACAGGCTACAGAGCAAGACTTTACTGACACACACTTGCAATCCTGCTCTGTTAAGTGACAAGATGAGGTCTTCAGTTCTTCCTTCTCCTGCACATCCAGGAATCAAAAGCCTTGGAGTTTTACTCCAGGCTTCTGTCATCAAAGCTGATAAAGCTCCAGTAAGGTTCTCATAGTAGACCACTTGCTATGGTGAAACATGGAATTTGGGTTAGGAAGAACTTCAGTTTTAATCCCAGCTCTGTAACTTACAAGTGATTTTATTATTGTCCCCGATTATTTCTTCCCAATTATTCATTCTTGCCCATGGTCATTGGACTTGAGGTACCTAACTACGGAGAAGCACACACCACTACCCCTGATAGCAGGCTTGGCCATTGGCTGACTTTGGCCAATGGAATGTGAGTTGAAGTAATATATGCCACAACCAAGCATAGGTTTAGGAGCGTTTGTGGGGTCAGCCATTGCTCTCAGACATGAATGAGACATAATATGAGCAAGATTTAAAATTTTGTTATTCCAAGACACTGAGATATTGAAGTTGTGTGTTACCTCAGTATAACGTAGTGAAAGCTGACTAATACACAGAGTGATATTGGAAAAATCACTTAACGTGGCTGAGCCTTATGCTCCCTAAAATAATGATGATATACCCACTCGTATGGTTGTGTGAAGGTCAAAAGAACTCCTCGCACTATGTATGGAACAGAGAAATTGTTCAATTAATGGTAGTTAATATCATTCTAATATTTACTACTCAATCAGGGTAATAACGAAAAGAAGTTGAGTTACTCTCAACATGTGCATTTCTGGTTAATTATGTTTCAATGACTTGTTGCTGAGGAGTCCCTGGGCCAATGTGGCAATCAGTGGTAAATTAGACATTTATGACACTCTTCTTCTAGGACCAGGGAGAAAGAGTTTCTCAGCTCTTTTCATTACAGTCTTCTGAAGCTGTGAAAGAAATAGCAGCAGGTTCACTTTCACCCCATTACACGTCCAGTCAACGGAACGCTGCCTTTTCCTTACCTGGGGTGACAGTCAGGCAGCTGAAATCTGGCTCCTGAGGGCCTTTGCACATGGTCACACTGCTATGAAAGCCAAGGGACCGTGTTCATTGCGATCACAGTAATATTACCTCACCCAGGCTCAGCCCTTCATAGTTCACAAAGCCTCCATAGTTTTATTTTGATTTGCACAATAGCTCTATGAGGTTTTCACTCATTCACTCATTTATTCAACCAACAATGTGCCTGCTACATGGCCTCTGCCTTCATGGATGTAGGTGTTATTGCCAATTCATTTATTGGTTAATGTATTTATTTAACAAGCATTATTTTGCATCTACTATGTGGCAGGCACCATGCAAGTCAATGAAGATACCAAAAACAAATAACACCCTCAAGGAGCTTGCAGTTGCATAGGGCAGACAAACATGTAAACTACCATATCTAAAATGTCATAGGAGAAGTGCTACCACAGAGATGTGAACCAAGTGTGTGAGGCACAAAGGAGAGAGAGTCTACCTGGAGAATCAGGCAGCAAAGCCCAGAGGAAGAAACATCTGAGCTGGGTCTGAGAGATGACTGGAGCTTGCCAGGTGGATAAAATGCGACAAAGTAACAGTAGTTGAAACAACCTAGAGGATGGGAAACATATTTGAGTAAGGCTAGCCTCCTCACAAGATCCAGTCTACTATGACTTAAATTGAATTTTTAGTGTGGATTGGAGCAATAGGGAGAGATGGAACTGGGTAGGTAGGAAGAAAGTGGGTTGTAAAGAACCTTGAGTAGCAAAGGAGTTTGTCTTTATTCTACTGGCAATGGTGAGGCTTCAAATGAAGTGTTATAAGCAGAGGACTATCATGGTCACATTTTTTTTTTTTTTAAAGAGATCAGTTTGACAACAATACAGGCAGACTATATGAAATAAGACAAACTAAAGTAAAGGAAACCAGCTAAGAAGTTAATTCCAAAGTCTGGGGTTCTGAAGTAATGTGTGTTCACTGCAAAGTAGTATGCATACGGTTACTGCTAGGGACTTGCACTCAGAGAAAGACATCATTTTCATGTCATGTCGTTTTTTTGGCCCTTCCTTTGGGAAAACCAAACAATAAATGATGTATCCACTTAATTATATACTTCTATCAGAGGGACAATAACTTCTCAGATTTCTCAGATGCTCCCACTGGATGGTGATCCCAAGGTCATGGCCAGGGCTGGATTATCCATGGCAGACTAATATGTACACTGGACACCAGCAAAGCAGAAATTTTAAAAGTGTGTGTGTGTGTGTGTGTGTGTGTGTGTGTATAGACACATTTTTTAATCATCATGGAAGAATCATAACTTCACTGGACTTGGTCACACTTATTATAATTTACTTTTGTTTTTAATTGCATATAATATGGGGAACAGTGGTGGGAACTGGAGGGAGGGGTCACTGTAATCTGTTTAGCACTTAAGTCTTCTCAAGGTCTCAGACTGACCCTGACGATGTTCTCTTTTTGTCCCTGGCTGCCCTGCTGGCTGCCAAGGCCATTTTTTTTCATGCAGCGTCTAGATGCAAGCAGGGGAAGTACAATGAATTAGCTGCATCATTCAGGGCAATGCTGAGAGTATCACCTTCGCCCTTAGTAAGGCTACTGCAAGAAAATATGACTAGCAATACTTACAGGCTAATTCAGGTTTGTACCATGAGTAAGTTTATTTGAGTGGCAGGATTGGAGCCATAGCACATTAGACTCTGATTACCCAACAGCAATATTAATTTGGGATTCTCTATACTTTCAGCATTTGAAGGTCTTAGTGATTGATGTAGGTTAGTCTTCTTAAACTGTAGACAAATTAACCCAAACTGGAACATTCCCAACACAAAGTCCTGGTTGGAGGCCCATCTATTCTAGGGAAGGTCAGCCCAATAGAAAGAGGCTCAGAGGCATGAACAATTCTGGTAACAAGTTGTTGCTATTCCCAAAATGGTTCCCAAATATTTGGACAACCCATTAGTCTATATCCCCACAATAGAACAGAAACCTGAAACGTTTATTCAGGTCTTTGGAGTTGAATTTGTCCATTTATTCCAATTTACAAGTATCTGTAAACCTCAGTTTAACATCTTTAATTTGTAGGTGAGAAAACAGAGACGAGAAAGGTTAAGTGACTTGCTTCAGATCACAAAGCTAATGGTGGCAGAACTGGATCTGGCATATAGAGCATTAATTCCTTGATTTCTTAGCCTGAAATCCTCACTTTAACTAACCTAGGCCTAAGCTCATTTCATCCTCCCAAGGGAAAGAGAAAGGGGAGGCAAGGAAAAAACCCATTCACTGAGATCTTTCTAAACATCAAGCACCTTATATCCAACATTCATTTATCCAAGCAATAACCTGGTAAGGTTGGTGGTGTTGCTTCCATTTTTACATATGAGAAGACAGAGGTTCAAAGAGGTTAGGTAAACCTTCCTGAGGTCATCCAGTTAGTAAGTGATGAAGCTGGGACTCTAGACTAGTTCTGCCTGAATGTGACACCACGCTCTTCACATCACACCATGCTCCTTTGCCAAGAATTTCATAGTGGGCTCATCCTTGAAGGTGTGGCGTTTACTCTTTTACCAGGTCCTCAATAGGATTAAGGAGTGAAATAGGTCTTGAATCAACAAAGACAATCTTCTTCCTTAGCCTCCTCACAAGATCCAGTCTACTATGACTTAAATTGAATTTTTAAGCAGTTTTCCCAAGGCGCCGGGTCAAATGTCTTCTGATGCTCTGGAAAGATTCCTTCCCCTGTTTATGTTCTCTGACTCTTCTCACCTGGGCACAGCAGTAAGAAGCCTCACAATTTATTGAAAGGTCACTCAGCAGAGAAAATATCTTCTAGAACTTAGTTTGAAATTGCTGGGTGAGTCAGGTCATATTTTAGGTACACTGACTATGTTAAATTATTTCCTAAGTATTTGGGGTTTAATATGGTAAGAGAAGCCTCTCACCAGAAACCTACTCCTTTAACTTTGAAATGTGTGTGTACTGCAGAGGCAAGTTTTCTGGTTTCGATGCCCTTATACAAATTGTCAACATACTGTATCTTTTTTTTCACAGCTCTTTGATGTACTTGAAGGGGTTTTCTTCCTTGAAGAAGAAGCCACAACTCCAAATGTGTTTAAAACAGAAGCCCCTAAACATTTGAAGTTCAGTTCTAAATTCCTAACCAGAAACTTGGCAAGAAGTCCTAACTTAAAAAAAAAACCTCCTTCCTGTCCATAAAGTATCAAATGTGCAGTTCCCAATACAAAACAGACTTCACATCCATAACATGCTGGTCTACCATTATTATTCACTGCCATTTCCTCACAGAACTTAAACTTTTCAATGCATTTCAAAAGCATAGTAAAGAACATTTGGATGTATTGCTTCTCATTTCAAATTCCACAAGCCCAAGTTTTAACCTCCAATCTTTTCTCCAAGCCAACCGATATCCCTTGTTCTCTTTTTCATTTCTTCCAATGGCACTAAATAAGCCCAAATCTAGACACCGACTCCATCAAGTGCAAGAAGTATGTCTTAATCATCTTTATATTCTTAGTACCAGCAGGGTTGGTGCATAGAAGATGCTCAGTAAATACTATTTAAATGAATAAACTTAAAAGTCATCTTCTACTCTTCCCTGTCCCTCACCTAAGTCTCTTCAAAGCCCTGCCCATTGGTGTTTTACAATATGGATATTCGGGGGCCAAATATGAACTGTCTGATCTGGGGTGCAACCTGCCTAAGACTTTTTATCAGAAAAAAAGACATAATCAGCTGGAAATAGAAGCACGGAGGCCAGTGGTTCCAAATCAATATGTGTCTGAGAGCAAACGGGGGTCATTCTTACAGAAGTGGAGAAAGTATAATTGTCATTGAATCTATGATTTTAATCTGTACATATTAAATTCTTTGACGATATCAAGATAAAATTTGATGGAGCATGCCAAAGGATTTCTTACCAAAGAATAAGTATGTACTATATCATTAACATAAACTTCTTAAAAGCAGAATCCATAAATCCCTTTTTAAGTTCCTGACATACTTTGCACAAGGAAGCTACTTACTAAAGCTTTTACTTACTTGACTCGCATTCAAGTCATGTGACCAATCTATAATAAGTCATTAGCCCTTCTTTAAGTTTAAATTATCATCAATAACAAATTAATGGGGCTTCATTCAACTCGATTTCTGATTATGAGGTCCTCTGTAAAAAACACATATCTTTTTATTTCCCTTTTTTTCAGTTCATAATTAGTCCTATGGCTATTATCATAGTTCAACAGTCACTTTTCCATTAGATTGTGTGTTCTTAAACTGAGGTCTAAAAAATATAGAAATGACTGGATTTTCTGCAAGCCCTGAAACAAGACAGCAACATTGTTTTAAAAGTGGCATGAGTCCAAAGAACCCTTAGACACAGATTTTGCTTAACCCTTAGAATAAGCAAATGCTGGAGGAAAAACACGTAAAATTTACTATGCACCAAGCACAGTTCTAGGCACTGAGGATAGAGCAGTGAACTTAAAGACAAGGAGCTCCGGGCTACAGAACTTTCCAAGAGCACAAATTAAGGGATGAGAGCAAGAATATCCTTGACATTTTCAGAGGATTGTGAGAATTGATGGTTGACATAGTTGGAAAATGCTTGAAGGTGAGTAATTGGAGATAGGTTTAGAGAAGGAGACTGGAAATATATGTTTGAGGCCAGTGGGTGCGAGGCTGAGAATTAGTGAATCTCTATTAGCTCTAGGGTGTAATAGGTCTTCCACATATTTCGAGATATGTATATTATATTCATATATGAAAGTTTTTATAAGACAAAAATATCTCTATGCAATGAGTATATAGGAATTAAATTGAAATGTCTGTTATCCATTCAGTTAAATATTTTAAATTAGATAGGCCCTTAGAAATAATCTATTACAACTCTCCATCCCAACATTGCACTGATGAAGAAAGTAAGGCCTGGAGACTTAATAAGCAATGCATGGCCATGCTATTAACAGAGTCAGGAATCAGACTGACGTCCCAAGATCTTTCTACCACATCTCTCTGTCCATCTTGACCACAACTCCAATGTTCTATCAGAGTAAATGGGGGAGTGAGCCACATTTAGTGCTTTAAACTGAGCTCTTCGGCTGTCTCTTTTGTAACATACAGATAACATTCATGATTCAGCTGATATTCTTCCTACATCTGGAGTACAGTCTACCACCCCAGAATTCCTCTCAGTGTTCAGTGACTTAGCATCTCCATTGCTGAATGATTGTCAGCAAAGTCTTCCAAATATCTAACTTTCTGTATCCCCCATCCCCACCTATTTCTCTGCAGGACAAAAAAAAAAGTAGTTCCCTCCACCAAAAGACATTTACCCCATCCACACCATTAGAAAGTTATTTTGTTTTTTTCATCTTTCATTTATTTGCTTTATATTCCACATGAGAGGATCCTGGTTCTTCCTTTTTCATTAATGAGCTTAGCAATCAGTTGAACACACTTTTCGATTTTTCAAATTCATTTCTAGTGAAAAGGCAAGTTGACAGATAGTGAGCAAGAGGGATGATATAACTTGCCACAAAAGTGAGTTTTGGCTCTTTGCCTCTATGCTCTAAAGACTAGGAAGTTTGGAAAAATCATTCTATAGCTTGACATTTCATTCATATACTGAAAATAACAAACTAACCTCAAGACTCAACCTAGCTGCTACCTCTTTCAGGACCCTCTGTGACCAAACCAACCTGCCAAGCATGTGCTCCCTTGAAATTCTATACTACGTTTAAGACAGCAGTGACCATACTGTATTCTGGTAATTTCTTTACATCTCTTCCTTCCCTCCAGGTCCTCAGCACCCAGCACAGTAGAGAGGGAGGACAGAATAAAGGCAGTAAATAAGGGAGGAAAGAAGGAAAATGTTTCATATACGTATTCTCCAAACCAAGATACACATCCTGGCAAATAATTACTTTGCTCCTAACTGGTTGAGCATAATTTGGAGAGAAATAGCTTGAGTACCAATACTAGAATTCATGGACACTTCTAGTTTTTAAGGTCACCAGAAAAGAATGTTCTGAATTGAGACTGTGTCTGAAAAATGTAAGATGTCCATTTACCATACCACATATTATACCTTAAACCTGGACAAATGAAAATAAACATTTCATGGCTCTATAACTCCCTTTATAAGGGCTTATACAGGTACTTCTTGGTTTATATACATTTGTGTTTTACATCACATAATTTTATTTAGGTCTTTTAGTGAAATAATGCAGTCTGTATTGTGCGGCAAATACCATGACAGGTAGGCACCACAGTAGATGAGGGCCCTAATTACCAGTGAAGGACAATGTTCCAGTTTCTATTATTCACCTACATAGTTTCTCCATCGCCTGTCAAGTGAGGTTATCTGTGCTGTTTGTGTTTTTCTGCATTGCAATTTCCTTCCTTTCTATTAACTGTGATTCCATAGCTACATAGAACAAAGGTGGTACACACTTCCCTGTTTACAATTTTTAATTTATCTAAGCAGAGAAAGAAAATCCTGAGATTAGATATGACCTGTAGCCATCAAGTCTGTGGCAGTATTGAGGAAGCTGATTTATCATCTCCAACTATTTCTCTGTTCGATCCACCTCTCATCTTATATACTTATTAAAAGAGTCCAGCTTTAGGTAACTATAGATTAGGTTACTAGAGATAGCAGTATCTCCCTAGAGTGACTGAAATACTCCCTTCCATGCCATTACTCTGTTAGAAAATTGCTTTTGGCATATTTGTTTTTGGTTGGCATCCTTTTAAAAGAACTCAGCCTCTAATCATGCCAAGGAATGCCTGCACACGTGGGCTTTTGATCTCCAACACATAGGACATTGGAATTATATGTTTGAGGAACATTAATCAGTGACAAGTCTCACCTTGGATGAATGGCTTTAAGGATACTTGGTATAAAGAAAAATTAATGTCAGAAGTTTGACGTAGAATATTAATTATCACTAGTATTTTATTAAGACCTTGAAAAGAAAAGTTTCTGTAAATGGCGCTATGAGGGAAGAATGTCCCAGGGCAGGCGTGCACATGATGAAGGCAGTGCAGGATACACAGGGAAGCAATAATCCATAAATATTTTCTAAGACCCATTATATGCTGGAATATGTGTTATACAAAATCACAAAGTAGTGTATAAAAACGTAGGATATAATTATGAGCTCTTTTAAAGCAACTTAGAAAAAAGTATGGGAGATCCAAATGAAATGTCTAGCCACATCTTTTAAGAGACTGATTTAGGCTGAACAATATCTACCAGGGAACTTTTAGGTGCGGCAGAAGAATCAGGAGCTTTTCACATTGAATGTATTTACTTTTTTTTTGACATATAAAGTTTAAAGTTTCACATTAAGTCATTCTTATAATAAAGTATTGGACTTTGTAATTACCCATGTTAGAGTTTATGCTTTTATTTGTTGAGATATTTTAACACTATTTTTGATATAAAACATATTCTTCATTATTCATTCCAGCTTCATGTCATCTTAAACATCAACAAATAAGTCTTTGTCTAAGTCTTAATAAAAGCGTTGGTTCAGGCAGGACCGAGGACCTGAAGGCTTCCCATTTCTCCAGGGATCTCCTTCCTGATAGTCATTGCAACACTCTTGGGGGCTATCAATTATACATCCACCAAATTGAGCACAATCAAGCCCTGTCTTCATCTTTGCTTCAAAATTTCACAAAGTGCCTAGTTGAAATATGCTACTATTGTGACAATAGGATTTCATTAGCGGTTGAAATTTTATCCACAGAAATGAAATGACACTAAAATGGCATAATTTGTTCTTAGGGAATATTTGCTAGTTCCCAGTGATCACCATACCTCTTCTAATTGTTCAAAAATTTTTATATTAATCTGTTTAAGTCCAAAGGGGATGCATCTTTAAGTTTTCTAAAGCTTTTGAAAATCAAGCTATTGGCTCCCTCAGTACCTCTTTGCTCTCCACATTCCTCAAACATGGCAGACAGCATCTCAGCAATCTAATCTGCAGCCTCGCTCAGCCCTCAGGCAAGCCTGCAATTCCATCTGGGCAGAGGGCAACATCTCCTTTACCGAAAGGTAATATGCCTTTGGAATCAGCTTACCTTGCCTGGGCTTCCATAGCCTTCTTAATGTTTGTTCTTCTCTTCCCTGCCTGTATTTGTACTGATCTGTGGAGAAGTTGAGAGAAGCATTTTATAATTTATTCAGATGACAGTTGATACCTTGCTCTTTAAACAAACAAAGCATAAACGATGCCAGAGGTAACGTACCTAAAAAACAAAGGTGCTGCAACTAATAGAGCCTAAAGGAACTTATAAGGGTGAGAAGGCGTAAAAGAGACATATTTTTTATAGACAGTACATTTATTTGTAGGAAATTCCCTCTACAGTTGGTGAACCTGTCAATGTAACAAGAAGGGTGGAGGTCTCCCTCTCTCAAGATGATCTAAGGAATAATGGTGAGCAACCAGGTAGCTGATGCAGTGTGAGAAGACCTGTCTTCCACGCCTCTGTCTCCTCAGAAGTGTCTGCCCAGTTCATCTGTCAGTTCAGCAGAAGCTCTGTCTGTGACGGCCAGAAGGCTGGCAGTAAGTCAATACGTTCCCCTTGAGACAAGGAAAATTCCGCAGGTCAGACTTGCTAAGCAAGTAGACTACAAAAAGCGCCCGGTGCATACAAATGCTGTAGTAAATTAAGATAATGATATTGGCTGTTTATTGTAGATAAAACATAAATCTGTAATAGAAGCATCTAGGAGATTCCAGTGCTCAGTGTATCAACATCAGAAAGAGCAGTTAATGATTGTTGTCAAGAAGAAAAAAAAAAAAAAAAAGAAAAAATCCAGAGCCTGACTAACATTTAGAGATATAAAGCTTTCATATCCTTCAGTCTTCTTTCCTTTGTGATTTCCACAGGATTTTCATTTCCAGAGATATTATACTACTTGCTTTCAAAGAAATTCAATATTTTCATTCAGAAAAGTAATTTCACAGGAAAGTAACACAGAGTGATGTCCTGGGTATTCATTTTCAGAGCCAATCTTACAAAGTCAATTTGTACGGCAAGGAGTCAGGACGACATGAAAAGGTGCAGAGCCTGCGTATTTGGGTTCCTACAGCCCTCTTCTTCCTGCCTGTTCCGCACATGCAGAATGCCTTGCACACCCCATAAGCATTTGAAAAGAATTGTCTGGTGTTAAAAACAAAACACTCTGCCGACTCCCTTAATGACATCACCTTGCGTAACCCAAAGACATTGATCCTGAGCCCAGGACTAGATTATGGCTTCATCCCTTCTGCCCTGTAGTAAAAGTCATATCACCATGGCCATCACAATCGTTCTGTTTATTTTCTCCACATTGTCTGAGAAATTAGAGGAGAAAGCAGCAAGTCTAAGGCGAAAGACGAGGAGATGAGTTACTTGCTTGGGTACTTCTGTGCAGATAAAAAGCTAATCCTGATAAAGCCAAGGCTGAAATCCTTCCAGCCCACATAAAGTCAAGGTCAGACAACATTAGCCAATCAAGTTGAAAGCCAGCCGATTTTCTGAAGTGAGTCAGAGACCGACAGAGAGACAGAGGTAGACAGAGAAGGGATGCGAGAGAGAATATCAGAATAAGAAGGAGAAAATCACCCAGATAGAGGTGAACAGATGGACTGACAGAGTGAAAAAGAGACAGAGGTGGAGGGGGGGAAAGAAGTAGTTCCTTTTTCTATTCCTGTTCCTTGACATATTTCAAGATCGCAAGGAATAAAAAATTGTCAAGTTTTTCATCAGGCGTTTGGGGTGACTTAAGAACAAGGTCCAGCGGCCAATGGGTGTTTTTCCTAGGTTTTTCAAGTCAGCCACATGCCATAACCTTGAGGACAACATTGTTTATTCCTGGTGGAAAGATAAGCCAGCCAGCCCCAGCCCCCCCACCCCATGGAAGCAGAGTGGGCATTACCGGTGAACAAAGAAAGAGTGCTGTACAGCAACAAGCATTTGGTTTTGATTAGAGGATATTCAGGGACTGTGCAAGTTCTATTAAAATAAGCACAAAACCATTTTAAAGGGCTTTTTCTTTTCTTTCTCTTTCCCCCCTCGGTTTATATTGTTAATCTTTCTTCCTGGACGGCTCCTCACAAATGCCTTTTGTTTTCTTGTGTGATTCTACGTGCCAGGACTCTGAGAAGGAAGGACGGAGGTCCTGTTCTGGCATGCTTTCAAGTCCCTTCCATAGCAGATGAAAGCTTGTTGCTGTGCCTTCAAGGGTATAAATTTAGAGGCCGCCAAACCGTCCGGAGGTAATTCAAATGCTGGTAAATGTTGGGATCCACCCTGGCCCCCTGCTCATGTGAATACCCTGGCACTTACCCCACTCAGAGGAAACGAAACCAATTTGGGAAAGCGAGGAGGGAATAAACATGCAATTAAAATGGCCATTTCTCCTGGATTCTTCCTTTAGTTCTTTTTTTAACACGGCATCCCATTCTATAATCCGATGATGAAATGGGTCTGGTTAATTATAACAACGTACAAAAGATCACTGTCTTTTCCCCACAGTGACTATGCTAGCTTTGAATTTTGGGGGAGGAGGGGGTGACGGATGGGGGAGAAGAGGTGGATAAACTTCAAGTAAAGCCGTCATTTTGGAAGAGCAGCTATTTTTACATTGTTTGCAAACCCTTTGCCAGAGTGAACATTACAGAAATGGCACTTTTCTTTCAATTTATCTATCTCCCTCCTTTATACATAGATAGACAAATAAAAATGAATCTTTCCAGAGGCAGCATGCTTGCCACTTCTATATATTCTTCACATGGCTTATTTTTATTCCGCTTCAAGCATAACCTATCATTTTTATTCAAGATTCCATCCAGCCTCTCTTTCACCAAGCAAGTCTTCAAGAAGCCCTGCTGCCCTGCTTTGTTCCAGAAACTCTGCTAAAAGGCCAAAAGATGGAGATAGCACACCCATCTGGTTTGTTTTCACATCCTAAGAGAAGGGGTTGAGAGAGCCCCCTCCAGTGGAAGGAACAAGGTGGTTGGGAATAAGCATTGCTGTCTTCCCTTTGTTTGTGATTAGCTTCTTGTGCTCAGCTCTGGATAACTCTTAATATCCATGGGGAAATAACACCACTAAATGAAGCTCACCCAGCAAATGGGAGAATTAGTTGTCAGTGCTTTGAAATCCTTATACTCACAGATTCAATTCTGGTGTCAAAAACACGTAAGCACAACTTCTCTTTTCATCCTTTTTTTTTTTTTTTAAAGTCCCTCTTTCTCCTCTACGTAATTCTAAACAGTGTATAAATTTTATACGTATCAACCTTAAAACATCTGCTAGAAAATAGCAGCCAACCTGTATGTGAAGTAGGAATAGATTCCATGTCAGAGTAAAATTAAGATCTTGATGCCTCATCATTTCCATAATATTACCATCATGCTTGGCGAATAAATACCGGAGGAATACCAAACAGCGGTTGAGCAAAAATGAATATTGAAATTTATAAAATGGCCAATGTCTAAAATAGTAATAGTCACAGGAAAGTGTTTTGACATCTGAGATAACCTCCATTTTTCTTCAGAGCCGAGCATGCTTGATTTGGTGGGACTGGTTTGAACAAACATGTTATTACAATGAATTTCAAACTGCTCTCCTCTTTTTTGCCTCTTCAATTTTCACAATTAGTCATCAGTCCGATTTCAGAATAAGGAGGGGCTTCAAGATATAGGAGAAAAAGCACAAAATTTGAAGTCAAATGATTTGGGGCTTGAATCCTTTTCTGTCACTCTCCAAATGTGTAGCTTTGGGTACATAAACTAACCCGAACTTCAACTGTCACCTATAAAGTGGGGAAACCAATAGACCCATTCTTTCAGGGTAATGGCAAGGATTAAATAATAATATATACTATAGATGACATATAAAGTAATGATAGTTATTATACCTAACATTTATTGCATACTTTAAAATGTACCAGTCACTGTTTTAAGAGTTTTACACATATTAACTATCTTACACTTAATAAGTTTTATACTTATTAACTATAAGATAGGTTATTGAGAAGATTAAATGAATTAATTCATGTAAACATGGTAATACATTTATGTCTGTTGTTGTTAGGTGTCACTGGGTCGGTTCTGACTCATAGTAACCCTACGTACAACAGGAAGAAACGCTGCCCAGTCCTGCACATCCTCACAATCTTTACTATGTTTGAGCCCATTGCTGCAGTCACTATGTCAATCCATCTTACTGAGGGTCTTCCTCTTTTTCGCTGACCTACTTTACCAAGCATGATGTCCTTCTCCAGGGACTTGTCTCTCCTGATAACATGTCCAAAGTATGTGAGATGAAGTCTTGCCACCCTTGCTTCTAAGGAGCATTCTGGCTGTACTTCTTCCAGGACAGATTTGTTCATTCTTCTGGCAGTCCATGGTATATTCAATATTCTTTGCCAAAACCACAATTCAAAGGTGTCAATTCTTCTTTGGTCTTCCTTATTCACTGTCCAGCATTCACATGCCTATGAGGTGATTGACAATACCATGGCTTGGGTCTAGCATTTACGTATAGCACATGGTAAACACAGTATAAATGGCAGTTGTAATGATAATACTGTAATCCTCTCAACAACCTTCTAAGAAAGGAATTGTTATTAGGCCTTTTACACAGATGAGAAACTGAGGCATAGAGATATTACTTGACTTGTCCAATATTACAGATGTAGGAAATAGTGGAGCCAGGACTCAAACAGGCAATCTAGCTCCAAAGCCTATTATCTTAGTCACTGGACTGTATGTACTATATGTAAAAGCTCTTTCTTGTTATTGTTGTTAGTTGCTGTCAAGTTGATTCCAACTCATGGCGACTCCGCGTGTGCAGAGCACTCCACGTGTGCAGAACAGCTCCATACGGTTTTCAAGGCTGTGACCTTTCAGAAGCAGATCGCCAGGCCTGTCTTCCAAGGCAACTCTGGGTGAGTTCAAACTGCCAAGCAGGTGAATGCTTAACAGTTTGTACCACTCAGGGAACCCAAAAACTCCTTAAAAAGTATAAAATATGGTATATATTAATATATATATGTGCCTGTACATATATACACATTATATATATGTATGTACCCAACACAGTTGATTTCACATGTTAAAAAATAAAATATTCTGACTAACCTTCTACCACCCAGTCCAACCCTGCCAGGAAGGAATGAAAATTGCGACTGGGGCCTGGCCTGATTTACATTCTGAAATCATCATATTCCCTTCTTAGTGCCCTTCCTGCCCATATTTTCCTTTCTGGCTGATGGGGGCTGTTCAGCTGGGCTTTGTGTGAGTTACAAAGCAGCAACAATTACATGAGGGAGTCCAGAAGCGTGTTAACCACAGAAACACAGTTGTCATAAACACCGTGCATCTTAATGCAGTGCCTCCGTCTTTACGTAAGATTAATTAAAGAGCAGATGTTCTGTCATACCCTGTGTGAGGTATGGTTATCTTTGAGATTCCAGCTCCTCCATTTGCTGGGTTTTAATTTGCATCATTATGCATTTTGAGCCTGGGGCATGAGTAGTCAAGTGGTAAACATTAGCTATACTGCACTGTATTTCCAAATGCACCTTCACTATTGGGCTGACTAATAGAATTCAATTCTATTTTCAGCCGAATCCTCTCATTTTTCATTTGCTTTTGACACATTACATGGCAGGAGGAAAGAGCAAGAGAAAATGAGGGAGAGAGAGGCAGCTACAGCACTGTGTGCACAGACCTCAGGTCGGCCAGAGAGCCCCCTTCTGTTGGGTTCTGACTGTGCACACTGAATCGTACCCAACCTCACCTTCCTTTTACACACAGCAGAGACAGTCCTGAAATTTCCTCTCTCATCTTCATCTTAGAGCTTGACACTCCAGATAGCGCAAGAGCTCTTTGCTTTTGTTGTTGAGAATTAGAGGCACCAAAGTGAATTCTGATTTTGTAAATGCAACTCCTGGAAATTAGTGTCTGAAAACTTTTCGGGCCATGATCAAAGTCTGATATGAATTAATTTGTCATTCTAACACAGCCCCTCTTGCCAGGCATTTCAAGCCAGGACTTGGGAAAGGCAGCAGATATCTGGGTTGACAATTTCATTTAAAGGACAGAAATCTCTCTGCTTTCTTTTCACTGATATCTTGATTTAATGAACACACAAACAGACCATCGCCATATGCTCTAAATACCAGCTTGCTGTTCTTCAAGAAGCAACTTGGGAAAATGCCAGGGCAAGAAGCTTGGAAGAAACTTGAAAAGGCTTCAAGACATATCTTTGTAGCCTGGGATAGCAAATGCACCACTGATTAATTACGCTGGGTAGGACGTGAATAGGAATGTCAATAAGGCCTTCACAGCACTGCAGTAGTGAGCATGTTGGCCTGATAATAGAATCCTTCCTGTTTTTATTTCCTGTGTTCCTTTCTGTTGGTAACACATTCACATGCACGTCAGAAATATAAGATGGCAACGTCATGTTGCTTCTCATTATAGAATCATTAGATCAGGTGTGATCATAATCAAGGAAGAGGTGTCCCTAGGAAACAGGAACTCCAGAATTTGTGCCAGAGAATTTCGTGTGAAGAGAAATCCATGGCTGTCTCTTCCTGTAGAAAATCTCCATTACCACCCTAGAAGACACTCAAAACAGCATCGGGGGTGGCTTTACTCTGTTGGCAAAACTGTTCACAGAATCTCCCCTAGAAGACTTTGAAAAATGAGTCCTCTCCTTCAGAATCTAGAGTTAGTTTACTAAGGTTTTTAGAGTAAGCAAAGTCATCTTCTTTCTCTTTCTCTCTTAGAAGAAGATGAAGGAGGAGGAAGAGGAGAAGAAAGGCTTTTATCCATTGGTCCTTTTAACCTTTAGGCATTTGCACATTTGTTCCCCCTACCTGGAATGCCCTTCTCAAATTATTTTTCTGGGAAAAAATTATGGCTACATCCCTTCTTCTCTCCTAGGATCTAGTATCAAGTTTCTCATTAACTCTTCTATATTTCTGTCAGATATCCCACTGACACTTCAAAACAAACGTATTTAGAACTTAACTCATCTTCCCTTCCAAACATCACCCAGTTTGTACCCTAATGTCTGTTAATGGCACCTGTATGTCATAAGGCCACTAACATTCAAAAAACTGATTGTCTATTTGACTTCCTTCCCTTCTTCCTTCTCTCTCTCCCTCCTTTCTTGTCCGGTCCTTCTTTCCTTCCCTTCTTTCCCAATATCCAGCCATTGAATAACTCCTGATAGGCATACCTTCATAATTATCCTTCTGTCCAAAATGTTTATACCCAATCTCAGTTATTCCCAGGTTCTCCTTCTCTGTTGTCACTTCCTACTTCAGAAACATGTGCTTTGTCTCGTAGCTTTTTGTGATAATGGCCTAATTGACCTCCATTCTTTCTAGTATTTCTCTTTTTTTTTTTAATCCAGCTTGTCTTGAGCCACAGGATTAATTTTTGATGTTTGAAATATTCATTCAGTTATTCATTCAATATGTATGAGCATCTACTAGGTGCCAGGTACAAGGAAGTATATTCCAGTCGTGGGCTGAATTGTGTGCCCCAAAAAGATATGTTCAAATCCTAACCTCTGGTACCTGTGAATGCAACCTTGTTTGGAAATAGAGTCTTTGAAGATGTGATCAGC
This sequence comes from Trichechus manatus latirostris, assembly GCF_000243295.1. Classification (NCBI taxonomy): domain Eukaryota; kingdom Metazoa; phylum Chordata; class Mammalia; order Sirenia; family Trichechidae; genus Trichechus; species Trichechus manatus. The sequence goes on from NW_004443952.1 coordinate 15,093,459, forward strand.
TAACACGAGGTCATACTGGAGTAGGGTGAGTCCTAATCCAATATGAACAATGTCTTTATAAAAGATGAGAAGAGAGACAAAGAGAAGACAGCCACGTGTTGACAGAGGCAGAGCTTGGTGCTGCAAGCTAAGGAATGCTAAGAATCACTGGTCATCACCAGAGCTGGGGGAGAGTAATGAAACAGACTCTCCCTCAAAGACTCAGGAGGAATCAGCACCGCTAATATCCTGATTTTACACTCCTAGCCTCCAGAGCTGTAAGACAATAAATTTCTGTTCTTATAAACCAATTAGTGATACTTTGTATGGTGGCTCTAGGAAACTAACACAATTCCTTAAGAATAGAATTTGCATATCCACTTAACCTGTCGATTAGTGGTTTACATATAGTCTCTTTTAAAATAAGTGTATATTAAGTGAATGACTGAATGAATAAATGAATGAATAGGGCTTACAGTTTAGTTGGAGAGAAGAGGTATAAGATCATCAGAAACTAAATAATAATAAAATGCTTCTATAAAAATGGCTCCTGGTGAACCCGTAATGGATTGCCAGATGAACAGTGCTGGCGTTCTGGACTAATGCAGTCAGAGAAACCCTCAGAGAAAATAAGGGGAAGAAACAGAACTAAAATTATTGAGCAAATAGTACCAATTTGGCCTTGCATTAGGTAAATTTCATACATAATTTTATTTAATCCTTACAACAAACTTCTGAGTAACTCCATTTTATAGATGAATTAACAGAGGCTCATGGAGATTAAGTGACTTACCCAAGGTTACCCTGCTAGAAAGGGTTAGAGCTGAGGTTTAAAGCAAGGAGTGTGTGACCCCAATACCTACATCCTTCCACTGGGCCAAGCTATAAAAGGAAAGATGGGTATGAAAACACTTCAAAGGAAGACTAAATAGGCCTTAGTTATTGGCTTGACATTGTAGACCTCAGTGAAGAAGGAGTCAAAAATCACCCTCAAATTTTGGATCAGACTGTCTGGGAGGAGTGTGAGAAGTGTGAAAGGAGAGATGCTTTAATCAGAAATCAATTTGCTTTGAGACATACTAAATTAGTTAGATCAGAAACTCTTGCCTCCAACTCTAGGTTACTCTAATTCGGTTAAAGCATCCCACAGCACCTACTGGATATTAGATAAAGGCAACTCCTTTAAAAAATGAAAAATCATCCACAGAACCATGAACTTACTTTCTAAGATATTTTGGTATTCCGGTAAGATAGGTTTTGAGGAGGTTAAGGTGGTACAATAGGAACATTCAGACCTGGGAAGTGCTTTATATGGCACTGAAGACAGTGTTCCATCCAGAGTCCAAATTCTAAGTACCTCAAGGTTGTTTGTTCATCTGGATTCTGCTCCACACTTGCACTGGCAAGAACCTCATTCCATTGTTAGAATGGGCTAATAGTTTAAAAGTTGCTTCTTCTTTTTTTTGAATCAAAATCTACCTTCTTATTACATTCATCCACTAGCCCTATCTCTGCTAGTCCTTTGAAACAACATCTATTTTTTCCTCTCACATAATAATCCTTCCCATATTTTAGACAACCTTTGTATCTGCCGTCAGTATTTTCCAGACTAACATGATGTGGTTCATTCACAGTGAGAAAAAAAACAATCTTTAATCTACACAGTAAATCTATTGTATATGTTTATGTGAATAATCATCCTCACTTTGCAAATGAGGAAATTGAGAATTAATCATGGTTGGCAATATAGCCAAGTTCACAAGATTCATAAGCAGAGGATAAAAAATTCAAACTCAGAACTAGTTTTTCTATTACAAATTGCTGCCTTCAACCTTCCTATCAGATATTTATTTATAGATAATCTATTTCCTCCTTCTAAATTATTGATTCAAAGAATACATATGTAAATTAGATATTTAAATATATATATAAAATAAGGACAAAAACAGATAGAATAAGGAAGGGGATGATTATGCCTGACATCAACTACAGTGGGGCCCTGGTGGCACAGTGGTTGTGAACTTGGCTGCTAACCAAAAGGTCAGCAGTTTGAATTCACCAGTTCTCCTTGGAAACCCTATGGGGCAGTTCTACCCTGTCCTATAGGGTTGTGGTGAATTGGAATTGACTTGATGGCAAAGTTCTTTTTTTAATCAACTATAGTAAAAGCATTGCATTTAGCTGTGAGCTTCCTGGCAGTCAAGGAAAAAAGAGAATTAAAACTATAGTTCCATGGTTTTTACCATAAATTTAAAGGAAGCTGACTAGTTCATGAGAAGAGAGAAATGTTTTCCTGGCACTACATTCTAAAAAGAATTTATCACATAGTTGTAAGAATGAATTCTTCACATAGATGTTGAGTAAAACAACAGATGATGTCTTTCAAAGTGGCTTTACAGAAGACAAAGCAACAGTCTTAACACAGTTATTTCTTGTAAAGATTCTTGATTAAAGCAACAGGAAGAATACTGAATAATACTCAGTGAAGGCAATTCTAAAAGGAGCAAAGCCAATGGAATCCATAACCATTGCATATAAGAACAAAACTCTATAATGTGTCGAGAATAAGTTAGAACGTCTGAGAGGCTAGCTCAGCTCTGGCTAGGGCCTACACTAAAGAAATGTCATCATATACATGCTTTGATATCTCATTTTCTGCTGGGTTCTATGTTTCCATTCCCTGGCCCTTTAGTTCTGAATGCCCAAATGGTTTCTCCAGCTCTTCCTCTTTATTCTTTATCATTGTTTTCTCATGTTCCCAATTTCAACTTTTGGCACTGAGTTTTGAAGAATGGATCTCCCCTCAAAGACTCTTTCACTTGATGAATCCTAGAACATTCTTTCCTCAGGTTCTGTTCCAGCAAGGGGCACAAAACAGCCCAGTAAAGCACATGGAAGCAAATCCCTTAGAGAATTTCTCTAAAAGCAATCGACTCAACTGTGCTCTGAGAGAGAACTATAGCAATCAATTCCAGACTGAGCTTTCTGGCAGCACCGAGGGTGCAGTTACTCTGTGTGGCTGAAAGGAGCAAATTCCACTGGCTTTTGATATGAGACATTCCAGTGGCACAGTTGACATTCTGTTAGAATGATTGTGGAATCTGACTTATACTTTCCCAGATGAAGGGGAGAGGTAGTCTATGGAAGTGCTTGCAAATATGGTCAAATTTTCTCAAAAAGATTTATATCTGCTTAAGGGCTCAGATAAATCTCTGATTTCAGAACACAGGAGAGATCCTCCCCCTCAGCTACCTTTGCTTCTGTTTTAGCTGAAAAACATTAACAGAATCCTAAATAAGATAGGAATTTACTTACAATCCACCATCCACCCAACCCTGTGAAGCTCACTTCCTCTTTCCATATTTTATTCCAGGTTTTGCCCGTATGCAGACATAATTTTAAAATTATGATTATTGCATGGGCATAATTTTGTATTCTGTCCCCCCCCCCACCAACTCATCATTATAAAGACCGTTCTTACTACATGGTTAGTACATGGTTTTCATGATTATCATCTCTGATGGTGCTATATTTCCATTGAGGAAACCCTGGTGGTGTAGTGGTTAAGAGCTATGGCTGCTAACTAAAAGGTTGGCAGTTCAGATCTACCAGGTGCTCCTTGAAAACTCTGTGGAGCAGTTCTACTCTGTCCTATATGGTCACTATGAGTCGGAATCGACTCGATGGCAACAGATTTTTTTGGTTTATACTTCCATTAAGCAACTGTATAAAGATTTACAATTTAATTAACCATTTCACTGGATAGACATTTGTTGTTGTTAGCTGTTGTTAGGTGCCATCGAATCAGTTCCAACTCACAGAGACCCTGTGTACAATAGAATGAAACACTGCCCAGTCCTGCACCATCCTCACAATCTTTGCTATGTTTCAGCCCATTGTTGCAGCCACTGTGTCAAACCATCTCACTGAAGGTCTTCCTCTTTTTCACTGACGCTCCACTTTACCAAGCATGATGTTCTTCTCCAGGGACTGGTCCCTCCTGATAACTTGTTAAAGTACGTGAATCAAAGTCTTGCCATCCTTGCTTCTAAGGAACATTCTCGCTGTACTTGCAAGATAGATTTGTTCATTCTTCTGGCAGCCCACAGTGTATTCAATATTCTTCACCAACACCATAATTCAAAGGCATCAATTCTTCAGTCTTTCTTATTCATTGTCCACCTCTCATATGTATACAGGGCGATTGAAAATATCATGGCTTACATCAGGTGCATCTTAATCCTCAAAGTGACATCCTTGCTTTTCAACACTTTAAGAGATCTTTTGCAGCAGATTTGCCCAACGCAATACGTCATCTGATTTCTTGACTGCTGCTTACATGGGCATTGATAGTGGATCCAAGTAAAATGAAATCCTTGATAATTTCGATCTTTTCTCCATTTACCATGATGTTGCTTATTGGTCCAGTTGTGAGGATCTTTGTTTTCTTTATGTTGAGGTGCAATCCACACTGAAGGCTGTAGTCTTTGATCTTCATCAGTAAGTACTTCAAGTCCTCTTCACTTTCAGCAAGCAAGTTGTGTCATCTGTTTATCACAGATTGTTAATGAGTTTTTCTCCAATCTTGATGCCGAGCTCTTCTTCATATAGTCCAGCTTCATGGATTATTTGCTCAGCATACAGATTGAATAAGCATGGTTAAAGGATACAATCCTGATGCACACCCTTCCTGACTTTAAACCACACAGTATCCCTTGGTCTGTGTACAGGTTCCTCATGAGCACAATTAAAAGTTCTGGAATTTGCATTCTTTGCAATGTTATCCATAATTTGTTATGATCCACACAGTCAAATGCCTTTGCATAGTCAATAAAACACAGGTAAACATCTTTCTGGTATT
>NW_004443952.1:15098398-15137415 GCF_000243295.1 Trichechus manatus latirostris
TGTTATGATCCACACAGTCAAATGCCTTTGCATAGTCAATAAAACACAGGTAAACATCTTTCTGGTATTCTCTGCTTTCAGCCAAGATTCATCTGACATCAGCAATGATATCCCTCATTCCATGTCCTCTTCTGAATCTGGCTTGAACTTCTGCAGTTCTCTGTCAATGTACTGCTGCAACCTCTTCTGAAAGACCTCCAGTAAAATTTTACTTGTGTGTGATATTAATGATATTGTTTGATAATGTGTTGGATCATCTTTCTTTGGAAAGGGCACAAATATGGATCTCTTCCAGTTGGTTGGCCAGGAAGCTGTCTTCCAAATTTCTTGACATGGACATGTGAGCACCTCCAGTGCTGCATCCATTTAGACAGATATTTACATTTTTTGAATTATTTGGGTTATTTCCACATGACAAGTTCCAGGGAGTCAAATTTCTTGAACCAAAGCATATAAATATGGTGATTTATATCTTGTCAAACTGATTTTTGCAATGATAGTTCCCATTTATACACCCATTAACAACATATGAAAATACGATCTTCACCACAGCCATGCCAGCAATGGGAATTTGTATTTTTTAATGTTAATGTAAAAGGTGTAGAATGGCTAATGTTCATGTCTTTAATTACTAGCAAAGTGGCTTAGAAATTTGTAACAATGTTATAATAATAATAATAATAGTTGTAACAGATAGCACTGGTGCCATTCAAACGTTCCTCCCTGTTATTCCTTGCTGATAGAGCTCAAATTTTGTTCTGCTTTTCCTCCCTCCTCCATGTGACTCAGAGATAAATACCAATCGGTCAAAGTCAATCTTGAAAATCCCATTTGTTTGCCAGTGAGACTTGGGAGGTCACCCAGGAGCTTCTAGAAAGGGTTTCTTTACTCTTAAAAAAACACAGATGAAACAACTATATACTCTATATCAAAATGGTGACGTAAGTACCATCATTATTTCACGTAACTTTTGAATACACTTCTCTGACTATGTACCCTTGGTGATACATATTCTAAAACCAAAAGAACTACAAAGAAATCTTTAAATTTACTTGTTAGGTTGTTTTTTTATTTATCATAGTGATGTTGGTATTATACTTTTTAAAGTTATTTTATGTGTGTTATAATATATTGCATATGCATGTGTATTAGAAACCAAGATGTTAAAACTTAAAAAAAAAAATTAAGTACAACAAAAACTATAATATAACATTGGAAATGGAAATATCAGTATGGACTTAAGATTATATATGTATGTGTGTGAAAATGTATATCCAAGCTCTTTCCACTAAAAGAGGCTAGATGCAGTGATGAACCAGTATCAGTTAGCACACCCAATGACATATCTTGGTTTCTAAATGCCAGCCCTCACTTAAAGGAATAGCAGCTTCTTGCAGAAATGTCTAATTCTGTGTCTGAGGCAGAAAAGTACCAGGTGAATCTGAGATAGCTTATTGCACCAGGAAGCACAGGAGCACTTAAAAAGTAAAAGGATAATGACAAAAGCACACAGGGGCCAGCTTGAAGGAGTTCCCACTGGCAAAATTTGGTACAATTTAAGCATCAAAAAGAGAAGTCATTATAACTGATTATAACATATTGAATTAAACATAAATGTATGAATCCATAGTACCATTTAAGTAAAAGGAGGAGGGCTCTTCTTTACAGAAAAATACAAATTAATAAATGTGAAAGGAATGATAGAAGTAGAACATCACCATTTTGTAATTCCCAATATAATAAATCAACTGAGGCAAGTATCATCAATGGATACTAAAACTATTGGCAGAGGATTATCATAGTGCCAAAGTATCAACTCCTTGTCAGATTAATTATGAACTTTACAATGGAGAGATATGACTGTTATCACCTTAACCAGGTGGTCAAATGTAACATCATCAGCAGTAGAACATCCTGACATTGTGCGCTGATACGCTACAATATGTAGTACATGACATCATGAAGTTATCTTACAAAAATATTTAACTTAAATCTACTCAAGCCACTAGGCTTGATGTCTGGATATATAGCGAGTACAGGAAAAGGTTAGATGACACCATGAAGAAATAATCAGATAAACCCAGAATCTGGTAGATATTACAAGGTTTGAACTCTTCACGATATCAGTGTCATAAAATTAAAAGGTGAGGGGATTGTTCTCTATTAGAAGAGACTCATGGGCAAATGCAATGGGTACATAATCACTAGATCCTAGATTAAAAAAAGAAGATATAAAGGATATTTGGGAGTCAGTGGACTGTTTGACTATACACTAGATTTGAAATGATATTGTGGAATTATTGTTAATCTTCTTAAATGTGTTAACTGTACAGTCCTTACGTAGAATATTATCCTTATTCTTACAAAATGCATGCTTAAGTATTTACAAGAAAATGTCATGATGTCAGCAACTTAATTTTACATATTTTGGCCAAGAAGTCTATTCTTCAATGTTTCTGTATACTTAAAATTTTTCAAAATAAAAAGTTTGTGAAATAAAAGAGAGATGGATGAGAAAAAAACAGTCCTCTTCCCCCCACTAGACGTTAACATTTACTTTCCTTGATCAGGAGAACAATACTTACATACTGAGAAGAGCACAGAAATAAATAAATAAAAAGAATCAGACAGTTAATGATTTCTTGAGCCACGGAATTAACCAACCTAGAGCCATCCTACCTGATGACTTATTAAATAAAATTATAAAGGATTCTTCTTTTTAAAACCAGTTAAGTTTTTGTAAGTTGCAAACTAAAGCATTCTGACTAATACAATAAGTAGTAGGTAACAAAAACTTACCATGTGGCAGGCACCATGATAAATACTGTATATATTTTCAGCATTTTACATCCACGTGAGGTAAATACTATTATTATCCTCATTTTTTTCAGGTTTGGGGCCAAGGAGCAGACAAGTAAGTCTTGCTGAAGGTCACACAGCCAGTCAATAATCCAGCTAGAACTAAAACCTGAGTATCCAGTATCACTTTCCACTGAGACCCAGACACTCAAACATTTAGTTGCCTGCTTAACACCTCCATTTGGGTCTCTAAAAGACATCCTGAATTTAAATTAACATGGTCAAAACAAAATTCTTGACTCCTTCTATAGTACATGCATCTTGACCCAGTTGCTCAAGTCTATATCCTAGAGATACCACTTGATCCCTTTGTCTCCCGAATAACATCCAATCTATAAGCAAAACTATAGCCCTTGCCCTCCAAAATATACACAAAATCTGTTCTCTTTATTCTATCTCAACTGCTGTAATCTTCATCTCTTACTTGTACAACTACACTAACCTCCTTACTGACCTCCACATGTTCAATCTTCTCCTCCACACAAGAGCCAAAGTGGTATTTCCCTGCAATTAAATGATATGATTGCTTCACTGCTATGGTGAATGTCCCTGTGACTTATCTTACAAAATTCTTCCCTGCCTTTCTTCCCAACCTGCCTGGAACCACACTCCCTCAAGCTCAATTATGCTCCAGAACACTCATCTTCTTTCTGTCTCTCAAACATAGCAAGCTCACTCTCAACAGGGCCTCAGCACAGGGTCTTCTCCCTACCTAAAACACTCTGCTCCAGGATATTTGCATTGCTGGGCCCTTGAGGTCATTCAAGTTTTAACTCAAGTGTATCGTCCTCCGAGAAGGCTTCTCTGACCACCTAAGATACCCAATACAAAGTACCCATAATCACTCTCAAATTTCTTCATAAAAGTTAATAGTATTTCAAATAATTTGTTTATTTATTTACTTAGTGGTTGCTTTTTTTTTTTTGCCTTCTTTTTCCCTCTCTCCAACTAGAATGTAAGTTACATCAGAGCTGGAATATAATTTGTCTTATTCACCACTGTATCTCTTGTTGCTAGAACAATGCCTGGAAGGTAGTAAGGTGCTCAATAAAGGTTTGTTAAATGAACGAATAAATTAAATATTCAATGGATCTTAAACATTACACTTTACCATCTCTCCATCTATCATATCTGTTATGGATTGAATTGTGTCTTCAAATTTTTTTTTGTTCTTGAAATCCTAACCGCTGTACCTGTAAACATGACCTGTTTGGAATAGGGGGTTTTCTTTTGTTATGTTAATGAAATCACACCAGTGTAGGGTGGATCCTAAACCTAATTACTTCCAAATTATAAAAAGACCAGAATAGATACAGAGACACACACAGGGGAAAAAGGAAGACAGATGACAGAGCTAGATGCATCTACAAACTCAGGAACACCAAGGATTGCTGGCAACTACTAGAAGCTGAAACGGACAAGGAAGGACCTCCCCCTAGAGCCATGGCCTGAATTCACACTTCCAGCCTCCTGAACTGAAGATAAAAGTTTCTTTTCTTTAAAGCCACCCACTTGTGATATTTCTGTCACTAGGTAACTAAGACAAGATTCATCCAGCTTGCTTTTCCTTAAATGCATATACACTGGTCTCTCAAAGTCCCTCTTATAACGCATTCAGAATTAGATAAAGCCTAACCAAATCAAGCCAGTATAGAATTCAGATATTAGTTGGGATTGATTTTGAATTATCCATGCTAGAAACTTGCTCATACTGCTGAACGTTATTATGTTTCTAGTCAACAAACATACCTAAATTCACATGAGCTGATGCCTGGGAAAATTCACTCATTCTATTTTTGTGAAATTGACTCAAAACTAAAAGCTGGAGCTTATTTATGGTTGCTTTTTTTTGGATTGCCAGCCAATATTCCTGTCTGCTGGGCCATTTAATCTAAGTCTTATATCTATTGGCTTAGAATCGTTCCCAAGGTTGTACGATATGAGGTTTTGATAAGCAAATCCTCTTTGTCTTTATCCACATCTAAATGCTGAAGAAACAAGAACAAAGACAAAAATTTGTCTTACTTCACTGGAGCTATAACATCAAGGGGTTTATCAGTGAGTCCTCAATAGACTTACCTAAAGTCCACTCCATATCTTATCTCCTTTTAATACTCGGTCATGTGCTTTGCTAAAATTGAGAAATGTATTCATTCAAACATCCATTTAAGTTCATCTAGGCACTGTGGTAAGTTCTAAGTCAGTACTGTCCTATCCTTAGATACCTCACTATCAAATGGGGATAGTAACATGAACAGACTATTATAATGTATCTTGATAAATTCAGGTAGAGGTAGGCATGCGGTACTTTCTAAAACAAAAGAGAGACACTTAGTTCAGGTTAGGGGACTCAGGGAAGGCTTCTTGAGCTGAGTAACGAATGATGAGAAGATTCTGCCAAGTTAAAAAGCAGAGGAAACGCACTCCAAGAGAAGAAAATAATTTTTTTTAAGAGATTCTTTAAAATAAGAGCATAAGAAACCTCAACAACTTTGAGAAACCACAATATATCAGTAAGGACAGGGCTAAGATGCATGGGAGGAAGTGGCTCCATATGCTGCCAGAGATCATTTCTTGAAGCCACTGCATTTGGGTTTTCTCTTTTCTCTAGACGATGGAGTGCCATTTAATGTTTAATTGTGGGAGGGGAATGAAATGACCAGATGTACATGTTAGAAAGCTCACTTTTGTTATGGGGTGGAAAATAGATTAAAGGTAGAAAGAAGGGGACTAAAATAAGAAAGAACAGCTTCAGATACCATATGATAAATGAGAAAGACTGAATCAAGCTAGTGGAAAGGCATGGAGAGGAAAAAGCTAACGTGAAATATACTAAAGAGGTAGACTACACAAGTATTGACAGAAGACATAATTGAAGGCTAATAGAAAGAGAGAGGAATTACGGATGACTCTCAGGTTTAGGAGGAGCCCTGGTGGTGTGGTTTTTAAGTGCTCAGCTGCTAACCGAAAGGTCAGCGGTTTGAAGCCACTAGTCTGCTCTATGGGAGAAAGATGTGACAGTCTGCTTCCATAAAGAGTACAGTCTTGGAAACCCTATGGGGCAGTTCTACCCTGTCCTATAGGGGCGATATGAGTTGGAATCGACTCAACAGCGATGGTTTATCAACTTTAAGTACTGGGGGCAAGATAATTTCACTAATTTTAAGATTTTTTGCTTAAGAACAGAAATTTTAAAAGTATATACTATTAGAGAACCACCACTCATCTGTCAGTTTGTCATACTGTGGTGGCTTGCATGTTGCTGTGATGCTAGAAACAATGCCACTGGTATTTCAAATACTAGCAGGGTCATCCATGGTGGACAGATTTCAGCAGAGCTTCTAGACTAAGACAGACTAGGAAGAAAGGCCTGGTGATCTACTTTGGAAAATTGTTGTTGTTATTAGGTGCCCTTGAGTTGGCTCCAACTCACTGTAACCCTATGTACAACAGAATGAAACACTGCCTGGTCCTGTGCCATCTTCACAATCATTGTTATATTTGAGCCCATTACTGCAGCCACTGTGTCAATCTATCTCGTTGAGGATCTTCCTCTTTTTTCAATGACCCTCTACTTTACCAAGCATGATGTCCTTCTCCAAGGACTGGTCCTGCCTGATAACATGTCCAAAGTACATGAGACAAAGTCTTACCAACCTTGCTTCTAAGGAGCATTCCGGTTGTACTTTTTCCAAGACAGATTTGTTTATTCTTCTGGCAGTCCATGGTATATTCAATATTCTTCGCCAACACCATAATTCAAAGGCATCAATTCTTCTTAGGTCTTCCTTACTCATAGTGCAGCTTTTGTACAAACATTCAACTCTTTCAGGAGGTAGCATATGATCAAGAACCAGTGGTACTGAAGGAAGAAGTCTAAGTTACACTGAAAGCATTGGGGAAAAAAAGTCTCCAGGAATTGATGGAACATCAATTGAGATTTTCAACAAACTGATGCAACACTTTGAAGCTCTTACTCATCCATGCCAAGAAATTTGGAAGACAACTACTTGGTCAACAGTCTGGAAAAGATACATATTTGTGCCCATTCCAAAGAAGGTGATTGTCCTAGTTATGTAGTGCTGCTATAACAGAAATACCACAAGTAGATGGTTTTAACAAATAGAAACTTATTCTCTCACAGGTTAGGAGGCAAGAAATCCAAATTCAGGTGCCAGCTGCAGGTGAGGCTTTCTCTCTGTGTTGGCTCTGGGGAAAGGTTCTTGTCACCAGTCTTTCCCTGGATCTAGGAGTTTCTCAGCTCAGGGATCCTGGGTCCAAAGGACATGCTCTACTCCCAGCTTTTCTTTCTTGATTGTAAGAGGTCTCTCTCATCTCTGCTCTTTTCTTTCTTTTACATTTCAAAAGAGATTGATTCAAGATACAATCTAATCCTGTAGACTGTGTCCTGCCTCATTAACATAACTGCCTCTAATCCTCCCTCATTAACATCATAGAGGTTACAATTTACAACACATAGGTAATTACATCAGATCACAAAATGGAGGACAACCACACAATACTGGAAATTATGGCCTAGCCAAGTTGACACACATTTTGGGGGGATACAATTCATTCCATAATAGTGATCCAACAGAATGTGGAAATTGTTGAACAACATCATTAATATCACACACAGGTAAAATTTTGTTGAAGATAATTAAAAAACGGTTGCAACAGTACATCAACAAGGAACTGCAAGAAATTCGATCTGTATTCAGAAGAGGACCCAGAATGAGGGATATCATTACCGATGTCAGATGTATCATGGCTGAAATCAGAGAATACCAGAAAGATGTTTACCTGTGTTTCACTGATTATGTAAAGGCATTCAACTGTGTGGATCGTAACTATGGATAACATTGTGAAGAACAGGAATTCCAGAACACTTAACTGTGCTCATGAGGAACCTGTACACAGACCAAGAGGCAGTCATTCAAACAAAACAAGGGGATACTGTGCGGTTTAAAATCAGAAAGGTATGTTTCCAAGTTGTATCCTTTCACCATACTTATTCAATCTGTATGCTGAGCAAATAATCTGAGAAGCAGGACTATATGAAGAAGAACGCAGCGTCAGGATTGGAGGAAGACTCATTAACAACCTTCGATATGTAGATGATACAACCTTGCTTGTTGAAAGTGAAGAGGACTTGAAGCACTTACTGATGAAGATCAAAGACCACAGCCTTTGGTATGGATTACACATCAACATAAAGAAAACAAAAACTGGACCAATAAGCAACATCATGATAACCGGAGAACTACTGAAGTTGTCAAGGATTTCATTTTACTTGGATCCACAATCAATGCCCACAGAAGCAGCAGTCAAGAAATCAAATGACATATAGTATTGGGCAAATCTGCTGCAAAAGATCTCTTTAAAATGTTGAAAAGCAAAGCCGTCACTTTGAGGACTAAGGTGCACCTGACCCAAGCTATGGTATCATCAATCACCTCATATGCATGCAAAAGCTGGACAATGAAAAAGGAAGACTGAAGAAGAATTGATGTCTCAGAAAATTAGCCAGTTGAAACCTTATGGATCACAATATAACACTGCCTGATTTGTTTGTTTTGGACATGTCATCAAGAGGGATCAATTGCTGGAGGAGGACATCATACCTGGTGAAGCAGAAGGCCAATGAGGATGTAGGAAACCCTTGGTGAGATGGATTGACATAAGAGCCACAATGATGGACTCAAACATGCTGGTGATCGTGAAGATGCTGCTGGACTGAGCAACATTTTGTTCTGTTGTATCTATGATTGCCAAAAGTCAGAGTTGACTTGACAGCAGTTATCTATATCTATCTATCTGTCTGTCTGTCTCTCTATCTATCCATCTATCACTGATGCAGATTTTCTCCTATTTTCTCTGACCATTTAAGTCAGTTTGCAGAGGGATGGTGGCTTGGATACTTAGTTTTATGCCACAATCTCTCTAGAGTCTTATTTTACCAATTGTCTAAAACCATGTTCCCATTTGTTTGCTCTATCAATCCTCAAACCATGCCAAGAAATCTAAGCAATGAGCTCACCTCAACCAGGATTCCCCTCCTTTCGTAAACTTGACTGAGCTTTCCAGGGCCAAGGCTCTGTTCTCTGCTTTTACCTCTCCATTTTTTTATTTGCTAATGAAACAAACTTAGGGCTGCAACCCACAAAATGTGACTGTCAGTCTGTAGTATTTTTGGTACTTACAGCAAATCAAGGAGAAAAGGCTTCTATATTTTATCTTAAATGGCACCATCTCAATTTTTCTACTTTCATCTTTCACTCTTGTCACCACCTACTTTTCCATTGATTCCTCAAACTTTGAAGATGTTTCTTGGCTGTGCCCACATTCCTGCCAGCCTATGTCCTCTTCCTTCACTGTCTTAATCCTGTTCTGCAAAATTTCCTCATTTGTGTTGTCACTGCTGCTGCTGATTTTCCAATTACTTCTCACAATAGCTGTTCCCAAATAGCTGTTTCCTCTATGGCAAATATTAATTCCTATCTTAAAGCATCTGGTTCAAATACACCTCCTCAATCATCCTCAATCTATGTCTACCTGTCCCTTGTCATTGCCCCTGCTTTAATCCGGGCTCTTATTGTTTTTGATCTGGACTGTTATATTCTCACTGGATTCCCTGATGCCACGCCAGGTGCTTTTTCACACTGCAACTGTTCCGTGGCTGGGATTGGGGAGGAGAATGAAGATGAGGCTTGGGAGGGAATGTTTGTTATTTCAACCTTCAACCTGTAGAGAACAGGTTGAAATAGATAAAATCTAGAACTGATAGTTAAGTGGGAACTAAAGTTAGTGAGTGCTGGAAGTACACCTAAATGTGTCTTCAGAATCAAAAGGCCACAATAAGCTCCAGGAAGGGTTCAGAAAAACATGAATTTGAGGACAGAGAGCAATGGGTAAGACAAAAGCACACTTGAATAAGGCCAGACAGATTTATTCAATCACCCGCAGGGAGATCAAGCTGTATTTCAGTCTTAAGGGATGGGACTGATACCCATCAATAGCCCCTGTTCAAAGACCTTTAATGACTTTACATAAGTTATATGATAAAGTTCAAATCACTTAGCATGGAATTCAAGGCCCTAACCAATCTGATCCTAACTTTGTTGTAATTCAATGGCTGCATTTCTCTCTCCTCCACACACCCTATATTCCATCAAATTCCCTAGCACTCCCTTAATATATTGTATTATTTCACAACTCAATGTCTTTTCTTCTTAAGATGCTATTTCTTCTCCTCTTTCTAAAAAAAAGTAAATCTCTTAATCTTTCAACATTGAACTTTAATGTCCCCTTGTCTATAAAGCCCTTCCTCAGTATACTCAACTGTGTTAAAAAGACACCTGGCTAATATCACTGTGGAATTTCAGCACCTCACTTTCATCTGCATTTGCTCATTTATAGCAATGCTTCTAGCTAATGGTTTATTTCCTGAGCCTTTCCTATTATTTCCACAAAGCCAACTAATTTTGGCATTGTATAACTGACCATCTAAATGTAGAAAAAGATATGTTCTTAAATAATATACTAGGATTATTTATAATAGCCAAAAAAAAAAGCCAAAAACCTAATTAGGGGAACTACAGGGCAATTTTAAATAGTCATAAATTTGCTGCATGGAATATTATATAACCACAAAAATGATTTTTGACACATATGTAATATTTTAAAATACAGCAAATTTTAAAAATTCATCTGGCTGATGAATTATGATTGAAATTTTTTATCTCCACTTTTTTCATACTTGATATTGTTTGTGACAATTTATGTTATTTTTATAATAGAACAAAGTATTTTTAATTGCTTAGTAGAATAGAGATCACAATCTGTAACATCTAGATTTCTCTTCTGGCAATTCTCCATCAACCTGCTGGAAATATTTGATTCTACCTTTAAGGGTTCTACCACTTGTGTATACCTAAACAGACCTAGTCACTTACATGTTAATTCTGTTGCTCGCATCTCAAGGGGGCGGTCCTGGATGGATATGCTGGGTGTCCTTGATCCATGACTACAGGACTTGAGCAACGAATGGTGGGAGGAAACTTTTTTGGTTTTAGGTGCTGCTATTGTCTGTGGTTCTTGAGGCTTGTTTGACATATGTTTTCTGCTAGAGGAACTTCAACTCTCAGTCAACTGCTGCTTGTATCTGCCTTCAGCAACATTCTTGGAGATACATTGAGCAAATGTACTAAATTGGACATTGCTTATGCAGCACTTCAAGTTCTCTGGGACTTATTCCAGCAATTGCTTCATCAACCATTTTCCATGAGGGATCAACCAGCTTCCCACAGGTAAAACCTGACAGCACCTCATCCCTCTCACTTTTTGCCCTGGGTTCTCTGACGCAGTGTTCTGGGACTCATGAGAACCTGCCTGGTACTCATGCATGTACAAACCAGAAGTATGGGAGAGTTAACACTTCTTTGGGTAACCCTCAACCAGTGGGAATGGGAATGATGGATAAATGTTCCTCTTTCTTCCTCTGGATAAATAGTTCCCTAACGGATTTGATAAGGCTTCTCAGAAGAATCTATAGGATCAAGCAACTAGTCACCCATTGTGGTGGTCAAGTCAATAACACATCCTACTATGAGCTTTCTCTTCTTCCCTATTTTACACTCCCTTTCTGTCACTACTGCTCCCAGTGATCATAGTCACGTGAGAGTTTCAGAGATAAACGCAATTTCAGAGTTGATAAAACTATTGTTCTTTGGGGCCAATGCCAATATTTTAGCTTCACATTGGAAAGCAATTCAGTAACAAAAAAATGACAGTCAAGAAAGATGAGTCTTAGAACAGATTTGGCCACCAACATGTTTTGTGAACTTGGGCAAGTCCCTTTATCTCCCTTGGATTCTGTCTCCGTATACATAAAATGAGGAAAGTTTGTACTAAAGAATACTTGAAGACTCTTAAAATTGGACATACCTAGGAACCAAGATACTATGGTCATTAGGAAGAATATCCTTTGTGCTCTGCTTCCAAAAATAGAGATTAAATAACAATATAAGTACATATACAATATTTATAAACTGTGGTACAGGGATGAGGAGGCTGGCAATCTTGTTTGTTGAGGTGTCAGAAACTAAGGTTCAGGGAGGGAGAAGAAGCTACATTTTCAGGCAGAGTTCCACCAACAAGGGAGCTGTATGGAGCATGAATTCATAAATCTGCATAGGGGTCCCCTTGAGTTTTTGGATAAATATCATTGTTTGCATTTGTACAATGAAACCTCATAAGATCTGAAAAGAACAACTTCTGAGGAAAGAACAATTACAGGGGAGTTGTAAGACAAATAATTCCCAGAACTCACACAGGGATATGAATTGTTTAAGGTCCTTCCAGTCAGAAGGGAGAGATCTCATTGAATACACAGGCATACAGTACAGACATTATAAGTGTCACACATTAAAAATGGAGCTAAATAAGCCCTATAATAAAGGCTGCTCTAGATACACACACATAAAAAGCTTAAAAACAATCTTAGACAGGATCCAAACTAATCCACAAGTAACTTAACTGCTTACAAAAAAAAAAAAAAAAATTGGTAACACTTCTAAAAGGAAAAAACAAAATGCAGTACACAATGAGGTAAAATTCACAGTATCTGGCATCCAATCAGAAACTACTAAGCATATGAAAAAAACAGAAAAAATGCTAACCAAAACCTATAAATATCATAGATAAAGGAATCTGTAGACAAGAGTATTCAAACAGATAGTGTAAATATGTTCCATGTACCCAATGTAGAAGAAAGTATCAACATATTGAGGGGAGAAACATAGAATATTAAAAACAAGAACTTAAAGAGATTAAAAATACCACATTTGCAACAGAAATTTCACTGGAAGAGATAAAGTAAATTAGACACTGAAGAAGAAAATATCAGTGAACCTGAAGACATATAAACAGAAATTATCAAAATGAAGCACCTGGGGGGCAGGGGGTGGAGGGGAAGTAGAATGAACAAAGTGTCGTTTACTGGTAGGATAATATCAACTAACATATGTGTAGTTAAAGTCTATATGAAGTAAAAAGATTTTTCAAAAATAAAGCCTAGGTAAAAACTTTTTTTTCAGATGAACAAAAGCTGAAAGAATGCTTTACAAGCAAACCTAAACTAAAAGAAATGCTAAGGAAAGTTTTTAGACATAAGGAACTTAGTTTCATATGAAAAGTTGAATGTATACAAAGGAATAAAGAGCACCAGAAATGGTAAATATGAGGATAAATATAAAACAGGCTTTTTTCCTTATTTAAGAAAAAACTGAAGCATAATTAACTGTGTAAAGTAAAAATTATAGCAATGTATTGAGATGTTCATAACATATATACAAATAAAATTATGATAACGATAACACAAGGGAAAAGAAATGGAAGTAAAGAGTTGCAAAAGTCTTAGATCATTTGTGATGTGGTATAATATTTCTATATATATACACATATATATTGTGTGTGTGTGTATATATATATATATCACATCACAAATGATCTAAGACTTTTACAAAATAATGAAATATTATTCCTCCATGAGTCTGTCAGTTTGTAGCACTGTGAGGGCTTGCATGTTGCTGTGATGCTGGAAGCTAGGTCGCCAGTATTCAAATATCAGCAGGGTCATCCATGGTGGACAGTTTCAGCTGAGCTTCCAGACTAAGACAGACTAGGAAGAAGGACCTGGTGGTCTACTTCTGAAAAAAACTAGCCAGTGAAAACCTTATGAATAGCAGCGGAACATTGTCTGATGTAGTGCCAGAAGATGAGCCCCTCAGGTTGGAAGGTACTCAAAATACAACTGGAGAAGAACTGTCTCCTTAAAGGAGAGTCGACCTTAATGACATGGATGGAGTCAAGCTTTCGGAACCTTCATTTGCTGATGTGGAATGAGTCAAAATGAGAAAAAACAGCTACAAACATGCATTAATAATCGGAACATGGAATGTACAAAGTATGAATCTAAGAAAATTGGAAATCGTCAAAAATTAAATGGAACCCATAAACATCGACATCCTAGCCATTAGTGAGCTGAAATGGACTGGTATTGGCCATTTTGATTAGACAATCATATGGTTTAATATGCCCACCAGGAAAGACAAATTGAAGAGGAATCATGTCCCATTTATTGTCAAAAAGATCATTTCAAGATCTATCCTGAAGTACAACACTATCAGTGATAGGATAATATCCATATGCCTACAAGGAAGGCCAGTTAATACAAGTACTAATCAAATTTACACACCAACCGCTAAGGCCAAAGATGAAGAAATTGAAGATATTTACCAACTTCTGCAGTCTGAAATTGATCAAACATGCAATCTGGATGCATTGATTATTACTGGTAATTAGAATGTGAAAGTTGGAAACAAAGAAGAAGGATTGGAAGTTGGAAAATATGGCCTTGGTGATTAAAAAAAGTCAGAGATTACATGACAGGATTTTCAAAGACCAATGACTTCTTCATTGCAAATACCTTTTTTCACCAATATAAAAGGTGACTATACACGTGGACCTTGCCAGATGGAATACACAGGAAACAAATAGACTACATCTGTGGAAAGTGACGATGGAAAAGCTCAATATCATCAGTCAGAAAAAGGCTAGGGGCCAACTGTGGAACAGATCATCAATTGCTCATATGCAAGTTCAAGTTGTAGCTGAAGAAAATTTGAACAAGCCCACGAGAGCCAAAGTACCACCTTGAGTATATCTCAACTGAATTTAGAGGTCCTCTCAAGAATAGGTTTGATGCATTGAACACTAGTGACTGAAGACTGAAGTAAATGTGGAATGATATCAAAGATACTATACATGAAGAAAGCAAGAGGTCATTAAAAAAACAGGAAAGAAAGAAAAGACCAAAATGGATGTCAGAAGAGACTCTGAAACTTGCTCTTGAATGCAGAGTAGCTAAAGTGAAAGGAAGAAATGATGAAGTAAAACAGCTGAACAGAAGATTTCAAAGGGCGGCTTGAGAAGACAAAGTCTTATTAATGACATGTGCAAAGAGCTGGAGATAGAAAACCAAAAGGGAAAACCAAAAGGGAAGAACATGTTCGGCATTTCTCAAGCTGAAAGAATTGAAGAAAAAATTTAAGCTTCAACTTGCAGTATTGAAGGATTCTATGGGGAAAATACTAAATGATGCAGGAAGCATCAAAATAAGATATACAAAACAAAAATACACAAAGCCACTGTACCAAAAAGAATTGGTCAACATTCAACCATTTCAGGAAGGGTAGAATATGACCAAGAACCAATGGTACCGAAGGAAAAGGTCCAAGATGCACTGGAAGCACTGGTGAAAAACAAGGTTCCAGGAATTGATGGAATACCAATTGAGATGTTTCAACAAGCAGATGAAATGCTCAAAGTGCTTACTTGTCTATGCCAAGAAATTTGGAAGACAACTTCCTGGCCAACTGACAGAAGACATCCATATTTGTACCCATTCCAAAGAAAGGTGATTCAACAGAATGTGGAAATTATTGAACAGTATCATTAATATGACATGCAAGTAAAATATTGCTGAAGATCATTCAAAAGCAGCTGCAGCAGTGTATCGACAGAGAACTTGCAGAATTCAAGCCAGATTCAGAACAGGGCATGGAACAAGGGACATCATTGCTGATGTCAGCTAGATCCTGGCTGAAGTAGAGAATGCTGGAAAGATGTTTACCTGTGTTTTACTGACTATGCAAAGGCATTCAACTGTGTGGATAATAACAAATTATGTATAACATTGAGAAGAATGGAAATTCCAGAACACTTAATTGTGCTCATGAAGAACCTGTACTTAGACCAAGAGGTAGTCATTTGAACAGAACAAGGAGATACTTCATGGTTTAAAGTCAGAAAGGTGTGAGTCAAGGTTGTATCCTTTCGACATACTTAGTCTGTATGCTAAGCATATAATCTGAGAAGCTGGACTATACGAAGAAGAACAGGGCATCAGGATTGGAGGAAGACTCATTAACAACCTGTGTTATGCAGATGACACAACCTTTCTTGCTGAAAGTGAAGAGAACGCCAAGCACTTACTGTTGAAGTTCAAAGACCAAAGCCTTCAGTGTGGATTACACCTCAACATAAAGAAAACAAAAATCCTCACAACTGGACCAATAAGCAATATCATGATAAACGGAGAAAAGGCTGAAGTTGTCAAAGGTTTCATTTTACTTGGATCCACAATCAACACCCATGCAAACAGCATTAAAGAACTCGAACGACGCACTGCATTAGGCAAATCTGCTGCAAAATATCTCTTTAAAGTGTTAAAAAGCAAAGATGTCACTTTAAGGGGTAAGGTACACCTGATGAAAGCAATGGTGTTTTCAATTACCTCATACGCATGTGAAAGCTGGACAATGAATAAAGAAGACAGAAGAAGAATTGATGCCTTTGAATTACGGTGTTGGCAAAGAATATTGAATATACCAGGGACTGCCAGAAGAGCAAACATATCTATCTTGGAAGAAGTACAGCCTGAATGCTCATTAGAAGCAAGGATGGTGAGACTTCGTCTCACATACTTTGGACGTGTTATCAGGAGGGACCAGTCCCTGGTGAGGGACTTCACGCTTGGTAGAGTAGAGAGTCAGTGAAAAAGAGGAAGATCCTCAACAAGATAGACTGACACAATGACTGCAACAATGGGTTCAAGAATAGCAATGATTTGTAAGGATGGCACAGGACGGGGCAGTGTTTCGTTCTGTTGTACATAGGGTTGCTGTGAGTCAGAACTGACTCGACGGCACCTAACAATAACAATAACATAATATTATTTGAATGCAATTTGTGATACACCAAAATTGTAAATTTTAAACTCTAGAGGAATCTCTAAAATAAAATAAAAACACATAGTTAATAAGCTACTAAAACCCATTGCCTTGGAGTGGATTCCGACTCATAGCAACCCTATAGGACAGAGTAGAATTGCTCCATAGGTTTTCCAAGGAGTGGCTGGTGGACTCGAACTATCAACCTTTTGCTTAGCAGCTGAGATCTTAACCGCTGCATCACTAGGGCTCCAATAAGCTACTAGTGGACATAAAATAGAATCGTAAGATATATTTAATCTCTTACTTTTGTGAGTGCTGTCTGGGGTCTTAAAAGCTTGCGAGCAGCCATCTAAAATGCAACAATTTGTCCCAATTCGCTTGGAGCAGAGGAGAATGAAGAATATCAAAGGCACAAGGAAAATATTAGTCCAAGAGAATAAAGGTCCACGTAAACCAGAAACACCGCCAGCCTGAGACCAGAAGAACTAGATGGTGCCCAGCTACCACCAATGACCACCCTGACAGGGAACACAACAGACAGTCCCAGATGGAGCAGGAGAAAAGTGTGGAGCAGCACTCAAATTCATGTAAAAACACTAGACTTAATGGTCTGACAGGGACTGAAGGAACTCCAGAAACTATGGCCCCTGGAAGCTCCTTTAACCGAGAATGAAAACCATTCCCGAAGCCCACTCTTCAGGCAAAGATTAGAAAGGACTATAAAACAAAAAATAATACATGTGAGGGGTGTGCTTCTCAGTTCAGATACAGGAGACCAAATGGGTAGCTCCTGTGCGGAGGCAGGATGAGAAGGCAGGAAGGGACAGGAACTGGTTGAATAGACACAGGGAACCAGGGGTGGAAAGGGGGAGTGTGCCGCCACATTGTGGTGATTGCAACTAATGTCACACAGTAATATGTGTATAAATTTTTGTATGATAAATTAACTTGAGCTGTAAACTTTCACCTAAAGCACACTAAAAAAGAAAAAAAAAGATATATTTAATCCAAAAGAAGGCAGATAAAGAGGAAAATAAAAATGGACAGGAAAAAACAAACACTGAATTGTACACTTATAGGGTTGAATTTTTTTTTTAATTTTTTTTTTTTTATATTTTACTTCTTATTGTACTTCAGGTGAAGGCTTACAGAACAAATAGTTTCTCATGAAACAGTAGTACACATATTGTTTTATGACATTGGTTAAGAACCCTACAACATGTCAACCCTCTAACATCTCAACTTTTTTTTTGGTGAAAATACACATAGCCAAAGATACACCTTTTCAAAAATTTCTACATGCACAGTTCAGTGACATTGGCTACGCTCTTCCAATTGTGCTGTTATTCTCACTTAGGATGAAGGCTTACAGAACAAAATAGTTTCTCGTTTAACAGTTACTACAAATGTCGCCCTATGACAATGGTTAACAATCTCACAACACATCAACAATATCCTCACTCAATATAGGGTTGAATTTTATGGTATGTGAATTATATATCAATAAAACTGTTATGAACAAAAGTAAAAGGAAGAACAAAGATATATTAAGCAAATGCTCAGAAAAAAATTCCTGGGGTGGCCATATTAATATAGATAAAATAGATTTCATAGCAAGGAATATTATCAGTGATAAAGAAGGAAATTTCACAATGATAAAGAAGTTAAATATCCCCGGAGACAATCCTAAATGTATATGCACCCAAATTATATGAAGTAAATAAATATGAAACAAAAAACAGAAGTGAAAGGAGAAATGGATAAATCCATAATTATAGGTGGAGGTCAAGACTCTTACCTTCAATAATTGTAAGACCATGTACACAGAAAATTATAAGACACAGAAGACATGAACAGTATTATCAAAAAACAGGAAATAATTATCATTTTTTAGAATATTTAATAACTAAAGAAGGTACCTTCTTTAAAAGTGTAACCATAACACTCAGCAAGACAGACCTTAGTTTGGGCCATACAATAATAAATCTTGATAAATTTAAAAGTGTTTAGTTGTTAAAGATTATGCCCTCTGACCACAAAATATTAACTAGAAATTAATAACAAAGATATCTGAAAAATGTACACATATTTGACAATTAAACTACATACTTTCAAATAATTCATTAGTCAAAGTAGCCATCATAAGGTAAAATAAAAGATACTTATAACTAAATAAAAATGAATAAAAAATAAGATAAAAAAATTTGTAGTATGTGCTAAAGCATTGTAAACTGCAAAATTTATGGCTATGGATGCTTAATTGGAAAAGAAGAAACATCTCAAACAAATGATCTTAACTTTCACATTAGGGAACTAGAAAGAGAAAAAAGTAAACCCAAAATAAGTAGAAAGAAGGTAATACTATAGATAACACCAGAAACCAATGAAACAGAAAATGGAAAAAACAATAGCGGGAAAAAAATTCATGAAAATTAAAACAGGATTTTTGAAAAACCATCACCCAAATTAATAAACTTCTAGTTAAACTGACCAAGAAAAATGGAAGAATATACAGATCACCTAATTAGGAGCAAAAGAGAGGGTATTTCCACTAATCCTACAAATAGTAAAAAAATAGTAAGAGAATATTAAAAAACAACTTTACGTCAGTAAATTTGGCAACCTGAATAAAATGGGAAAACTCCTTGAAAGACAAAAAATACCAAATATTTCCTCAAGAAGAAATCTGTAATCTGAATAAGCTTATACATATTAAAGAAATTGAATTTCTAATTTAAAATCATACAACAAATAAAATTCTAAGTCCAGGTGGCTTCATTCGTGGGTTCTACAAGACACAGTTTAACTTGCTGGAGAAGTGAATACTTCCCAACTCATTTATTTAAGTTTACAGATTTAACTTGGTACCAAAACCAAACAACATTATGAGAAAAGAAAACTACAAATATCCCTTATGGGAATAGATGCGAAAATCCTTTTAGAAATAGTAAATAGAATCTAGAAACATAAAAATACACTATGACAAAGTGGGGTTTATCCCAAGAACACAGATTGGTTTAACTTGAAAATCAAATTATGTAATTTACCATATTAATAGAATAAAGGTAAAAATAATGTAATTTTCTGTGCAGAAAAATAATTTGACAAAATTTAACACCTATTCGTGATTTAAATAAATAACCTCTCAGCAAACAGCCTATAAATGTAAATTTCTAAGTGTGAAAAAGGGTGATTATGAAAATCCCACAGCAAATATTATGTTTAACTCAAAACAGAAACTGTTAAAGGTTTCTACTTTCACTTCTATTCAACATTGTACTGGAGGTTCTACTCAATTCAATAAGGCAAAAGCAAGAAATAAAAGACATACATATTTGAAAGGAAAATATAAAACTATCTTTAACTGCAAAAGTCTTCTTCCATACGAGGAATTTTTATCTAGAAAATCCTAAACCACCTCTAAAATCTACTAGATGAATAAGTGAGTTTAATAAGGTTGCAAATGCACTGGCAACATATAAAAATTAATTATATTTCTATGTATAGACATTTCAAAATTGAACAATTCAAAATTGAAATTTAAAATGTCATTTATAATAGCATCCAAAAAATGACATTCTTAGGGATAAACTTATCAAAACACTTAGATCTGTTCTAGTGCTAGACCTGTACCCTGAAAACTAAAAGATATTACTGAGAGAAATGAAAGAAGATCTGTATAAATGGAGAGATATGCCATGGTCATGGATTAAAGACTCATTATTATTATGATGGCAATTCTCCACAAATTGATTTTTAAAATTAGTGCAATCCCAATAAAAATTCCAGATGGTTTGTTTATAAAAATTCACAAGCTGATTCTAAAATTAAAATAAAAATGTGAAAGCTCTAAAATAGCTAAATAATTTGGAAACTTAATATAAAGCTACAGTAATTAAGACAGTGTGGTATTGCCATAGTGGTGTGTGATATGTGGTATCTACATAGGTAGCTCATTTGAATCAAATAACAAAATCCAAATAGACTCACATATATGTGATCAACTGGTTTTCAACAGGTGCTAACTTAATTCAATAGACAAAGAACAGCCTTTACAGTAAGTGGTTCTGGAACAACTGGATATCCATATAAAAAATTAACCTCAACCCTTACCTCACATCATACATAAAAATTAACTTGAAAGTATCATAGACCTAAAGGTAAAAGATAAAACTATAGAATTTCCAGGAGAAAACATAGGAGAACATCTTCAAGACCTTAGGGTGGACAAGAATTTCTAAAATAGTACATTAAAAACTGGAACCAAAAAGAAAAATTGATAAATTAAACTTTATGAAAATTAAAACTTCTGTTTTTCAGAAGTCTTTATTAAGAAAGTGTAAAAGTGATCCATATACTAGAAGAAAATTTTTACAATACATATAGCTGCCAAAGCCCTTTCATTCAGAATACATAAAGAATGCTTACAACTCAATAATAAGAAGATAAACAATTAAAATTGGACAAAATATTAAAACAGACACTTTTCACTTTTCAGAAGAACGTAAGTGAATAAGATACTACTACATACTCATTAAGATGCCTAGAATTTAAAAGCCTGACTATCAAGTATTGGTAATGACATAGAATAACTGAAATTCCCATATACCACTGTTTGGAAGGTAAAATGACACAACCACTGTAGAAAATAACTTGGCAGTCTCTGATAAAGTTAAACATATTCTTGCCATATGACCTAGTAAAACCCACTCCTAGGTTTTTAAAGCACTTGTCCACGCAAATACTCATACATAAATATTCACTGCAGCTTTATTCATATTAGCCAAAAACTGGAAATAATCCAAGTGTCTATCAACTGTGAACAGATCAACACATTACAACATATTCATACACTGGAATACTACTCAGTAAGAAAAAGGAAGAAACTTCTGATACACACAATAATACAGCTAAATTGAAAAAATTACTGTGTGGGAAAGAAGCCAGGCTCCGAAGGGTACATACCCTGACTCTACTTACATGAATTTATAGACTAGGGAAAAAAAATCTGTAGTTACAGCAGTGGTTGCCTGTGGCTGGTGTGCAGTAGGAGCGATTGATTGTAAAGACACACAAGGAAACATTTTGGAATAATAGAAATGTTCTGTATCTTGATTACTGTGGTGGTTAAATGGGTCTATAAATTTATCAAAACTTTTAACTGTACACTAAAATGGATACATTTCTGTAAGTAAATCATACTTCAATAGAGGTAATTTAAAAAAAAAAAGCTAACTAATCTTTAAAATGAAGGTGACATAAAGACATTTTCAGATAAACAAAAATTAACAGAACTTGTTACCAACAGACTTGCAGTAAAATAAATGCTAAAAGAAATTCTTTAGACTGAAGGTAAATGAAATCAGATAAAAACTTGGATGTATAGAAAGGAATGCCAAGCATAAGAAATGCTAAATATGTTAATAAATATAAAAATTATACTTTTCTCTTGATTTCTTTAAAACACAGCTGACAATTTAAAACAATAAAACATTGTATTGTGGAATTTACAACATACGTAACTTTAAAACAAGTGGCAAAAAAACAAAAAATCTCTGCTGTCAAGTCGATTCCAACTCATAGTGACCCTGTAGGACAGAGCAGAACTGCCCCATAGGGGTTCCAAGGCTGTAAATCTTTACAGAAGTAGATTGCCACATCTTTCTCCCACAGAGCAGCTGGTGGGTTCGAATTGCTGACCTTTCAGTTAGCAGCTGAGCACTTTAACCACTGCACCACCAGGGCTCTTGAATTGACAAAAATAGCATAAAATATATGGTTACAAATGGGATTATTTTATATGGTTCTTATATTTTATGTCAAGTGGCACAATATTAACTTTAAGTACACTGAGGTAAGTTAAGGACGTATAATGAAAACCTTAGAGTAATCAGTAAATACATAATACAAAGAGGTATGGCTAAAAAGCTAGTAGAGAAATTACAATGAAAAATAAGAAAAAAAATACAATTAATCCAAAAAAGGTAGGGACAAAAGAGGAAGAAATATAAAACAGATGGAGCAGATAGAAAACAATTCACAAAATGATAAACTTAAATATTTGAATAATCTCATTAAATATAAATGGACAAAACACTTCACTTAAAAAGCAGAGGTTGTCAGACTGGATAAAACAGTAAAACACAACAGGATGCTGTTTATAAGTACAAAGCTGTCAACATAAAGATACAGACAGGTTGAAAGTAAGAACATAATACGTGTGTGCAAACACTAAGCATAATAAATCTTAGGGATTCAAATATCTGTCTTGAGTTCTGTTTCTTAGGCAATCTGACCTAAGATAAGCTCTTAATTATGATAGCGTCTGAATCATTTGAAAGTTTTATTATTGCACCTAACATTCATCTGATCATAAGCAACTTGCTATAACTTATTGAAGATATACATGTAGGATATCTTCCCATTTACAAGTGGTTCCTGTAAGTTTGGAGCACGTTCCAAAATTATGAGTATCTTTGGACTGGTCCTCAACATGGTGATGTGGTCAGGTACTGTCATTAAATTACACATCATGTCCCAGCACATCTGTGTGGTTGGAGAAAACTTAGCCAGGACCTGAGACTTCTTCTGACTCTAATGAATTCCCAGATTCCATTCTAATCCTGTCACCACTTGATTTTTATTGTCTAACAAGGATGTTCCAAGCAGGTTGCACTGGCACATTGCCCATTAAGACTTTCTAGTCATAAATGAACTGGGGCTTTGGGACTCTATCAGATAAAATCTTCAAGTATCTTTGTAGACATAACTGGGTAATATCTTTCCCAGTTTTTTATGGGGAAAGTCTCCACTGGCAAATTGTATATAAAACTAGGACACATGACATATTCAAGTTGTCTTTCCCTGGGGGGAAAAAATGGATTTATGCTATAGTATGTTTTATTTTTCCATTTAGGAATAATGCAGAGCCATACAGCCAAACCATTCAGAAGGAGAGAAAAAAAAATTATCATTTACCCACAGATTTAGCATTTCTGATTTTCTTCATTTCTTCCTATGGATTCAAATTTTCATCTGATGTCATTTACCTTCAATCTGAAAAAATTCTTTTATCATTTTTACTGAGCAGGTCTGTTGGTGACAAATACTGTCAGCTTTTATTTATCTAAGAATGTCTTTATTTCACTCTCATTTTGAAGACTGCTTAGTTTTTTGAATCTACTGGGTTTGCGTCTTAGTCTCTAAATGATGTACATGAGGACAGGATCTATACCTTATTCTCAAGATGCAGCATAGCAGAGTGATTCAGGGCCCAAACTCTAAATGCCTGAGAATGAATCTTAGCTCCATCACTAACCACCTGAATGACCATGGGCAAGTCATTTAACCTATCAGTTTCCTATCTATAAACCAAGGAAAATAATAGCAGTACCCACTTTAAAGGGTTGTTGAAAGCACTATGTGTGCCGTTACACATAAATTTCTTAAACAATGCATGGCACATAGGAAGCACTATATAAATGTTTGCTACTTTTGTTATTATTGTTAATCTCTATATCTCCAACAACTTAGAGTGTTTATATATTAATAAATGCTGTTGAATAACTGAGCTATTCCTAGATTATTTAAAAACTCACTGAATTGAAGAATCATAATTGCTAAGAAATTCCAATATTATTCCTTTTTTAATTTGCCCCTGATGCTAGAATCATAATGACTCATTCCCTGCTTAAAAAAAAAATCAGTTTTACTCTCTATCATATATCCTGACAGTGGCCAAACAAGACCCCTCTGTTCTTGTAGTGGACTCCTTTCACAATCTCAGCTCAGGCTTTGGCTGCACTGTTCTTTCCTCTTCTCCATTAACCTTTTAAATCCAGATAAACATTCAGGAGTTCCATTCTCCATGAACTTTTCCAAAATCCCCAAGTGATAGCTCTTGGAGTTTTTGTGTGACCCTCTTAAGAACTCACCATACTTCATCTCAGACCATAACTTTTCAGATATGTGTCACTCACTTGTATGTCTCACCATAGTCAGGAAGGATAAAAGAAGCCCCAGCACCAACCCTCTTTGGGCCCAAGACACAGATGTCCTGGCTGCTAGCCTGGCCTTGCCTCATGCCTGAGGGCAAATACTTGAGCTTCTGCTTTGGACCCTGTACTTAAATCTCTGGGTTGGTAATCAGCCTAGAATGCCAGTCCTTTTGTCTACCACAACAAAACTGGGCATGGTCCCTGGACCCCAGTCTGGACTGCAGCATAGGCAACCTGGTACTGATTGCCTGCCCCATTACTAGGCAGCACCACCAGCAAAGACCCTGTGGCCAGAGTTTATTCCTTAAAATAGATATCTGAAAATGAAAGTCACCTGTCTATAAATCTTCCACGTCTTCTTGAGACGTGCATCCCTAACTTAGTACCCAAGCCCCTTTTTGCCTTGCAACTTCGTCTCCCACTAATCCCTTTCCATGCACTTTATATTCCAGCTGAACTCCTTAGCAGTACCCTAACAGTTTTTTGAGTGGTATGGGGGAGGTGGGAGGGTGAACTGCACCTTTGCACATGCAGTACCATCTGCCAGTACCTTTTCCCTCATAACTTCACCAAGTCCTAATTATCATCTAAAATCCTTACCAGTCATCACAGTCAAATCACTAGGGACACGTCCAGAGGCTTAGCTAGCGCCTACCCCTCTACTGCAAATGCTCATTAGCTAGCAACTTCGCAAGTAAAAACTCTGTGCAAAAAGGGGGATTTAGCAATGCAGCTGTGCTTCGTCAAGCCAAAAAAGAGCAAATTATGGATCAGCTTTGCACTCCCAGTTTTCAAAAGCTGCCGTTTCGGGACTTAGACAGACATGGCTGTGGCAGCATGCTAGTCTGTTTTCCCACTTTTGTCTATTCTGTAATTTCCTTAGACTCAGGCAGACATGGCTCTAGCAGCATGCTTGTCCGATTTCTCACTGAATATATGCTGAATAAAACCTTCTTTTTGCTTTACTAAACTTTGTGATGTTTCTACCCTACAACAGTCAATGGTGTCTTCGTCAAGGATTTCTGAAGCTACGAATCCAGTCGATCTTGAGGAGACCTGGACTATGGAGCAGAAGCTAGTACAAAGAGGTCCTATCTTCTGGACCCACATGTTCCCACTCCAATGGGGTGAGTGCTCTCAGAAAACGAGCCTTTGTTTATTCCTTTTTTGTTCTCTTTCTCATGTTTTCTTAAGTTTTGTTTGGCATATTTGTTTGAAAAACCGGTTGTTTGATTAAGGAGTATCTTTCTTAGAGTTTTGCTTGATCATTTGGTTAAGAGTAACATTCAGAAACTCTTTTGGTTAACTGCAGTTTAGGTCTGAATTCGGGTGTTTGAAATATTAAAGAGGTAATTCTATTTTCAAAGAGCTCTGAGTCACTATAAGCCGCAAAAATTCGGGCACATGTAGACCAGTAAAAGCTGTTAGGGTGGTCACCGGTGCTCATCACAAGTGTTAAAGACTCCTGTGACAGGATAAGGTGGTCACAAGACAGGCTAGAGCTTTAGGCTGCCCGCCACTCACAAGAAAACTCTTGCACAATGAAGGTACACACGGGCTAAGCAAAACACTGTCCAAATCCTGCAGTGTTCCATGTTAGGTTTCTTTTTGTGGCTCAGAGAAAACCTGGAAAATAGTGTTTTGTTTTCCCATATTCTCAGAGGGAGGCGGCAGCTCCTGACCTGTGTTATGAAATTTAAGGGAGAAGTGGTAGTTTCATACCTTTTTTATGATATAGTTTCTCAATGAAGAATCATAACATTAAAATCACCAGTAGTTTCAAAGTACTATCCAATCGGAGAAACTGGTATATCTAAGGCCTAAAATAAGAGACTAGGTCTCTAGCCAGCAGAATGAGTTAAGTTCAAAAAGAAGGAAAGCAAAAGGTTAAACCTTAGAGCTTAACATCTTTGATAAATGAGACTGGAGTTCCTCCCTGTTACTGAGATATTGGTTTGGGGTTCATATTTAAAAATGCTATAAACTGAATACAGCGGAAGTAATTTGGAATTTCAGTGACTACTTTGGGAAAACGAGCTTTCATTTGTGTTGTCCTTTCTTTCTTCTTTAGGGAAATTTCACTTGATGCTCAGGTTTTGTCAAAAGGTCTAATATTCTTCCATCTGAAGCTATGGCAAGTTAATAAGTTATATCTAGAATGTGTTTTTTTGGTTGAATTGAGTTGATCTTACCAAAAATTGCTATATATACTTTAAGAAACTACAATCCCCATATCCTTGTTTTGTGTGATATTGTCCAGTGAGTTTATGTGGTCTTTCTGTCTCCTTTTGTTCTGAGAGCTTGCTTCTGGTCTAGAGCATCGTGTCTAAGTTTCTGTCTTGTATTAGATTGGAGGCTATGGCTGAGAATTGCTGTTTCTTGTAAGGCTGTCTTAAAAGCCCAGTTCTTTCCTCATCCAAGAAAAACTGCATCTCATGTCTGTCTTATGATTTAGACTTTTAATAGCTACTTGGAGAAACTTTGATATAAACTGGTCTATTTGAAAAGTACACTAAGATCTTTATGTTTTATATTATGTCAATCTTAAGGGCAAAATCTTTCTAAGTAACTTGAGCTAGATATTATATGAAATGTGTTTTATTTAAAGAAAAGGGATAGTTTTGTTTTAAAGTAAAAGTAGCAGTTCCGGAACAGTAAAAGGGAAAGAAATTAGTTTTTGCCCTTCCAAATTCCCAGGTCAACTTAAACATAAGTAAATGTCTTCCCTGAGTCAAGAGACTGAGGGCAGGGTAGGACCAGGCCTCCCCAGTCCCCAGTCTCCACGGTAATACAGCCCCAGGGAAGCTTTTGAAAGACCTTTTCCAACTAGGTGGAGACCGCATTAAAACAAAAAACAGAAAAAGAAAAAATTGCTACTTTGCTATAGTTATCAGAAACTGGGTAGATCCCAATCATAGAAGAACTTTACAAGTTCTCTCTATTGTAGGGGAACTTTAAGAAGTCAAAAAATAGAAATCACAATGAGACACACCTGAAATAGCCTGGAAAAATGTTTCCAACCCTAGCCAGACACTGAAGGTTATAACCATATCAATGAATGATGAGCAGAGACTTTGCGATATCCAAAGCTAGTTGATAAAATCTTTAAGGGCTAAAATCAGATTGCAAAAAATATGGGAAATAGTAAAAGATGAATGAAAACTTGGAATATTTAAACAAACTTTATTTCAACTACGGTTATGTTTTATAGTATATAGGCTTAAAATAATTTGAAACCTTTTAGGTAACCTACGGATGTTAAATGGAGTTAAAGATATTCATCATAATTTAAGTTTATATACTTTTGCTTTATGTGTCTCAAGAGAAAGGATATATATATATATGTATGTATGTATATTTGGGTCTGCTAAAGAGTGTGTTCATTTTTGCCATTTAAAGGGATGCAATGTAAGAGACACGCAACAAAGACAACATTTAAGAGGTTTATTAAAAAGAAATGTATTTAATAATGATCTAAAGTTTTACCTGTCTGACTAAAGTTTAATGCTTTAATTTATGAGATTTTTAGGAGCTTTAATGCTAAATAACATATATAAACAAAGAATTGGGTTTCTCGCTGCTAAGTTAACAAAATTTTCTTTGATTTCTGAGTTGAAAGGTTAATTTATTTGTGTAATTTGCCTCGAAGACAAAGGTTCAGCCTCATTAGAATAAGATTCCTGAGTCAAAAACCACGCTGCGTGGCTTGAGAAAGAAAAAAAAAAAGCTAAGGTTATTTTCTTTAAGATCTTTGGTGAAATAAGTATTGTTTCTCGATGACCTATGATAAACTCCTGACAACTCTGAAACTTCATGGAAAGCCACAAAATTTTTATAAAGGAAAAGTGCTAAAAAGTTTTATTTAATAAATTACATGGAATGTGTTCTCAAACTCAAAGGAAGTGTCTGATTCTCGTTGTCTTAAAATTTCTATGTTAGTATTTCCTCTTATGTTTTTGCTTAATATTAGACAGCAAATGCATAATATTATGTCACCATTTTATTATTTTTTAATTACTAACTTGGTCGCAACTTTATTTTTTTGAATCTAGCATAGCATCATCAAAGCCAGTAGTTTGATTGAGGAATTCGCATCACCTACCTATGAAGTTTTTTTATTACTATTTGGGTATTTAGAGACTTGATAATCTTGGTATATTCTTAGTATATCCTGACTATACGGTAGTTTGTCTCAAGATTATTACGTATTATATCTAAGTTCTTTGAAAATAAGGTTAGTGATTATATTTAGAGATATTTTTATCTAAAGTTTTTTTTAAAAAACTAATTTTACTTGGCCTTTACGTTGTGCTTGTGATTAATTTCTATCAGGTCTTTTAAGAGTATTATTTTTATAAATTAATCATGGCCATATTAAGTTTTGTCATCTGCAGACAAGCTTTTACTTTGTTGATTTGCTGCAAATATTTGACCAAATATCTCAGCAAAAAGATGGACTATATTGGACTTATGAAAAAGATTGACTAGACTCAATCAAGATTTCCAGAACACTTATGTAGAAGCTGATGGGTTCACAAACTGCAGATGATCCAGAGTCACGTGGAACAGAAATTAACTACATAAGACTAAATAAATGCAAGGATACTACAGGTTTTATGTTTTAAGGTTTTTCTTTCTAGAAATAAGAAATGCTTTAAGGTCCTACTTTCTGGATATAAGGAACAATTTTCCTCTTTTCTTTTAAATTATCTAACTAATGGTTTAGATATTGTAACTCTTGAATTAGAAGTTCATATTGGTAAACCTGGAAACCCAGGTGGCAGAGTGGTTAAGAGCTATGGCTGCTAACCAAAAGGTTGGTAGTTTGAATTCATCAGGTGTTCCTTGGAAAGCCTATGGGGCAGTTCTACTCTGTCCTGTAGGGTCTCTGTGAGTCGGAATCAACTCAACGGCAACGGGTTGGGTTTTTGGTTTTATTGGTAAACTTAGCAAAGTTGTAAATATCATAACCAGAGAAGTGTCTGAAATTTGAACTATGATTTTACAAATTAGAATAGCATTAGATTTCCTATTAGTTGTCTCAAGGAACAGTTTGTGCCTTAATAGGTAAATGTTGCTGTATTTATATTAATACTTAATCTGAGGTTTTGCAGAATGTAGTTGCTATTGAGGCACATGAAAGGTAGTTACTGATGCTGCTTATGCATAAACAAACACTTCAGGAGATTTGTTTCCTTGGTTCCAAGACCTTAGGGTCATGGTTTCATTGGTTATTTCAGACAATTGGCCTAATACTATTGTTAGTGTTTGTATTCTGCTTCCTAGTTTACTGTATGATGTCTGGGATCTTAAAAACCAGATGGTGCCCAATTACCATTTATTGAGCATTTTTGATCAAAGATTCTATAGCAAGATCATGATCCAAATGAGGGAACCATGAAAGAGTTGTAATTCTCCTGGAATCCAGATTTCTGGCTTTAGTGGAGGCTAGGGTAATAACCCACACAGGCTATTGCCTTTGGGTGTCCTTTTGAACCTTGAATTTTGGAGGGAAAAAAAAAAGACAAAACTGACACTTGAAGCCACTTTTGAGTCAGACAATAGTCCAGATAAACTAGTAAGACCGTTTTGCTTTGGGCATTGTGCTTTTTTTTTTTTTTTTTTGAAGAATTCAGTCTGTTTTGGGAAACTGACTTCAAAGATCAGACTGAGAGTTATGTTTAGGGTAAATCAGTAATTGGTTTAATTGGTCTTCAAGACAGTGTCGTATGAAATACCTGTCTAATGTTTGTAATCAAACTGTCACTCCCTTACACTGCAGAAAATTATGTATCTTAAAGAAACTATGTTCTCAGAGGAAATTGGCCTCATGGCTCAGACTCCATTTCATCTTACACTCCACTTCTGCTTTTAAGAACGTGACCCATGACTGTTAAAGGTAAACCAAGGAGAGGTAGCTTGCCCTCAGGAAGAACACTTAATATGTTTTAAGGAGATTAACTGAAGACCTCCTACAGGAGACAGCCATCCTGTATTATCTTGCTAATCATGTATTCTTTAATGAAAACTTGTCACATGTAAATTTTACTATACGGTCTGTTTTCTCTAGACAAACTTTGAGTGCTCTTTATGGATATATGTTTTTGTACGGTAGATCCAACTATACTAGTTTAGATGATCCCTTTCCAACTGACCCTGAATTCATGTGGGCAACCGCTTGTTTAGATTCCTGACGAATGTATGGGCAATCTCTTTGGGAACTTTAGGATTACCTTTAGACATGCATAGTAATGATGCTAGTAAATATTGGAAGGGTAACGTTAAATTATTACACATTGTAAAATGGAAGTCAAAAGAAAACTCATTGGTCCAACACTCAGGGTATAGTTGGTAGCTTTAATTCCTACTTATGGTATAGGTGAATTGGATAAATCTTTTAAAAATTTATCAATCACTATGGGACAAATAACAGACAAAGTTGCTAGTGGGATGGAAACACAACAGTGATCTCTGACCTCATTAAACCAAGCTGACATGAGGTAACAGAATAGCTTTAGATTTTTTTATTAGTCCAAGAAGATAGTCTGTGCTGTAAAATTAGACAGCAATCTACTTGGTTACATACTGTAACACTCTTACAAACACCAGATTTGTCTGGTTACCATCAGTAATATGTACATGGGCTAGATCACTATTGCAAGGAATAATAATATTCTTAGTCTACGTCCTGATAGTATTAGGCATAATAAAATTTATCCTCTATTGTCTTACATACCTAAAAGGCAAAAGAAAGCCTTGGGCTAAAATGTTGATGTACATTGAATCTGCTCACTTCAGCAATGAGACTGATGAGAACATTGCTCTTACTTAAAATCCTGATGAAGAACCAGATGGTATCCGGTGGAAAAACCAGCACCATGAGTTTAAAGAACCTGCAATGGCTGCCATTTAGGAGCTTGACTAAGTCTAGGTATTGATCATCGATGTGTTATCTCCAATCTCTGATGAAAAGGAGAGAATGATTTAGGAAATAATATTGGAGTTATTATTCCCTGTCCTTGAGCATAGAGAATGTGACCCAGCTGGAGCTGGACTCACAAGGACACATCAACTGGGCCCTGAGATATAAAGGCAGTAGCTAAGATAGTCTTGGAAAATATCTTTTAGGGGAACTATCACATAAACAAACCATCAAACAGAACACAAAAGACTTTCCACTCTTATCTTTTTCTACTAGCATTTAGTAAATAGAAAATTTATTGGACCAGTGAAGACCCTCCTGACTGTCATTACTGAAATCTGTACCAATGATTGTTAAGAAAGACGATTCAAAATGTAGGCTCACAGTTTCTAGCCAATCTGTGAAAAGGTGAAGCTTTCAATGGTTTTGCCCATTTGTAATGTTACTATATACGATGATTCTATAATATTTCTTTGGACGTGGACAGACATGGCTGTGGCAGCATTCTTGTCCGTTTTCCCACTTTTGTCTATTCTGTAATTTCCTTAGACTCAGACAGACATGGCTCTAGCAGCAGGCTTGCCTGATTTCTCACTTTTGCCTTTTTTTGAATAGATGCTGAATAAAACTTACTTTCTGCAAAAAAAAAAAAAAAAAACCACAAAAGCTGCCGTTTCTTCTTGTGGATCAGTGGGCCTTCTGGGGATATGAACCATTTTGGTGTTCTAGATCTGCAAGTGCACGAGTGTCAGTCAGAATATACACATATGCCACCATTGTCCAGAATCTAAACGAGTGATACTTGCAGAGAGGGCATGTTTCTTAGTGAAATGCTATTGCCCAAAAGGTGTAAAGGAACCAGGAGAGAGTGATTGCCCACAAGTCATCTCATATCCAGCCCTGAAGCAATACTTTTCCCTATTAAAGGAAGCCCTGAATTGCTACAGTTCATCATGAACCTTTATAAAATCTCTTTTCTTCAAATGTACTCTGTTGCCAGGCACTATGTCTGACAGCCCCTCACTTTTTCAAGCGAGGTGCTCAATAATTTCTCCATTCCTGGCCCTGGCTTCAGTCAGTATAAATGAGGCAAGGCTTTAAAAAGGCATCAAGGAATTATGGCTGTCTTCTCCTCCCTAACTGCATCCTCACACCCAGTTTCCATCATGATAATAAATAAGGCTCTTGGTGGCTGAGCACACTTGGTGCCCAACCAGTTAAAATAAAATTCCATGTTTCAATGGTGCCCAACTCTTGAAAATAGTAAATGGTCATCAACAGGTTAATATATTCATTGTTAGCAATGAGATGGGTTTGATTCTTCCTAGTTTACAGTTGAGAGGGAAGTGACAATGAAAGGCATGAAAAGGATGACTAGGGCTTCTCTGTAATAAGGTGCGGGAGCTGGATGCAGTCAAAGGAAACTTCTGCTGTATCTGTACGGCTGGTGGCACCTCACTCAGCTGGTAAAACTCTATGTCTTGCTCTTGGCTACTGTCATTTCCTAGCTGGGAAGGCGATTTTGAGCCACAGCTGCTCCTGTTCTCTCAAGTGATACCTTTACTCCATCAGTCAGTGCCTTAGAAACTGAAAGGCATTGGTACTTTTGTAACCTGGAGGCTGGGATTACCGCATGGAACCAATGCCACCCAGCAATACAGACAATTCAGAGGCCCAAATCCATTCACTTATTAGGGCTGAGTATGTGTCCTAGCAATGGTAATATTTCTTCATTTATAAGCAGAAGCTCAAAGAAGCTTTTCTGAACACCTACTGTATATGTAACACTGGTGAAAAATTTATATACATAATTACCTTTGATCCTCACAACAACTCTGTGAGGTAAATGGTATTAGCTCTCTATTACAGAAGTGATAACTCAGATTCAGAAATAGTAAGAACTTACCCAAAGGCACACAGCTACTAAGAGAAGAGCTGGGTTTCAAACCCAAGTCTACTGATGCCAAACCTGTGTTCTCTGTCATTGTTCTATGCGGTTTCCCAAAATTTAATTCAAGCGTTCTTAATATATTTGGGTCTTAGAAACTTTAGAGCTTCCTTTCTCAGTTCCTGGAGCCTTGTTTTTCGCCAATGCCTTGAGTGCAGCTTGTACTTCTTCCTTCAATATCATCGGTTCCTAATCACATGCTGCCTCCTAAAACAGTTGAACATTGACCAATTCTTTTTGGTGCAGTGACTTTGTGTATTCCTTCCATCATCTTTTGGTACTTCCTGCATCGTTTAATATTTTCCCCGTAGAATCCTTCAATATTGCAGCTCAAAGCTTAAATTTTTTCTTCAGTTCTTTCTGCTTGAGAAATGCTGAGCATGTTCTTCTATTTTGGTTTTCTAACTTCAGGTCTTTGCACATTTCATTATATTTTACTTTGTCTTCTCGAGCCACCCTATGAAATCTTCTGTTCAGCTTTTTGGTCTATCATTTCTTCCATTCGATTTAGCTACTTGAAGTTCAAGAGCAAGTTTCAGAGCCTCTTCTGACATCCATTTTGGTCTTTTCTTTCTTTCCTGTCTTTTTAATGACCTTTTGCTTTCTTCACATATGATGTCCTTGATGTCATTTCACAACTCATCTGGTCTTCGGTCATTGGTGTTCAATGCATCAAATCTATTCTTGAGATGGTCTCTAAATTCAGGTGGGATATACTCAAGGTCATACTTTGGCTCTCATGGACTTGTTTTAATTTTCTTCAGCTTCAGCTTGAACTTGCATATGAGCAATTGATGGTCTGTTCCGCAATGGGCCCGTCCTTGTTCTGATTGATGATATTGAGCATCTCCATCATCTCTTTGCACAGATGTAGTAGATTTGATTCCTGTGTATTCCATTTGATGAAGTCCATGTGTATAGTCACTGTTTATGCTGCTGAAAAAAAGGTATTTGCAATGAGGAAGTCACTGGTCTTGAAAAATTCTGTCATGCGATCTCTGGCATCATTTCTATCACCAAGGCCATATTTTCCAACTACCGATCCTTCTTCTTTGTTCCCAACTTTCACATTCCAATCACCAGTAATTATCAATGCATTTTGATTGCATGTTTGATAAATTTCAGACTGCAGAAATTGGTAAAAATCTTCAATGTCTTCATCTTTGGTCTTAGTGGTAGGTGCATAAATTTGAATAATAGTCATATTAACTAGTCTTCCTTGTAGGCATATGCATATTATCCTATCATTGACAGCACTGTATTTCAGGATGGATCTTGAAATGTTCTTTTTGCGGCTAAATGTGACACCATTCCCCTCCAATTTGTCATTTCTAGCATAGTAGATCATATGATTATCCAATTCAAAAAGGCTAATACCAGTCCATTTCAGCTCACTAATGCCTATGATATTGATCTTTATGCATTCCATTTCATTTCTGATGACTTCTAATTTTCCTAGATTCATACTTCATACATTCCCCATTCCGATTATTAATGGATGTTTGCAGCTGTTTCTTCTCATTTTGAGTCGAGCCACATCAGCAAATGAAGGTCCCGAAAGCTTGACTCCATCACATCATTAAAGTTGACTCTCCTTTAAGGAGGCACCTCTTCCCCAGCTGTATTCTGAGTGCCTTCCAACCTGAAGGGCTCATCTTCCAGCAGTAATTTTTTATCAGACAATACTCCACTGCTATTCATAAGGTTTTCACTGGCCAATTTTTTCAGAAGTAGATTGCCAGGTCCTTCTTTCTAGTCTGTCTTAGTCTGGAAGCTCTGCTGAAACCAGACCACCATGGGCGATCCTGTTGGTATTTGAAATACTGGTGGCATAGCTTGCGACATCACAACAACATGCAAGCCACCGCAGTAGGACAAACTGACAGATGAGTGGTGGGGTACCATTTATGAGATAGTAAATGCAGGAAGAGCAGGAGTTTGTGAACATATATTATTTAAATGCTTCAATTTCTCAAGGCCTTTGCCCAGCTCACTCAACTCTATCTCTAAAGAGAACTGCACCTGGACTGTACAGAAAGGCACATGAGTGATTGCATCAAAGTAAATCTGACTGCCTGAGGAAGTACTATAAGAATAGACACCCTGTGATCTGAGGATTTGCACGGGGATTCCTTCAGCCACCATCTCTTCTGTATATCTCCAGGTAAAGTCCACTGTCTACAGAAATTCTCCCTTCCCCCTTTTCCTCTCTTCTTTTCTCTTTCCTCACTTCTTTTTTCTTTCTTTTCTTGTTTTTCCTCTATTTCATTCTTCAAGAAATTATTATTAAACATTTATATGCACGTGGTAGTCTCTTATTACAGAGGTAAATTATGCCTAGACGTGACCTTCCAGAAGCTTGAAATATGATTAGGGTAATAAGACATGAAAATATATAATATGAGAAAAAAATATTACCTATCTTAAGAGAAGTCTGGAAAAATATATTGTAAGGATTAAAACTAGAGATAGATTACTTCTAACTGGAGAATGACCCTTAAAAGATGGATAGCATGAATGGATAGGATATAGACATACAAAAATAAAGGGGAAAGGAAACCAGTCAAAGAAACTGTGGTAGGCAGAGTAATGGCTTTCCCAAAGATGTCCACGACCTAATCCTTAGAACTGGTAAATATGTTAGGTTATATAGCAAAGGGGAATTAAGGTTAAGGATGGAATTAAGGCTGTTAATTAGTTGATTTTAAAATAGGGATGCCATCCTTCATTATCTGGGTGGGCTCAATAAGGCCCTTAAAGGTAGAAGAGGGAGGCAGAGGAAGAGTCAGACAATGAGATGTGATGACAGAAGCAAGGTCAGAGAGATGCTATGCTGCTGGCTTTGAAGATGAGGAGAATTAAGGTATTGGGCCACAACCAAGGATTGTGGGTGGCCTTTAAAAGCTATAAAAGGCAAGGAAATGGATTCTTTCTGAGAATCTCCAGAAAAGAACACAGCCTTGCTGACAGACACCTTGATCTTAAGTCAGTGAGACCTGTGTCAGACTTTTGACCTCCAGAACTGTAAGATAATAAACTTTTGTTGTTTAAGTCACTAAATTTGTGATGATTTTCCATGACAAAGAATAGAAAACTAATAAAGGAACATCATGAGAAATTACATGGAGGGAAGGTGGAAATATAATCTTATTTCTTGTAACATGAAGGAAAAGGTAGGAGATGAAGCTTGGGAGGAAGGCAGGGTCTGGCCATGAGGGGCAATAGGGAGCCACTAAAGAGTTTAAAGAAGACAGTGAAATGATCAGATTCCCATTTGAGGATGATTATTGCAGCAGTCACGTGAAGGAGAAATTGGAGGGAACTAGTAAGGGAGATCAGTTAGGAAGCTTTGGAATGGTCTAGGCAAGAAGAGACAAGGCCTCAGCAAGGCCAGCCGCAGCAGGCAGAGAGAAAAGAAGTCATTTACTCATTCAACAAAAAGGTTTTGAGTGTCTGCTATGTGTCAGGTACTGCCGTAGGTGCTGGGGACATGGGCAAGGACATGGTTTATCTTCAAGTCCTCCCTTCAGGACTTAGAGTCTGGTAGGTATAGAGACAATAAACAATATTGATATAATACATTAGGGGGTAATAAGGTCTCTAGAAAAACCTGGAGTAGGGAAAGGAGCATAGAGTGAAAGGTGTGGTCAGGGCACTATTTCAAGGAGCTTCAGGGAAGGCTCTCAGAGAAGGTGATATTTGAGCAGAGCCCTGAAGGAAGAGAAGAAGAGAACCAAGCAGCTCTCTGGGGCCAGTCCTTCCAGGAAGAGAACAGCAAAGCCCACTCTCTGTAAAGGGAGGAGGTCAGTCTGGGTGGAGTGGAATGAGAAAAGGGGTGAGTGGTAGGAGCTGAGATCAGAGACACGGAGCAGGGGCATCTCATGGAGGGCTCACAGAGCATGTGAGAACTCAGGCTTTGACTCTGAATAAAATGGAGGCATTCTGGACTTGGAATTGATGGAACTAGGAAGCTATTTAAATGGAGACCTAGGGGACCACGAATAATGAACAGTATTCTCATACAGCTCCAGTTGTTGAGTTCATCCTGAGCAAGTCAGGAGGATCCCCTCATACCCACCTGAAGGAAAGCCACTCAGCACACAAGAAGCATGAGCAGAGATACATGCAATATCTAGATCATCCAAACTCAGCTGGACTACAATGCAGGTGCTTTGCAGGAAAAAATTTCCATCTTGCTTTCCATGCTTTCTTCATGGCTTAAAACTAGACCAGCCAGTATACCAAGAGAGAAAATTTGGGTCCCAAAACAGTGCACATTTGCCTGAATAGAAACAGACTTAAAATTCTGTTCATTTGGTAACTAGAAAATGTCCCACAGAGATGATGGCACCATATGTGCTCTTAGGAAGGTTCTTT
Organism: Trichechus manatus latirostris; assembly: GCF_000243295.1. Classification (NCBI taxonomy): domain Eukaryota; kingdom Metazoa; phylum Chordata; class Mammalia; order Sirenia; family Trichechidae; genus Trichechus; species Trichechus manatus. The sequence continues at coordinate 15,136,298 of NW_004443952.1, forward strand.
AACTTTGTAGGTCTCAGTTTCCAAACTGATCAAAGGAGGATTATTTAGTTTCCCAAAAGTCGGATGACCTCTTCATGGCCCTTTTGACTGTAGGAATTGTGGTCCTTCTCCTGAAATAAAAGGCCTCAAATGCATTCAATAAATGAGTATACAGACAAAAGAGGAAAAAGCAGGAATCTTCAGGCTTTGGAATTTTATGTGGCCTGGTGTTCTGATATTATATAGTAGGAAAAGCAACTCATAGTCGTAATAAGAGCACAGACTTGTGTTTGAATTTCAACCCCATCTCTTATTAGTCATGTGAACCCTTTCAAATTCTCTTGTAAAATAAGACAGGGTATAAATAAACAAATGCACAATAATAACCATGTGACTTTAAACTCAGTTTTTCACCTCTGAGGCTCAGATCACTCATCTGTAAATTGGAGATATTAATGTCTTCTCCATAGTGTTATTGTGCAAGTTAGTGAAAAAGCATGCAATAAATGCTAACTAGGTCCTTTACTATTTAAGTATGTTAAAATGAAAAAATGTTATTACTCTTATTTTTAAAAGAAAATTAAAAAACAAGAATTCCATTAGAAAGTAAAAATTGTCGCAATAATAAAGAACAATGATGAATCTGCAAAGCATCTCATGACATGAATGAATCTGGAGGACATTATGCTGAGTGAAATAAGTCCATCACAAAAGGACAAATATTGTATGAGACCACTACTATAAAAACTCATGAAAAGGTTTACACATCAAAAGTAACAATCTTTGTTGGTTACGAGGGATGGGAGAGGTGGGGGAGAAATAATAAATAGGGAATAGATAAGTGGTATCTTGGGTGAAGGGTGAGACACTACACAATACTGGTGAAGCCAGCACAACCTGTACAAGGAAAGGTCATGGAAGCTCCATAGACACTTCCAAACTCCCTGAGGGACTGAATTGCTGGGCGGAGGGCTGTGGAGACCATGGTCTCGGGGAACATCTGGCTCAGTTGGCATGACACAGTTTATAAAGACAATGTTCTACATTCTACCTTGGTCAGTAGTGTCTGGAGTCTTAAAAGCCTGTGAGCAGCCATCTAAGATACTCCACTGGTCTCATCCCTTCGGGAGCAAGGGAGA
>NW_004443952.1:15137749-15156739 GCF_000243295.1 Trichechus manatus latirostris
ACCTTCATCTAAAGTGAGAACAGCACACAATTATAAGAGCATAGTCGATGTCACTGAACTGTGCATGTAGAAAATTTTGAAATGGTGTATCTTTGGCTATGTATATTTTCACCAAAAAAAAAAAGGTCAAGAAGGGAGAGGGTTGACATGTCATGGGGTTGTTAACCAATGTCATAAAACAATATGTGTATTACTGTTTCATGAGAATCTATTTGTTCTGTAAACCTTCACCTGAAGTACAGTAAAAAAATTTAAAAAAAAAGGACAAATATTGTATGAGACCACTACTACAAAAACTCATGAAAAGGTGTACACACAAAAAGAAATGATCTTTGATGGCTACAAGCGAGGGCAGGGGTGGGGATGGAAAAACACTAAATAGACAATAGATAAATGGTAACTTTCATGAAGGGTAAGACAGTACACGATACTGGGGAAGCCAGCACAACTTGTACAAGGCAACATCATGGAAACTCCATAAACACATCCAAACTCCCTGAGGGATCGAATTGCTGGGCTGAGAGCTATGGAGACCATGGTCTCAGGGAACATCTAGCTCAACTGGCATAACATAGTTTATAAAGAAAATGTTCTATATTCTACTTTGGTGAGTAGCATCTGGGATCTTAAAAGCCTGTGAGCAGCCATCTAAGATACTCCACTGGTCTCACCCCTTCGGGAGCAATGGACAATAAAAAAAACAAAAGATACAAGGGAAAGATTAGTTCAAAGGATTAATGGACCACAACTACCACAGCCTCCACCAGACTGAGTCCAGTACAAATAGACTGTGTCCCGCTACCACCACTGACTGCTCTGACAGGGATCACAATAGAGGGTCCCAAACAGAGCTGGAGAAAAATGTAGAGTAAAATTCTAACTCACAAAAAAAGATCAGACTTACTGGCCTGACAGAGACTGGAGAAACCCCAAAAGTGTGGCCCCCGGACACCTTTTTAGCTCAGTAATGAAGTCACTCCTGAGATTCACCCCGCAGCCAAAGATTAAACAGGCTCATAAAACAAAATGAGACTAAAGGGGCACACCAGCCCAGGGGCAAGGACTAGAAGGCAGGAGGGGACAGGAAAGTTGGTAATAGGGAACCCAAGGTTGAGAAGCGAGAGTGTTGACACACCGTGGGGTTGTTAACCAATGTCATAAAACAATATGTGTACTAACTGTTTAATGAGAAGCTAATTTGTTCATAAATCTTCTTCTAAAGTACAATAAAGAAATTAAAAACTGTAATAATCCTGCTGAGGAATAGCACATTAAAAACACTAGCTCAGGGGAAAAGGTTTAGGGGTTAGATAAGCTCAGGTTCTCCACGATTGCCCCTATGGAGCCAAAAGGTCTCAGATGCAAAAGTTCTCACAGTTTGACTTGAGGATTGAGGGACAGCCTTTCTTGTTCTGTAATCCCTGGCTCCAGCCCAGACCCTTTAGTACCTCACCAGGAATCCCCTTACCACCTATTGAAAACCACAGCCCTAAAGGGAAATCAGGGATTCTTTAAAGTAGCACTGATTTAAACTAGAATCTGTACATCCCTCAGCAATCTCCAGTGAGAGAGGAGCAAAGTGGTCTGGCAGAATCTGTCCCTTGTCCTTTCCTCCTCTGTTCCTTATGACGAAGGCGTGGTGGGGGCTGGCCCTGAAGCCTGCATTTTCCCCCCCGAACCTGTGTGAGCTGGCTTCCTGCTGAGCTTGGCCAATGGGAGGCACTGGTGGGAAATAAAAGAGCAAGAAGAGACAAGTCAGGGTATTTCTCCCCATTTTTTTCTCTGCCCAGGGAAGAATTTCTGGAAATAGTGAGGCCCCTTTCAGGGCTCCAGCTCCTACCTGGTATCTACAGCCCAAGGATTCTGCCAAATCTGCCTCCACCCTTTATCCCTCCAGCCTACAGGTAGAAGAAGCTTCCTGCTGTTGTTAATCTCTGGGTTGCCTTGCTGCTCCCAGTTTGGCTTTGCAGCTTTTCTTTTACCTATATAAGCAATTCTTTATATTAGTTTCCTGTTTTAAATGTTTAGACCCTCGCAGAAACAGCTCACACTGAGACTGAGTTGTTACCAGGACAAGACTGGGTGAGCTCAGAAAGGTCTCATAGAGTAGCAGCATCTTAAATGATGCACCACTCTCCAAGGTGTGGCTTATGGTCAAGTTGATCCAAAAATTCATTCTTGTCAGGGGCCCAAAGATTATTAAACTCTAGAAAGTAGATTCACATCTTCTAAGATGACAAGGTTTTGAAAGACAAATCATAATGACTGTTTAAAAACCCTAATGAGAAACAGAACTGTCATGTGGACCAGAAAATCCTGTCAGCAGGACCCATACACTTTCTGCCTAAGCGGACTATAGAGAAAATTAATCACAATCAGAGGGCAACCTGGAGAAGACTGAATCAGAGCAGCTTAGATGTTTAAATGTTGAATAGCATTAGGCTCTGGGAGCCCCCCAGGATGCACTGCTACATCAAAGGTGACCTTGCCAATGTAGCAGCAATCACTTTTGGGAAACTCATATTAACAGCATAGACAGCCTCTGCCCTATTAAGTCTCTAAGTCCAGTGGCCATTCCGTGGGGAATATTCTGAAATGTACTGCATATATCCACCTCTGTGACTCTCTTTTACCTCTATTTCCATTGCATTGGATCTCTGTCACCTGAAAAAAAGTGCCAGTTACTCTTCAGTAGGACATGGGCATGGTCTTAGGTGAGACAGATCCCAGAACTGGTCTTCACCAACTCTCCTGAGGGTGGCAGGGTGGCAGACAGGGCTTCTGGGGATGTTGCTGTGCAAATGAATCTAGTTGGAAAATCAGACTCAGACCATATATGGCACAAAGCACCCTTTAATACTGAGGAAATGAGATCATTCTTCCTTTGACAGCCTAAAGGATCCATCAGGAGCTCAGGCCTGGTGTGGTACATGGTAACCACAGGTGAGGGCAGCACAGCAAAGACAACATCTAACCCTGTATCTCACACATATATGCATGCTCACACACATACCCTGGAATAACTGTGGGGTCATCTCAACAGTAGATAGGCCACTCAGTCCCACCTGTTTCAGCAGAATCATACATAGCACTCACTGAAGGAAGACATCAGGAAACTGGGCCTGATGAAGGACTGGTTATAATCCCCACAACTTTCTCCACGGGGCACTTGGAAGCAGCGATGTCCCTTTTGGACTGAGTAAACCCCACTCAGTTTGGAAAATTCAGAGGAAAAAGAGGACACGCCCTCTCCCTAATCCAGAGAGATAATAGATATCCAGCTTGATCGTGTGAATGTTCCAGCTAGTTGTAATTTAAAACATAAACAAGATGGGACCGCATTTTATACGAGCTGTTTAAGTGCATCACTATAACCTGCTGTTGGCTTCACGTTAGCCCCATGAACTAAAAGTTATCATGCTCTATTCTGACCCTTGGAGTCCCTGGGTAGTGCAAAGGTTAATGCACTTGGCTGCTAACCAAAAGGTTGGAAGTTTGAGTCCACCCAGAGGTGCCTTGGAAGAAAGTCCTAGCAATCTACCTCTGAAAAATCAGCCATTGAAAACCCTATGGAGCACATTCTTACTCTGACACACATGGGGTCACCATGAGCCAGAGTCAACTCGACGGCAACTGGTTTACTGTGATCCTTAATACATTAACTTGTGATTTAAGTCTCAAAATAAAATTTTATTCCTTCAATTTTTAATTCTGGGGAAGAGTAGGGGGACAACACCCAGTGACATGCTGGTAGACCAGGTCTCAAAAAAAAAAAAGGCCCTTATTGGTAACTTTTGACAATTTATGTCTCCCACCATGGCTGATTTTAAGCTACTAAAGTGATGTCAACTGACTTCCAAAATTCCTGATAATTTAGCAATCATCTCTCACAAACTGGAACAAGCCAGTTCTAGCATGTGACTGGAACGCCCTACCATCATCCCCACATAGGAACCACCGTAGAAACTCAAGAAAATCTACCTACGCTTAAAATTCATCTGTATTTTTCTCTGCTACCTAGAGCTATGGGGAAAGATTCTTACCATTGAGTGGAATCCAAGTCTATCTCACACACACATTATGTTTGTTTATTTGCCTGTTTATTTATTTATACTTCCTTTGTTGGAGAAATAAAGTGGATTACCTAAACTACATTCAATCTAAAAATAGATAAAATTGAATTTAGAATAAGTACATGAGGAAAGTGGGACAAAGAGAAAATAAAAGTTTTAATGATAATAGAGAGAAAATGAAATCAGGATTGAGTTTAGCACACAAAATCATGTTATAAAGGCCCTCTAGGCCATTCAGAGCGTGTGCAAAAAAGGCTCACTAGATAAACAGTGATGTGCCAGTCACAGGAGTTCCTAAGTCCAGCTTCCATTGGATCTGGCCATCTGTGCAGAATGAGGTGGCAACTGAGCCCCAGTGGGTCAGTTTGAACATTCATGTTATACCCAGGACGTCTCTGGAAACTTGGTGAATGGGTCTAGTGTCCCACTTCCTGCCTGCAGAGGCACTTGGCAGTCTAATGATCTCCCATTGCCCTGTCAATTTGTCAGAATTGCTGTTCTGGAGCAAACCCCAGCCTCCTGGAACAGGCTCGCTAGGGGCACTCACTGGATGGTCGATTCATCAGGCCCCCTCCAAGTCAGACTGGCAGCTTCTGAGAGCTGCAATCCAGCTCTGCACAGACAGTGTCTGAGAAGCAGAATAGTGGCCCATGCTTTCTCTTGCGGCCAATAACCCACAAGGGCCAGGAAATCAACTCTTTGGACATGGGTGAGTAGAGAGGCCAGAGAATAAGAGAATTACTCAAAATGGCCATATATCTTGGCTTCAGTGAGCCATTGTCACTGAATGCCTAGAATAGAAACTTTGGCAGGCTATTTACATGTTTGTGATGAAGCTCTAATGAGAGCCCCACCTGGTTAGCCAGGGCCCTTGGGGAGACCCTGAGTATCTCCACCATGCAGGGCTCTTTCCCTAGGTTGGCCCAGTTATCAATGATATGTTCCTGCTTAGTAATCAAATTTTTCAAAAAAGTAAGTATGTACCTGGCATGGGGCCTAGCATTGAGTGATGAGTTGAATGGTAGCCCCACTACCGTGTCTGCCAGGCATTCCAGGTCCCCAAAGCTATCAGTGGGGGCTTTATGGCAAAGCCTTGCTCTTTCTGGGTTTGTTCCTGAGTTAAAGCCCACTTCCCCAAGATTATGACGATAGGACTCCTAATGCCTCTCAATCCCATGTCCCACACCCTATGCTCAGTCATGCCTGGTACATATCGAGCTTGCCAGACTGTCTGGGCTTTGTGCCTTCCTGCCTGGCTGCACTTCCAGAAACAACCTCTGAAGCCAGGATAGTTTTCTCAAGGGTCTTCAACCTATGCCAGGCCCATCCCACTTTCATGCCTTTTCCGAGTTTAAATCTGCAGATAAGACCACCAGAGTGATGCTTTTGGGGAAACTACATTAATTAATCAGGCATTGGTCCATCAGCCTTTGGGGTAATAGCTCATGATAGCAGCAAATATCCAGATCCATGTGCTGAAATCAGTGGGAACTGGCAGAACTTCTCAGTGGTGCTTGCCTAGTCCTGAGAGAAAACTTCCCTACTCCTGCCTCCGTCCAGCCACATTCCACCATAAATTTCCTATGAGCAGGCCTCAGTTATAGATTCCTTTTGGAGGCAGCTTTGGGGTCGTGAGAAAAGAATAGGGCTTAGAATCAGCAACTCATGAGTTCAAAGGATAGTTCTTCCACTTACTAGGTGTGTGAAGTAGCACAAGATAGCGTCTCTGAATTTCAGCTTCTTCATCTGTAAAATGGGAATAGTAAAAATATCTTCCTAACTAGATTTAGTCAAGGTATACAGGAGAAAAAAATATATATAATCCTTAATAAACTAAAACACAATGCAAAGATTATATATTTATTTATAGCTGATTCCCCAAAGAGGTTAAGATTTTTAAAGAGCTGCCAAGGATTTGGGAAAAAGAAAAAGTGATGTTAAGGAGGTTCTGGCTTCCTTCCAGTAATGGGAAAGTGACATGGCCAGACTAACTCTCCTACAGATGAAGTTATAAAATCTAACCAAAAATATGAAAAAGCACTGGATAATACCAAGAGCAGACAGAAACTGGAATAGCGGCCAATCATTGTACAACAGGAACTGTCCTGATGAGATTTATGATTTAGCAGCTTTTTGCCTATGGCATTCTCCAATTCTTTCAGCTTGGGGTGGCAGAAAACTACAGTCTTACTACCTTGAGGTACCAGAGAATAGAGTTCTAAGCAGTCAAAATGACTGGAAAGTTAGTGTGTGGGGGTGGGAGGGGGCAGTTCCTGAAAAGGACAAGAAGAAGCTGTAAGAAGGTAAGTGCAAAAATGTGAAAATAAACTCTGCTAAAAGCCATTGGTTGAATGCTGAGCTAGGCAAGTACAAAGAAGAATATAGCAGCTGAAAGTTGAAAGAACTGAGCATAGATTTCAACTGTTTACCCACCACAGGAAAGACAGCATTTGGAGTTTGAGTTCAGCCAAGTTAATTGCCTCCTAGGCTAAAGAGTGCTGATACTCTTCAAATGAAGATAACAAAATACAGTGTATCTACAACAAATCATTCACAATGTCCAAATATAATAAAAAATTACTAGACATGCAAAGTACCAGAAATATGTGACCTAAACTCCAGAGAAAAAGCAGTATGTCCAAGAACTTCAAAGAAAGTTAGAACAAGATAGCTGATAGTATTGTTCAGATTTTCTACGTCTTTAACTGCTTTTTTGATTGGTTCTATCAATTACTGACAGAAGAGTGTAAAAATATATAACTATTATTATGGATTTCTCTGTTCCTCTGGGAATGGGAAGGGGCTGGGGGTCTCTGTTTGGCTATGCTGGTGTCTTTGAGGAGGGTGGTATGAGGCTGGTTCCTCAAGTGTTGGAACAACTGGATTCAGCTGCCTCTGCAGAAATGAATTGTTGCTACCTGGGTGAAGAAAGGAGGCTGGGGTGACTCACAGGAAGCCCACAGGAAGGAGAAAGTTTCTTCTCTCTGCTCCTGTCTTGTAGTCTTTCTATCTTGCTATTGACAGAACCTCTCATGGACCACCTGGCAAAGCAGAAACGAGGTTTACAGACTCCCATTGCCAGCATCACAAAATAGAGTGGAAAAGGGACAGGTTTGGAGCTGAGTTATGATAGTTTCATATCTGGCCTAGATGAGCGATGGTATAGTCAGCAGTCATTACTGGACTGGGTCCTCCAGGCAAGTGACTTGATCTGGCACTTGGAGAGAAGGGTTTTCCTAGAACATCTGGGAGCCAATTGAAGCAAAAGGTGAGTCCAAGTGAGTGTGCCAGGGCAACATGGTGGAAAGCCAGGCTTGGTATTAAGACAAGAGGGACCATGCAGCTAGTAAATGTGGGAGCATAGCAAAGCATAAGCATAGATGAGAATAAATAAGAAGACACATAAATTTACAGGGCCTAGATGTCTAAACTCTCTCTGAGATGGCTATATGCTGGTGGAAAGGTTAAAGACATGGTTTGGATGGAATGCTATAAATTGGGACAAAAAAGCAAAAGAATTTACCCATCCTAACATTATTTATCAATCAATCTTATTTTACATTTTAGAGTATAAGAGGCATATAAATAAGTTTACGTGCGTGTGTGCATGCACACTCATGTTTATCCCAGGAGGATTGTTCCAGAAGAATTCGTAACATTGATGCATGGACAATGTGATATGTATTTATTATGGCTGGTGAGAAAAAATTGGGTCTTAACTAAGAAGGTGATTTTTATTCATGATTTCCAAATGGTTAACTAGATCCAGAGGATTTGCATTAAACCAAGTCATTCTCCTTCGATGCTTGCTGGCCATGATGGATGGAAATGTCAAGTCCCGTAAGATCTCTGAGCTCTCATTTTTTCCTACTGTTTCTTCTCTGGGTTTCATTTCTACAAATGATGCTGGTGATGCTTCTATGGATTTGGTCTTCAACTTCTGACTTCTTTTAAAGAGCATTGTCAGCACACAGCATAGTTTCTAAAGCAGATATTATTCTGGCATCCAGAAAAAAAAAAAAATGAGTGAGAGAAAGCAGGTGTCTTTGAATGTGAATGCCAGATTTCACAGAATCAGGGACTTTTCAAGATGGAAAGGACTTTTGGGATTACTGAGACCAGTGTTTTCAAATGCTGTTTTAAACAGAACTCTTCACATTAGGCTTTAGGAACTGGTAACGATTTCTTGAATGAATGAGTGTGACAAAATATGTTGCAGAGAACTTTTCAGGCAGACGAAACTATGAGATCAAAGATGTAAGAGGGATAACATTGTCCATGGTTTCCTGGAATTCGACATGATTAAAGTCCAAGTGCAAGTGTGGGAGAGGTGGGAGGTGACCTCACTTCCTGTTCCAACTTAATCCTATGGTTAATGGCTGAAGACCAATGACCGATTTCAAGCAAAGGAGATGCGTAATCAGATTTGAGTTTCATATATATTACTCCAGAGGCTGTGAAAGGGGAGGAAAAAAAAAAAAGGAATATTGCAACAGTTAAAATAAGAAAGATGAATTCTACCCTAGAATAATGGAATTGGGGAATGTGGAAAAAGAACAAATTCAAGAGACATTTAGGAGGCGGCCAATTCAAGGTGACTGAGGGGCATAAAGAGGAGAGAGAGGGACATAGAAGAGTCTGAGATGACCCCCTGGTCTCTAGCTTTACTGCTGAGCTAATGATGGTCTTCCCTGAACTGAGAAGTGCAGGAGAAGCAGGCGTACAGTGACCAGTTTTGGTTTCAGAAGCATTGAGTTAGGCTCAGGATGTGAGCATCGAAAACATAACTAAAAAATTACATATTCAAGATAAAATCCTGGAGAATTTTTGGGTGAGATGACAAGGGATTGCCTGTAGAATACATTGATTCTAGAGCAAGACTAAGAAGAGAAATCAAGCACAGGTAGAACCAAGTATGACAACCTAAATTTCAGATAAATCCAGTATCAAAGCCAGCAGAGATTAATAAGAGATGAGGCTGAGGATCTAGGGAATGTCCCAGGAGTTAGGACCAATTTGCACAGAATTACACTAAAGGCTGGAGCCTTTCACTCATCCATTCCTCTTTCAGGGTCTCAAAGGCCTAGCACTCCAGAACTACCATGTCAAAAGATAAATAGCAGGCCTCATGGAATATGAGCAAAGCATAGCTTTATCTACTCCAGTGCCTCTGCATTCTACTTCCAAGGAAGCCTGTAACCATTAAGCTGGAAAAGGGTATCTCCATCTCAGGGGAGATGGAACTGTGTGGGTAGTGACTTTGGCGAGCTGTCCAACCCCAGAAAAAGAGTGTGAATTACCACCCGCTCACACAGAGTGGCTCTCCTCATCTGCCTGCCAAGGAAGGGATGGTTCTCAACCAAACCAGTCTGTGGCTGCCAAAAGCACTTGTGAGGGCCCGGTTTTCCAGCAGGAAACGTAACCTGAATTGGAAAACATGACTGTAAGCTGGAAAACAAACAGCTCAAAATATCTGTGTCCTGAAATGAACTGCAAGCCATTCTGTCTCCAGAACTGAATCCACTTAGCCAAAGGAGCAGAGGATGAGGGGAGCCAGAAGAAAGGAAGGAAAAGGAAGGAAGCACTAACTGATAGAAAAAAGGAAAGAAAGAAGGAAATTCAGAACAAAGGGAACACTGAGTCTTTGTTATATGCCAGGGATCTGTGCTGTGCACATTCATTTTCTTATGAAGCTTCTCAGCAAGTTTATGACACATGGAGAAGCTGGAGCTTGTAAGGTTAATGAACTTGCCCGAGGTCACATAATTAGAATGCAGCAGAGCTTGAATTTGAACTCAGACTCAATGACTCCAAAACTGACATTCTTTCATTAGATTATTCTGCACCCAGAAAGAAAGGAGGAAGTGTTATTGGAGACTGCCTTGAAGAAGGCTTCCTAAGTCTCTACTAAGGTAAGATAAAAAAGACTGAGTGTTTGGAAGTGGCCAGCATCAGAAAATTCCTAGTGTCTGTCTTGGATTTATATAGAGCAATTATGAGTTGGAATCCACTCGACAGCAATGGGTTTCATTTGGGGGTTCTGATATAGGATCTAAAGTTGCCCACTTGCATGTATTTGTATATGCACTTTCACATATTGTACACACGCATAAAACCCTACAGCGTCAGAGAATTTAAGCATTGTATCAAGCCACCCAACAGATAAATGACAGAATTGAGATTGAAACCCAGGTCTTCTAACTCTTCATTCTAAGCAATTTTCACTGTGCAACAGCTGTCTACAACATGTGCTTACAACAAGGCTGTGTGAGATAATCATTGACCATTAATTTGTCAATTCTAGCTGGTGGGATATTTGAGCGACCACAAATCCATTGGTGGCTTCACAGAAAGGCTCAGAAGGACCAGCCAGTGTCAATGAGGAAATGGTTATTAACATATTTTAAATACTAGAAAACAATATGCAAATGAAAACAATCATTGTAATTTTAATAATGGATTGTCTTTGCTTGATACCTAAAACCATAGTTATTAGTTCAAAGGTGACAGCTGGAAAATATTGCAAAGATATGCTATTTAGTAATTTTAAGAAGCTACTGCCTTTTCTAAAGCCTACTGTAAATGTTAAGTGTCTTTTCCAAGGTCACACAGAAGATGGTGAGGCAGAAATATAAACCCAAGCCACTGGTCTCCAGCAACTACAACTGAAACCACAACTGTGCCTCTCTTTAATGCACACAGCAATCAAAGGCAATGAGCAACATCACTGTCTCCATTTTATAAGCAAGGCAATAAGTTACATTCCTTGTGCAAAGGACCCAAAGCCAGTAAGCAGTGGAGCTAAGATCTGTATTCAGGTGGTCTGACCCCACAGCTGGTCGAATTAACCGTGATGCTACAGGTGCTGCCCTATATGGAAGATAAGGTGAAGCCAGAAAAATGTATAATTTGTAAAACAGTAGAGAATTAAGAGATGTTAATATGACAATCACCAATTATGTAGCCTCAGACCCATCCCTCTTGTCCATCTCCACTAAGAACTTAATTCAGGGCCAACATGTCTCCCCTAGATAGCCTCTTAAAGTATCTCCGCATCTTCAGTCTTTCCCTTTACAACACATTCCCCACTCTAAACCGGTTGTCATTTAATCAGTTCTGACTCATGGCAACCTCATGTGTCAGAGTAGAACTGTGCTCCATAGTGCTTTCCATAGCTGAGTTTTCAGTAGGTAGATCGCCAGGACTTTCTTCTGAGGTACCTCTGACTGGACTCAAACCTCAAACCTTTCGGTTAGCAATGTTAACTGTTTGCACCACCCAGGGATTTCTTTCCCACACTGCTATGGGAAGATCTTTTAGAAACATGGACCTGATCATGTGACTCTCCCTTGCTGGAAAACCCTCACCTTGCTCCCCATTTTCTTTAGGAAAAAGCTCACAGATTCTAGTGTGATGTTCCTAGCCCTCTACACTGACATGTGACTACTCAGGTCTCACGCCATGCTGTTTCCTGCCACCCCTCACAGTTTTTGCTCCTGTGGCACCAGACCACTTCCAGTTCTGAGGTTATGCAATGCTGCCTCTGTACCTCCACTCATGATGCGCTCTCTGGCTGGAATGTTTTCTCCCTGCTTGTGTATGTCCAAGAAACTTCCCAGTCAAGACGCCATCTCTTTAAGATGCTGTCTCCCTCTCTCTCTTCCACTACCCTGTGGAGTCCATCAGTCCCTCTTTGCAACTGCTTCTGTACTCAGTGTATACATCTGTCATTTTGCATGGTGCATATGACTTCTTAACCAAACTGGGGCATCTCTAGGGTAGAGACCCTGCCTTAATCATCTTTGAGTCCTCAGAGCCTGGCACAGGGCCTCAGGAAGTGTTTGTCGAAATGAATTTAGCTGACTTTTCTGTTTCTTCCTTACTACTCCTCAATCAGGGTAATAAACTGCCCTCTAGAGCAGAGAAAATGTGTTTGCCTTTACTGCCTCCCTCCTGCCTCCCCGTCTCTCTCCCCCACCTCCTCCCCTCCCCTCGTAAGCACTCTGAAAAGAGATGAGAAAGAAAGAAGCTGGACAAAAAAGTAAACTCAAACGCCCCATCCAAATGCCAGTTTGTATTATTTCTTCTGTGTCTGTGAGAGCGAGAGCCAGTCAGAGAAGCAGAGAGAGAGGGGAGAGGGGAGAGGGTGGAGGGCATGGTGGTGGGTAGAAGTGTCCCTACTGGGCAGCAGCTCACACTGTGATTAATGGCAAGCCTACTTTGGAGGAGGATGGGGATGGGGAGCAATAGATTGACCGCTGTGTGTACCAGTTTCAAATTGCTAGCTATCCCCTTAGCTAACACTAGTGTTTCATGTTGCAAATCCAGTGTTACCACATGAAATAGTCAGCAAGTACACCTCTGCCAGAGATGGAGTAATTTGTTATCGGCTGGAGAAGCTAACACAGTTAGCTCACAGAGATTCTTTTATTCAGATGCACAGCCTTCCCTAGATTAACCATGACAGTCCCAGGTCTCCTTGGCGACATATCCTCTGAGCAACAGCTCCTTGGCCAATATTGTTGTGCTTTTGAAGGGGGTCCCCAATCTGCTGTCCAAATGGTTTCTGACTTTTTCATCGTAGCTGTTATATGATGATGGTGTAGGAGGGGAATCAAGAGAGGTGGGAGTCAGGGACAATTTGAAAAGGCAAGTCTCTCTCTCCAGTCCTATCTCCCTCCAATCCATCCTCTATACAATTGCCAATATGTTTTGCTACAGTTCTAATCTAAGCATGTCCCCCTGTTTAAAAACTCTCCATAGCCCCTCTTGCACTCAGGATGAGGTTCTAACTTCTTAGCCTGGCATGCAAGCCTGTATGTAGTCTGGCCTCTGCTTACTTGTCCACTGGAAACTCTTGTCTCTGATTTTTGGATCTCATAACACCAAACTCCTTGTCAGTCTCTGCAAGTATTGCTTATGTCTCCATGTTTTTGCTCAAGCATTTCCTTCTGCCTGGAGCGCGCTTTCCTGCACCTCTCACCTCTCACCTCTCACCTGATTCGCTTAGCAAGTTTCTACTGATAATTTAAGGCTCAGCTAAAGCATTAGCTCCTCCAGCTTCCTCTAATTCTCTGGATTAATTAATTCCCTCCAGGATCTCATAGTCCTTTTACATTTCTCCCTCTTGTGTTAGAGTCATCTGGGGGAACCAGTAGAGCACCGGGGTTAAGAGCAGGGGCAGTGCCGAGGGAGTGGAAGGAGTGGTCTCCCTGGGCACAGGCAATAAGGGGTGCAATCTGTGTAAACAATGTAAAAACAATTTAAAAAGAAGAAGAGTAAAGGCTTTTGTGTGCCTGCAATTCTGAACAATATTAGTGATAAAATAGGCCTCCCACCTCCCCACAGGGGCAACTTGCTCCCATTCCCACCCCTGGTTAATAGTGCAGGGTCTGCAGTCAGAATACACTAAGTCCCATCATTTCATAGCTGTGCGGCTTCGGGCAAGTTACTCATTTTTCTGTGCCTTAGTTCCCTCCTCTGTAAAACCGGGACAAGGAAAATACCTGCCTGAGTAGTTTGTGTGATGATTGCACGAGACAATGTATGTAAAGCCCTTAGAACAGTAACTGGGACTAAGTAACCATTCCATAAATGGTAATTACTATTTGCTGATGAATCTGTCTTCCTCCCTTAAGTTAAAGCTCCCTCACTAGCTTAAAGCTCTTTGAGAATCTATCTTACTCACTATTGTATCCACTCTGCCTAGCATAATAAGCATTTGTTCAATGAGTGAACGGATATTATTCATCTCTATGTGCCAAGTGCATTGCAGAGCATGTGAATTGGAAATAGGTGCTCAGTAAATGTTTCCTGAATGAATGGGCAGTTGAAAGAAAGGACGGCTCATAAGAGAAACTTGTAAGAGGAATTGGAAGTAATCTTGAAGAAACACAGAAAAGGAATAGAGGACATAGGGAAAGTTGAAGGTGAGAGTAAGAGAAATAAATACCAAGGTTTACCTTTCCTTAAACTATTCCAGAAGGTGGAGGCTAATAAATGTAGATTTATGAAAACTGAAGTCATGCCAGTCAACTGCACAGCTTGTGGACCCTAGAGGAGGGAGGGAGAGGAAAATCCCTCACATCATGGACTCCAGAAAATGGGAGCAGCAACAGGGAATTCAAGGGGAAGAATTTCTGACTCATAGCCCCACATTAAGATCATAAAAATGGCTGTGAAGAGGGAAGTGGTGAACTGCAGGGTTCTTACCCAGGCACGGTGTTAATGTTAGATGCTTTCATTTTGGTTGACTAAGGTCATTACTATAATCATTTATACATACTGCATACGAAATACATGACTAAGATATGATTAGCATATGGATTACTGTCAGATTTTCCAGGGTGTGACACCTACTAAACCCAGTGAGATATTATAAATTGTAGTCATCAACAAGAGAGATAGAGATTATGCATTCAAGCCCAATCCATAGCAATGTTTAGAATTTCCGTCCAAAATATCACCACATTAATGGTTAGCCTTAATAAGTAGAATGGGCCATGTCTGGGTTCTGGGAAGACCAAAGGGCCATAATAGATTGGATTCAAACCAACAAAACAAGATCTAATGTAAAGAGTTCAAAGCTGGTTGACATTCATACTAAGTGGAAAAAAGCCTGCCCAGGCAGTTACAACTTCAACTGTGATCCTGCTGTTTCCACCCCCTGGTCCAAAATCTGTATGCTGGAGCCAAGAGAAGTAATTTACTTCTTGTACATCACAGCCCACCAGCTAAGAGGTGATAGTTTTCAGATGCTGCCAACCCAACTGTCTTAGTCATCCAGTGCTGCTATAACAGAGATACCACAAGTGGATGGCTTTAGCAAAGAGAAGTTTATTCTCTCACAGTCTAGTAGGCTACAAGTCCAAATTCAGGGCATCAGCTCCAGGGAAACGCTTTCTCCATTGGCTCTAGAGGAAGGTCAGTGTCATCAATCTTCCCTTGGTCTGGGAGCTTCTCTGTGCACGAACCTCAGGTCCAAAGGAAGCGCTCTGCTCCCAGCACTGCTTTCTTGGTGGTGTGAGGTTCCCATGTGTCTCTGCTCCCTTCTCTCTTTTATATCTCAAAAGAGATTGGCTTAAGATACTATCCAATCTTGCAGACCTCGTCAGCATAACTGCCGCTAATCCATCTTATTAGATCATAGTGATTGAATTTACAACACATATGGAAATCACATCAGATTACAAAATGGTATACAATTATACAATACTGGGAATCATGACCCAGCGAAGATGACGGATATTTTTAGGGGATACAATTCAATCCATGACACCAACCCTCTAAGGCTTATCTTTTCCAGAGTTAAATATCCCCAGTCTCTTCAGCCAATCCTCATATAACATGGATTTCTGTCTCCTATTGCAATTTAAATCAGAAAAGAAGTAGCTTCTGAGATGTGTTGGACTGACATAAGCTCCTTCCAGCATCATCCAATTGCCCCATAACTAAAATGTGAGAAATCATAAGTATATCTTGTCTAATCCCCCATTCAGCGAGATATTTGCATCCATAATGCCTATATTTGAATCTCTCCTGCTAATGGGAGGTCAATACCTTCCAAAGCACTTGTTAGAAAGAATGGACAGATGAGGTATTTGTTCTTTTGCTGTTACAGAGAGACCAAAATAATAGTGGATTTAACAAGAGAGTGGTTTACTTTTCTGGGTAGGTAGTCCAAGTCTGACATGGCAGCTCTACAATTATTAGGGGCCCTGGCTCTATCTATCTTTTGTTCTACTGTCTTCAAAATGCAGCTTCCATCTCATGGCCTGTGGCTTTTCCAGTTCCTATCATCACATGCATCTATATTCTTGCTAGCAAGAAAGAAGAAATGGAAAGGGGGAGGCATACCCCTTTCTTTTGAGGTCTCAGCCAGAAATTACACACTTTATTCCTGCTCAATTTCAGTTGACCAGAACTCATTCACATTCTACAAATGACTAAAAAGGGGTCTTTATTCTAGGTCACCATAGATGTATCAAAAAAAAAAAAACCAAGACTTTACTACAATAAAAAAAAGGACAATGGCTATTGGGGGACAACTGGCAGCTTTTGCCATACATGATTCAAAACTCTTCCTCAAATATAGGTAAAATTTGCCTCTCTGTTGCTTTTGCAACTGAAAAATAATTTATTGTTTGGAGATAAAGTAAACAAGTTTATCCTCTTCAAAATACTAAATCCAACTGTCATGGAGCTTGCCCTTACTAAATCTTCATTTTGCCAAGAAAAACAAGCCCCATTTCTTTGCTGTTTTCTGTACTGTGGTTCTTGCATATTTCTGCATTTTCCTCACATTCCTCTTGTCTCTTTTTACCAATGTTTCTCCCACTGGTTCAGAATTCTTCTTCTATCTATATATCTAAGATCACATGGCAGTAATAGCAATCATATTCCATATTCCACAAACATGTATCAATTTCTAATATTTTCCAGAAACTATGCTCAGCACTGGTGATAACTCAAAGAAAACATGGTTTTAAACCAAAAGGGGCTTATAGTCTATTATCACATTAGACTACTGATTCCTAATGACCTTACAGTTAACCCAATCCTCCTTGATATTCTTCACAAGAGCAACAATTAAATCATGCCTAGACCATTCAGAACTTAGATGACTGACTTTCTCATTTAATTGTGGGAATTGATGTTCAGTTCTGTTGTGTTTTATCTCACCTTGGTGATCAACCCATTATACCATCATTTGGAATCTTGATTCTGCCCATTCATATTATGATTTCTTTTGTTTTCTTTTTTTTGGCTCTGAGGCATCACTGATATAAGTGATTTTCTGGGACCTAGGTATAATTCTAACACTCATTGCTTAGGAGGGGGGTAGAAGAAAAAAACTTTTTTTTTTTCAAAATCAAGATTTTATTTATTTTTTTCTATTTACATTTCTCCTTTTTTTTTTTTTTTTTTTGGTCTTTTGTTAAAGATGCTGTAAAATGATCCTGACAGCATGAATGGCTGTGCAGGTAACTAGCCAATGTCAGCTGAATGCAGCCCAGAAGGCCCCTAAGCCCAGTAACAAGCTGGTGCCAGTAATACTCCATATTAGTAGCTGGTAATGTTGGCACAGTTCTAAAAATTATGTGAATTCACCACGTTTTGTGAGTTTAATCCTCATCAACAGAGGTACCCTCCATGCTCCACCTTCTCTGCTAGAAAGAAATGCAAATGAATGTGATTTATAGCTTGGGTAGTTTTCAAATTCTTAAAAAAAATATACTTTCCCCACTCTTGGACCATGAATGAGCAGCCAACCAGAAGTTGAACATTCTTATCCTAAGAGCTTCATGTCAGCCATCAGGCCACCTCTTTTCAATCAGAATCTCAAGCTTGCAGAGTAAAAGCCAAATATAAGTTTCATTTCACTGCCCCTACTTCTTTGGATTATCACAATCACACAATCATTCCCTGCCTGTGTCATCCAAATGACAAAGGAAAGGAAACGGTTAAACATGACTCCTCATACATGCCCACCTCCCCGCAGGATAATTTAATAGTAATATATAGAAAGACTCATACTATGCCAATGAGTTTTGATACAGAAAGAATGATAGTAATCATGATTTTAACAATGGGGAAATCCCTTGTGAATGTAGATTCCCAACTGTAAATTGGTCCCTCCTCCCCCTAAAAAATGTAAATAAGCAGAATAATAGCTCCTTTCATTCTTTTCCTTTGAGCAAAACAAAGAACACAGCAGGAGGATTGTAAAGTATGAGTGGAGTGAAAGAGAAAGAGAAAGGAAGAGAGAAAATGCCACAGGGGTAGACAAGTGAAGGGAGAATCCATTCCCTCACTAATAAGAGAATGGGAAAGGCACTTGGCAGAGAGCTTTCAGTCAAAAGTACATCTTTTCACTACAGCTAATAAAAGCTCTGCATTTCATGTGACCTTTGAGTAGTAAGAGACATAGAGAGTGAAAAGTTCCTGCAAATAGAAATAAATGCCTCATTGAAGGAAGTGACATCCCAGAGCAGACCTGCTTGGGGCAACCACAGTTGAGAACACATGATATACTTAATAGTAGCCTGCAGCCAACCCCGTGTCCCTTGGGGCAACACCCATCAGCACCAGGATGACTCATTCATACTGAACACCTACTACATGCCAGGCATTGTGCAATAAAACCAGCAATCCAACCTGGGCCATGGCAGTGACAATTCTCTTTGCTGGCCATGTTGATGGATGCTGTATTAGATTCCCAGGGCTGCTGTAACAAAGTACCACACAATCGGTGGCTTAAAACAATAGAAATTTATTCTCTCACAGTTCTGGAAGCTAGAAGTCTGAAACTAAGGTGTCAGTAGGGCCATGTTCCTTCTGAACCCTACAGGGAAGAATCTTTCCTTGCTTCTTCCAGCTTCTGGTGGTTGCTGGCAATCCTTGGCGTTCCTTGGCTTGGATTACTTCAACCTATGCCTTCAGTCTTTCCCTCCATCATCACATGACATTCTCTCTGTGTATCTCTGTGTCCCTGTATCTTCACATGGCCTTCTTATAAGAACACCAGTCATTGGATTTAGGGCCCACCCTAATCTAGTATGACATCATCTTAACTTGATTATATCTACAAATATCCTATTTCCAAATAAGGTCACATTCACAGGTTCCATGGGTTAGGACCTGAACCCATCGTTTTGAGGAACACACTTTAACCTACAACAGATGCCAAATGAAAGCAACTGAGACTGATTCCCAAAGCAGACAGGTACTTAAGGAACACTGCTTTGTCAGACCATGTTCAGGCAGAGTGCCTGCTGGTTAGATTCACATAACACTGTTGCCCACATTTTTTTTTTCTTTTTTTTTATACTTTATTGTACTTCAGGTGAAGGCTTACAGAACAAATAGTTTCTCATGAAACAGTAGTACACATGTTGTTTTATGACATTGGTTAACA
>NW_004443952.1:15163076-15175644 GCF_000243295.1 Trichechus manatus latirostris
GAAGAAAAGAAAAGAATGAATAAATAAAAATCAGAAATGTTAAAGAACCACAAAGTTCCCAGGGATCCCACCGATGCAGCTATGAGGTCTGGGGAAGTCGCTCTCAGATGTTGCAGTACAGCCTGGCTAGAAGGTGTAGAGGTATACAACGCCTGGTATTCAGGGATCAGAAAGAGAAGAAGATATAGAGAGATGAGAAACTGAGCAATGAAGAAAGACAAAAAGGGAAAAAGAGGGAAAGAAAACAAAACAAATTAAAAGAAAAGAAAAAAAGAACAAGAAAGGCCCCCAAAAAAAACAGAAAAAAAAAAAAACAACAACAAAAAAAGAGATGCCCTCAGGGATCCCTCTGCATGTCTGTGGAAGTTGTAGGGGAGTTCCTTGCCATGCAGCTCCGCCTGGCTAGAACAGGCTCCCAACTCAAGAAAAGGAAAAGAAAACAAACAAACAATTCAAAACGAACAAACGAACAAAAGCCCCCGGATCCCACCAGCACGGTAGCCCAGACCGGGAAGCAGCTCCACACTTGAATGGAGCTCCACAGCCCCTCAGGAAGAAGCAAAGATGGTGCACGGAGCCAGGCACTCGATTGAAAGGAGGGGGAGGCGGCGAGAGGTAAGCAAGAAATCAAAAGAAGCAGAAAAAAAAAGCAATACCAGCAGCCAACAAATGGCACTCAGAGAGCCAGCTAGTGCAGGCTCGTGTTTCTGGACAAGAGACTGTGTCCGCAGGAAGCAGAGGAGGCCGAGTGTGGGTGAAGAAGGGTAGAGAGTGGGAAAGCATATATCACAAATTGCCGGCGCTCTGCAGCCCCTCAGGAAGAAGCAAAGATGGCGCACGGAGCCAGGCACTCAAGTGAAAGGAGGGGGAGGTGGCGAGAGGCAAGTGAGAAATCCAAAGAAGCAGAAAAAAAAAAGCAACACTAGCAACCAACGAATGGCACCCAGAGAGCCGCCCACTTGGGTGTGTGGCATCCAAGCAGCCAGCGCTTCCCGGTCAAGAGACTGCGGCCGCAGGAAGCAGAGGAGGCCAAGCCGGGACAAAGAGGGGTGGGGGGTGGGAAAGCACACACCGCAAACTACTGGTTGTTTTGTCTCCCGCTGGATGCTCCGTGAGGCTGCTTTCTCGTACCCCCTGTTTGCTGGTCTCTGATAGGAGTCCAAGATGGTGGATCCGCACTGCGTTAGCTGGTAGGGGACCTCTGCATGAATCTCTCCTCGCTCTCCGTTCTCTGTCAGTTTTCTCACTCCATTTGGTGCTTGGCTGAGTTCTTTATCTCTTCATTGGATGTTTTAGGGTTTCAGGATTGTTGTTTTCTCTGTTTGGCTTAGTTTTTCGGATCTTTGCTGTGGAGGGACGGCGTGGTGCTTCTGCCTAGAGCGCCATTTTGCCAGAACTCTCTTTTTTTTTTTTTTTTTAATTCCCCAAAGCATATTCACACATTGTCTATGAAAAGAAGAAAAAAATTAGAAAATAAGATTTATGGAATTATTTCTCCATGACTGGAGGTTTCTAGTAGCAACAAAAATGTGCAGCAAAAATGAAACTGGATTAGGATTCATGAGACATCTGAGATTTCACCTATTATTAAATGAGATACTTTATGCAAAGCCTAGCATGTTGCCTAGAGAAGAGTAATTGCTTAAGATATCGTAGCTTTTGTTTTTGTCATAGCAAATATCATCAGTATTATTTGTGTTGTTGTTATGATTACTATTCTATATGATTTGTGAGACTATTGCATTTCCATAATTTTGAAATTGCCCCTATTTTGTAAGGGCTCATTTCTCAGGGATGGATTGGAGAAGAGGAAAGAAGAGAATCCTTTTTCCTGAACAAAAGACATATAGAAAAAATATACAGAAAAGTAGACGAAACCCTTGGAATGAATGCTCAGGAAAGTCAGCAATCTTTTACACCCAAGTTCATATAAGTAACCTAAGATATCACCATGCATGGGCTGGGATCGTGTCACCCATTAAAGGACACAGACTGTGAACTCCAGAATGACCTAGGGGTTGGCACTTGAATCAAGAAAGGAGAAGGAGTAAGTGTAAGTGGGTGGAGGAAATATGCCAGCTTTAAGCTTATTATATCCTTCAGGCTAGCTAACCTAAAGTCAGCTTAGTTGCAAACATAAGCATCCATTACATCTGGTTTAAGCAGAAAGAATGATATTACAGGGTATTATATAGCTCATAAAATTACTGGAAGGTCAGGGCAATAAAACTGAATGTTACCCAGTCTGGAACAACACAGCCAGGAGAAATGTGGAACCACCCCACTGCTGCTGTTACCTGCTGCTCAGCAGCTGTGACACAAAAACTCATAAAATCTGCTGCCATCGAGTCGATTCCGACTCATAGCGACCCTATAGGACAGAGTAGAACTGCCCCATAGGGTTCTACAAGCGGCTAGTGGATTCAAACTGCCTATTTTTTGATTAGCAGCCAAGCTCTTAACCACTTCACCACCAGGGCTCCAAGGGATCTGAAAGTAGAACCTCCACCACAGCTTCCCCATGGGAATCAAAAGCTTCTGCAATTAGGACTGATCTCATACATGGCTGTTAACTCTCCAAGTCTCCCACAATTGTATCCGCTTAGCAGAATCTAGGTTAACATGTGTCATCTTAGCTGCTGGGGAATCTCATAAATGTAGCTTTTAGCTTTCCAGCCCCTGTAATGCAGAAAAGGATAAGAGGAAGGTATTAGAAGTGGGTGTTGAGTAAACTAATCTGTAGCATCTACTGCACTAACCTCAGATTTTGGAGTCTCCTTTTTAAGACATCTGCTTAGTAAATCTGGGAATTCCTTGTCATGCCAAGAGGCCTGGAACTGATCCCAGACCATGGAGCTGCCTTAGAAACCCAGTGTTACCATAAACTTGATTGACAAAAATCCAGACAAAAGCATAGAAAGTTGTCACTTTCCTGAACTCAGGAAGTCTTAACACAGGCTCCCCTGGGTTTTCAAGAGCAGTTTCAAAAACTGCTCACGGCTCTTGCCTTTTTACTACTGGAACTCTCAGGGTAGACAAGTAGTTGTAGACTGTTGTTGTTAGATGCCATCCAATCGGTTCTGACTCATAACGACCCTATGTACAACAGAAGGAAACACTGCCCAGTCCGGCGCCATCCCCACAATCGTTGCTATGTTTGAGCCCATTGTTGGAGCCACTGTGTCAGTCCATCTCAATCTTGACTAGTGCATCTCAAAACACGTCCTGCACACTTTGATCCTCATCAAAATCACTGACATGAAATATCCAGAATAGGCAAATGCATAGAAACTAAAGTTTATTAGTGGTTACCAAGGGTGAGTGGGAGGGGAAAATGGAGGGTACTGCTTAAGGGGTACTGAGTTTCTGCTAAAGGTGATGAAAAAATTTGGAAATGGATAGTGGTGATGGTTGCACAAAATGGGGAACTTAATTAATGCCACTGAATTGTACATGTAAAAATAGTTGAAATGACAAATGTTTTGTTATATGTACTTTACCACAAAAAAATTTTTTTAAATCCTCCCAACAACCCTATAAAAAAAGTCAGAGTGTTTGCTAGAATGAAGATTCGTGGAACCCACCCTAGACTCTGAAGCCGACTCTGTGCATAAGTGGAAACTATCTAGTTAGAGAACCATTGATCTAGATTTTCGTACATCTTTCCATACCAATAGAACCTAGACTCAGAGTATACAGTGGAAACCCCCAGTTATTCCTGTCGAGATTTACCTCCAGGAACTTAGTATTCAAATCTAAAAGTTGTGAAGTAGGAAGGAAGTTGGGAACTCTTTTATGGCCTTGTGAGTTTGAGGGCCACGAAAGAGCTAAGGTTGAAAATACACTGAGACTCAGTAAAAAATGTGTATTTTGCTTCATTAGCACATTGTTATAACCTATGTACTGAAAGTATATAAATCAAATTGAATTCTTACTAATCCAAATATTTGTGACAGAATCCCTTGCTCACTCTCAATAATAAGGTTACGGGCCTGGAAAATTGTTTACAGCTGTCTCCAAGGAGATGGCATTAAGACATTTACACATGGTGTACCCTGTGTTATATGCAAGTTAGCAGCTATGCTACATTTTCCTATACTTGTTTTTAACCCCACAGAAAAATGTGAAGACCAACTTCTGGCATATGGAAGCATTTCCACACGGCAAATTATATGGGAACTAAGGAGAACAAGAAAGATTTGTAAACACTGCCAGTTTAAATGTGCCTTTTTAAACTCTATTAGGAGACCTAAATCATTCTGTATTCAACTAAAATCAACCGACATTTATTGAAATTCTACTATGTGCCGAACTCTTTCTAGACGTTTTCTTGTATGTTATCTCATTTAATTTTAAAACACTTTTATGAGGTATGTATTTTTAATTCTGTTTTACAGTTGAGAAAACTTAAGTCCCAAGAGATTAAGTAACATACCACAGATGGAGGAGGAAACAAAGCCAGGCCCTTCTGATGCTGAATCTAGAGCTCTTTCCACTCTGCCAGGTTCTACCTATAGAGGTAAAATATTCCCTAATTAATACTAAGAACCCACTACATCTTAGAGCAAAACACATTTTACTAAGGACAGTATCTCATTTTACCCTATCAATAATTCTCAAGGCCTGGCAGAGAATAATAATCACCATTTCATAATAGAAAAACTAAAGGTCTAAGAAGTTCAGTGACTCTTCCAAAGCCATGAAGTTCATAGTAGCAAAGCTAGCACTTGACCTCTGTTCTTCTGATTCCATATATGTATTCTGTTTACCACCTCAGAGTTTAAGAAAGAGGAATTAACATTACTGTGTACCTTCTATATGGTAGACATTTCTATACGCTAGGCATTTTATATACATGAGTCCTAATTCTCACCAGTACCCTGCAAACCAGGAAATATTCCCATTTTATAGATGTATAAACAGTGACTTAAGAGACTGGAGTTAATTAGTGTTGGAACTCATTCATACCCAAATATATAAGAATTATATTTCACACACATACATGCACACATATGTATACAATGTCATTTAAAGTGGCACAGATTGTGATAAAGTACAAATAGCTCTTACCAGAACTTTCTATTTGGAAACTCCTAGTTCTGATCACAGAAATTTTCTAAATCACTACACTTACGTCTCAAAACAGAGCAAGCAAATGTAGACAATAATCTCCTGATAGAGTCTATGTAGTCAAGATGGTACCTGAAGAAAGAAGAAACTGATTGGCTCATTCTAAAAGCACCTCACCATGCCTCTGAACGTCCACTGCCAGGATAACTTCAAATAACTATGTACTTCATTCTTGAAAGTGATGTCCTTGAGGATCAAGTTATGAACAGACATGGAAAGTCAATGAGATCCTGTGCTTAGAATACTTATAAATAGATGGAAAACTGGGTAGGTAGAAGAAATTGTGTACTGAATGAGACCAGCATGCCAGCCAGTACTTTCATAGTACTTTCACTCTGAAAAGCACAATTGCTAAAAAACATGTGAGATTTTACTTAAGAGAAGAGCAGCAGAGTATTTTGTTTGTTAACCAATAGCTCAGCATGTAAGAATAACAATCACTGAGACTTAACATGCGTTTTACAGTTTACAAAGTATTTTCACACATATTATTCCTTTGATTTTCAGATTATGAAACATTTTAATTTCAGTATCTGGCCCATAGTAGGCCCTCAATAACTGTTTATTGCAATGAACTAAATTGAACAGAGTTAAGAATTGTTATCATTTTAAACACTTCAGGAAATGGAGTCTCAGGAAGGTTAAGTGATTTGCCTGGTGCAGAATATAAAGTTTCATATGTCATATAAGTTCTTCTACTCTTTTGTGGGTCTTTTAGAAACTATCTAACTCCATGCTATTATCAAGGAGTAACATTAGACCATACACTATGCATCCAGGGGTATTTATCTATTATACCTCTCCATCTTCGTCAGAAAACCTGTATTTGCTTAATTTTAGATTTCAGCATGAACCACTGAAGAATTTAAATCTAGAGTTTTTAGTAATCTATATGTTTGAATCAGTGTGTTTTGTCACCTTACGGCCCAGATTTTCATAATTAAGTGAGGTCAAATGAGAAGACTTATGCAAACTTAAAAGCATTGTACTAATATCAGCTACTATCAGTGAAGTGTTATTTGTGTTACATAGAAGACACTAAAGGAGAAAGAAAGAGAGAGAGAGAAACAAAGGAAAGACGAATTGAAGAACTGTCTTGTCAGCAAAAAAATGTATTATCACTTACCTTGGATGTAAAATTTAATGACAGAAATATATTGGAGATTAAAAAAAAAAAATCAGAGCCAAATCCATTGTCATCATGTCGATTCTGACTCATAGCAACCCTATTCATTTATTTATATAATATATATAGTCCTATATATACAGTATATATAAGACTCAACATTGTAGTAGTTGGGTTTAATTTATGTTTTTCTCAATTATTACCTTCATTATCTTGGACAACTGCCTTAACCAGTGTAAACTTCAGTTTCTTCATCTTTAAAATAGGGATAGTAATGGTTTCTATGGACACCTAATACCTAGTAGACATTCAATAAATATCTACTTTATTTGAACATGTTGTTGTGTTGTTAGGTGCCATGGAGTCAGTTTCGACTCATAGCGACCCTATGTACAACAGAACGAAACACTGCTTGGTCCTCCGCCATCCTCACAATTGTCGTTATGCATGAGCCCATTGTTGCAGCCACTGTATCAGTCCATTTCATTGAGGGTCTTCCTCTTTCTCGCTGACCCTACACTTTACCAAGTATGATGTCCTTCTCCAGGGACTTATCTCTCCTGATAACATGTCCAAAGTATATGAGACGTAATCTCACCATCCTTGCTTCTAAGGAGCAATCTGGTTGTATTTCTTCCAAGACAGATTTGTTCATTGTTTTGGCAGTCCACCGTCTATTCAATATTCTTCCCCAACACGACAATTGAAAGGTGTCAGATCTTCTTTGGGCTTCTTTATTCATCGTCCAGCTTTTGTATGCATATGAGGTGACTAAAAACACCATGGGTTGGGTAAGGTGCACCTTAGTCTTGAAGGTGATATCTTTGCTTTTTAAGAAACCCTTATGGTGTAGTGGTTAAGGGCTATGGCTACTAACAAAAAGGTCAGCAGTTTGAATCCACCAGGCACTCCTTGGAAACTCTATGCGGCAGTTCTACTTTGTCCTATAGGGTCACTTTGAGTCAGAATTAACTGGATAGTAACAGGTTTGTTTGTTTTGTTTTGTTTTTTCCCTTTGGATTTGCAGCAGATTCGCCCAGTGCAATGCATCATTTGATTTCTTGACTGCTGCTTCTATGGGTGTGGATTGTGGATCCAAGTAAAATGAAAGTCTGGACAACTTCAATATTTTCTCTGTTTATCATGATGTTGCTTATTGGTCCAGTTGTGAGGATTTTTGTTTTATGTTGAGGCGTAATCCATACTGAAGGCTGTGGTCTTTGATCTTCGTAAGGAAGTGCTTCAAGTCCTCTTCACTTTCAGCAAGCAAGATTGTGTCATCTGCATAACACAGGTTGTTATTGAGCCTTCCTTCAATCTTGATGCCCTGTTCTTCTTCATACAGTCCAGCTTCTCAGATTATTTGTTCAGCATACAGATTGAATAAGTATGGTGAAAGGATACAACCCTGATGCATACCTTTCCTGACTTTAAAGCATGCAGTATCCCCTTGTTCTGTTTGACCAACTGTCTCTTGATTCACGTACAGGTTCCTCATGAGCACAGTTAAGTGTTCTGGAATTCCCATTCTTTGCAATGTTATCCATAATTTGTTATGATGCATACAGTCAAATGCCTTTGCATAGTCAATAAAACACAGGTAAACATCTTTCTGGTATTCTCTGCTTTCAGCCTGGATCCATCTGACATCATCAGTGATATCCCTGGTTCCTTCCCTCTTCTGAATCCAGCTTGAATTTCTGTCATTTCCCTGTCAATGCACTGCTGCAGCCACTTTTGCATGATCTTCAGCAAACTTTTACTTGCGTGTGGTATTAATCATATTGTTCAATAATTTATGCATTCGGTTGGATCACCTTTCTTTGGAATAGGCATAAATATGGATCTCTTCCAGTCGGTTGGCCAGGTAGCTATCTGTCTTCCAAATTTCTTGGCATAGATGAGTGAGCAATTCCAGTTCTACAAGCATTTGTGGAAACATCTCAATTGGTATTTCTTCAGTCCCTGGAGCCTTGTTTTCTGCCAATGCCTTCAGTGCAGCTTGGACGTCTTCCTTCAGCACCATTAGTCCTGATCATATGCTACCTCCTGAAATGGTTGAACATTGACCAATTCTTTTTCGTATAGTCACTCTGTGTATTCCTTTCATCTTCTTTTGGTGCTTCCTGCTTCGTTTAATATTTGTCCCATAGAATCATTCAATAGTGCAACACGAGGCTTGAATTTTTCTTCAGTTCTTTCAGCTTGAGAAATGCCAAGCGTGTTCTTCTCTTTTGGTTTTCTATCTCCAGCTCTTTGCACATGTCATTATAATATTTAGTTTGTCTTCTCGAGGTGCTCTTTGAAATCTTCTGTTCAGCTCTTTTACTTCATCATTTCTTCCTTTCACGTTAGCTACTCTATGTTCAACAGCAACTTTCAGAGTCTCTTCTGACATCTATTTTGGTCTTTCTTTCTTGTCTTTTTAGTGACTTTTTGCTTTGTTCATGTATGATGTCCTTCCACAACTCGTCTGGTTTTTAGTCATTACTGTTCACCATGTCAAATCTATTCTTGAGATGGTCTCTAAATTCAGGTTGGATATATTCAAGATCATACTTTGGCTCTCATGGGCTTGTTCTAATTTTCTTCAGTTTCAGTTTGAACTTGCATATAAGCAACTGATAGTCTGTTTCACAGTCAGACCCTGGCCTTGTTCTGAGTGATGATATTGAGCTTTTCCATGGTCTCTTTCCACAGATGTAGCGGATTTGATTCCTGTGTATTCCATCTGGTGAGGTCCATGTGTATAGTCACTGTTTATGTTGTTGAAAAAAAGGTACTTACAATGAAGAAGTTGTTGGTCTTGCAAAACTCTATCATACGATCTCCGGCATCATTTGTAACACCAAGGCCATATTTTCCAACTAATGATCCTTCTTCTTTGGTTCCAACTTTTGCATTCCCACCACCAGTAATTATCAATGCATCCTGATTGCATGTTAGATCAATTTCAGACTGCAGAAGTTGGTAAAAGTCTTCAGTTTCTTCATCTTTGGCCTTAGTGGTTGGTGCAAAAATTTGAATAATAATCGTATTAACTGGTCTTCCTTGTAGGCATATGGATATTATCCTATTATTGACAGCATTGTACTTCAGGATAGATCCTGAAATGTTCTTTTTGACAATGAATGCAATGCCATTCCGCTTCAATTTGTCTTTCTCAGCATATTAGATCATGTGATTGTCTGAGTCAAAATGGCCAATACCAGTCCATTTCAGCTCACTAATGCCTGGGATATCGATCTTTATTTGCTCCATTTCATTTTTGATGATTTCCAATTTCCCTAGATTTATACTTCGTACATTCCACATTCTGATTATTAGTGGATGTTTGCAGCTGTTTCTTCTCATTTTGAGTTGTGCCACATCAGCAAATAAAGGTTTTGATAGCCTGACTCCATCCATGTCATTAAGGTCGACTCTACTTTGAGGAGGAAGTCATATTTTGAGTGCCTTCCAACCGGAGGGGCACATCTTCCAGTACTATATCAGACAATGTTCTGCTGCTATTCATAAGGTTTTCACTGGCTAATTCTTTTCAGAAGTAGACCACTAGGTCCTTCTTCCTAGTCCGTCTTAGCCTGGAAGCTCAGCTGAAACCTGTCCAATGTGGGTGACCCTGCTGGTATTCGAATACCAGTGGCATAGCTTCCAGCATCACAGCTACATGCAATCCCCCACAGTACAACAAACTGACAGACATATGGGGATATTTGAACATAACATAGTATATATGTATATATTTATCACTGTACATGATTAAGAGAATTCAAGATGTGGGATAAGCCCAAGAAAAGAAGCCTGTAGCTGCAGATCTTAAACATATCAAAGAGAACAATCACCAAAAGAGATGGTAAACTATCAGAAGTAAAAACAGTAATCGCATCTTTGAAAAAAAAACATAGGAATGTGGTGACCAGGCAACACAGAGTAGCAAGAAATAATCAAGGAAACAGAGAGACACACTGAAATTTCAAAATATCCAGAAAACAATGATACTAATAACTCTGCATTTAGGAATTTATGGGATAGACCACAATACTTAGACGAAAACTCAAAGCCTTAAATACCAATTGAGAAGAAAGATTAACATTAAGTGAATTATGCATACAATTCAAGAAGTTACAAAAAGAAAAACAAAATAACCTAAGGAAAGTAGAAGGAAGAAAATATTATAGATTAAAGCAGATTCATAAATTAAAACAGTAAAATGAGACATATTACTTCTCTGAAGAAAAAGCATTTAAAAAGAGAAGATGAATTTATAACAAGCAAAGAGAATGAATTAGTAATTTTAAAACTTCCCACAAAGAAAAGCCCAGGCTCAGATAGCTTCACTGATGATTTTTATCAAACATTTAAAAAACAACTAGTATCAATTCTTCAAAAACTCTTCCAAAAATATAAGAGGAGGGAACATTTCCTAATTCATTCTATGAGATCATTATTATCCTGAAACCAAAACGACACAAAGATATCACAAGAAAATAAAAACGGCAGACCAATGTTTCTTATGAATATAGATGTAAAATTCCTCAAAAAAAAAAAAAAAACACTAGCAGACTGAATCCAGCAACATATAAAATGGATTATACCCCATGACCAAGTAGGATCTATCACAGGAATTCAAGGTTGGTTTAACATCTGAAAATCAGTTAATCTAATACTCCATATCAATAGAATAAAAGACGAAAGCCATATGACGATCTCAATAGATGCAGGAAAAGCATTTGCCAAAACCCCAACTCCTTTTCATGATAAAACAGTCAACAAGCTAAGAATAGAAGGAAACTTACTCAACTTGATAAAGGAAAATCTATGAAAACCCACAGCTAGCATTATACTTAATGGTGAAAGGCAGAATGCTTTTCCTCTAAGATAAAGACAAAGATATCCACCCAGGCCACTTATAATCAACATTAAAGTGGAGTTCTATCCAGGGCAATTAGGCAAGAAAAGGAAAAAAAAGATATCCAGATTGGAAAGGAAGAAATAAAACTATCTCTATTTAGAGATGACATAATCTTGTATATAGAAAATCCTAAGGAATCCACTAAAAAACTACTGAACTAAAAAAATTAGTTAATGAAGGTTGCAAGGTACAAGATCAATATGCAAAAATCAATTGAATTTCTATACACTAACAATGAATAATCTGAGAAAGAAATTAAGAAAACAATTCCACTTACATAACCATCAAAAAGAATAAAATATTAATAAAAGGATTTAAGCAAAAACTGCAACACTTGCACTCTGAAAAGTATAAAACAGTTGAAAGAACTTAAAGACTTACATAAACAAAAAGACATTCCACATTTATGGACTGGAAAACTTAATATTGCATTAAGATGACAGTAGTCTCCAAAGTGGTCTACAGACTCAACACAATCTCTAGCAAAGTCCCAGCTGGCTTTTTATGCAGAAATTGACAAGCTAATTCTAAAATTTATATGGAAAGTCAAGGGATCCAGAATAGCCAAAACGACCTTGAAAAGGAATAAAAACATTGGAGGGCTCACACATCTCAATTTTAAAACTTATTTCATAGGTACAGTAATCAAGACAGTGTGATACTGGTGAAAGGATGCTGTTGTTGTTGCTGTTGTTAGGTGGCATCAAGTCAGTTTCTACTCATACCGACCTCATGCACACAGAATAAAACGTTGTCCTGTCTTGCGCCATACCCACAATCATTGCTAAACTTGAGCCCATCGTTGCAGCCACTGTGTCAATCCGCCTTGTTAAGGATCTTTCTCTTTTTTGCTGACCCTCTACTTTACATGATGTCCTTCTCCAGAGATTGGTCCCTCCTGATAACATGTCCAAACTAAGTGAGATGAAGGCTCACCATTCTCGCTTCTAAGAAGCATTCTGGCCGTGCTTCCAAGACAAATTTGTTCATTCTTATGGCAGTCCATCATATATTCAATATTCTTTGCCATCACCATAATTCAAATGCATCAATTCTTCTTCAGTCTTTCTTTTCCATTGTCTGGCTTTCCCATGCATATGAGGCAATTGAAAATATCATGGCTTGGGTCAGGCACACCTTAGTCCTCAAAGTGACATCTTTGCTTTTTAACAATATAAAGAGGTCTTTTGCAACAGATTTGCCTGATGCAATGCGTCTTTTGACTTCCTGACTGCTCCTTCCATGCGCGTTGACTGGAATCAGGTAAAATGAAATCCTTGACAACTTCAGCATTTTCTCCATTTATCATGATGCTGCTTATTGGTCCAGTTGTGTGGGCTTTTTGTTTTCTTTATGTTGAAGTGTAATCCATACTGAAGGCTGTAGTCTTTTTTTTT
>NW_004443952.1:15183094-15248606 GCF_000243295.1 Trichechus manatus latirostris
TTCAGGATTGTTGATTCTCTGTTTGGCTTAGTTTTTCGGATCTTTTTTGTGGAGGGACGGCGTGGTGCTTCTGCCTAGACCGCCATCTTGCCGGAGTCCTCTGAAGGCTGTAGTCTTTGATCTTCATCAGTGTTTTAAATCTTCTTCACTTTCAGCAAGGAAGCTTGTGTCATCTACATACCTCAGGTTGTTGATCAGTCTTCCTCCAATCCTGATGCCCCATTTTTCATATAGTCCAGCTTCTCCGATTATCTGCTCAGAATACAGACTGAATAAGTATAGTGAAAGGATACAACCCTGACACACATTTTTTCTGATGTTAAATCATGCAGTATCTCCTTGTTCTGTTGGAACACCTGCCTGTTGGTCTATGTACAGGTTCTGCATGAGCACAATTAAGGACAGACATATAAATCACTGGAATATTTGAGAATCTAGAAATAAACCCATCTATACCGTCAAAAAAAACCCCATCTATACAGTCAAAGAACAAAGCTGTCTTGGAAGAAGTACACCAGAATGCTCCTTAAAAGTGAGTATGTCCAGACTTCGTCTCACATACTTTGGACATGTTATCAGGAGGGACCAGTCCCTGTAGAAGGTAAAGTAGAGGGTCAGAGAAAAAGAGGAAGACCCTCAACAAAATGGATTGACACAGTGGCTGCAACAATGGCCTCAAACATAGCAACGATTGTGAAGATAGCGCAGGCCTGGGCAGTTTTTTGTTCTGTTGTACATAGGGTCGCTATGAGTCGGAACTGACTCAACGGCACCTGACAACAACAACAACAACATATAATCAATTGATTTTGACAAGGGTGTTAAGACAATTCCATGGGAATGAATAATCTTTTTAACAAATGGTTAACATCAACTTAATATCAACACACAAAAGAATGAAGTTGTATCCCCTCACTAAACCATACACAAAAATTTAATCCTTTGCCGACTTGCAGGACATACCATATCCCAACCACTTTTTATGTCTCTGGAGTTCTTTGGGAAGGATGTAGCCCAATTTTAACACATTTAGCCTCAAGGTGGGAGCCTTTTGAAATGAGTGAAACTCAAGAACCCTGAGTTGGAGCCTCATTTTTGTGTAGATTGAACATTGTCTTATGTGATGCCTCCTGGATATGTGAATTTTCTAAGCTTTTGACAGGTTTGCCTTTATTTCTATGAGATAAGCCTCACTATGTTTCCTAGTTATTATGTTCTTGTGAGAATGTTCTTACCATGAGAATAAGCTATTCATTCAGTCATAGTGGCCATTTTCTCCTCGACACCATTCATTGTTTCAAGGTGTTACACGCTACCTGCTTTTCTAGCTTTTGAACAGTAAATAATGGCTTTGCAATAAGGAATAACGCATTGCAATTGTACTTTTCAAAAAAGTCAAACTCCTATATGTTATTCTCACTCTACATTCATTCTTAGGACCCAGTCATTGCTTCCATGTGTAGCAGGTGGAATGCACCACTGTGAGCAGCTCTGCAGTATTCCAGGGCAGCTATTTCTGCTTCTTAGCTGTTAGTACTGCTTTTTTTTAATAATGAAGAATACAGAGTAGTGGTAATTTTCCTGAGGTTAAAATTCCTTTAGTTTTATTTATTTGACCTGTTACTACTGCTTTTGCAGTAATGAAGAATGCATTGTAGTGGTAATTTTCCTGAGATAAAAAATCTGCTGGCTTTTTTATTTGGGCTATAAGAACTGCTTCTGCAGTAAGGAAGAATGTATTGTACCATGTTTTAAAAAGTTTCATGAAAAATAATAAAAAGGCTAAGAAGAAGGGGACTAGAATAAAATGTATGTGCAGTCATTGTCAGGTGCCTTCATGTTTTACCTCAAGTTTTGCAAATTTTCAAGAAATTAAAAAAAAAGTTTTATCATCGACTCATATCGATATAATTTACTATGTCCAGTGTCCACTTGGACATATGTGATCCCAGATAATGAGTATCAAAATCCATAACACATAACAAAAATGCTGAACTGGTCCTTTAATCACCATGCCTTCTATTAGTGAAAACACATAGTATCAACAAAAAACTTAAAGAAGAAAATAAGTAGGTCTTCAAATGGTGTTAACTCCAAATGGATTAGAGACCTAAATGTTGAATTTCATCAGATGCTATTGTTTATTTTTATAACTTTTACTAAGATAGAAATCAATTGACACTTATATGACACAATGAGAGAGAAAGAGACAGATAAACCATCAAACTTAAAAACAAAACAGTAAAAGCATTCTAATAAGACAAGGATTAGAAAATGTTGTTAGTCACCCTGAGAGTAAGGCCACTGGACATCCTTTTAACTCAGTTCTTATGTCACTCCTGATGCTCACCTTTCAGCCAAAGATTACACAGGCCTATAAAACAAAATGAGACAAAATGGGCACACCATCCCAGGGGCAAGGATGAGAAGGCAGAAGGGGACAGGAAAGCTGGTAATGAGGAACCCAAGGTCAAGAAGAGGAGAGCGTTAACATGTCATGGGGGTGGCAGCCAATGTCACAAAACAATATGTGTATTGTTTAATGAGAAACAAATTTGCTCTCTAAACCTTCATCTTAAGTACAATAAAAAAAAGAAAGAAAATGTTTTCAGAGAAACACAAAATTAATACCATGTCATGTTCACACAACAAGTTAGTAAATAGGAGAAAAAATATTATTTACAATAGAAAAAAAAAGAAAAAAATATAAAATACATAGAAAAAACTTGATGAGATACACCCATAATGATAGGAAACTTTAGAATTTACTGAGGAACCCAGAAGAAGGTTTTAACAAATCGCAGTACACACCTCGTTGTTAGACAGGAAAACGCAATATCATGCAGATGTCTACTCTCTCTAAACTTATCTATAAATTTTACCTGACCCCAATAAAAACATCAAGAGTATTTTTTTTTAGCATTAGACAAACTGAATCTAAGGTACTTGTGAGAAAATAAACATTCAAGAACATATAAGAAAATTCTGAAAAGAAAAAGTATTGAGGAAGGCTAACCTTAACAGATATTAGAACATATTTTAAACTATGATAATTAAATCATTATGGTACTTGTGCATGAATAAAGTCTAGAAATAGAAAAAAATACATACAGGAATTTGGTATATGATGAGGTGGTCATGTGGGGAAATGATGGATTGGTCAATAAATGGATAACCTTCTAGAAAAAATAAAGATTCTTACTACATAAATATTTTATGAGACTCCCTACCACAAATAAATTACAGATAGATAAATGACTTAAATATAAATCTGAAGCTACAAAATTTCAAGGAAAAAATGAACTTGAAAAAATGAACTTAAAAAAATAATCTTAGAGTAAGGATATTTTCAGTATGATATAAAATCTAGAAACCATAAAAGATTGCTATGTGTTTCAATTTTTTATGCATGGCAAATAAAAAATAAAGTTAAAAAACTGGGGGAAATATATAACACATACAAAGAGCAGATTATATATATGTATGTGTATATATATATATATATATATATATATATATACATATGTATATATAAAGAGCTCCTGTAAATCAACAAGAAAATGACCTACAACCTTATAGAAAAATTGGCAAAGGACATGAGAAGATTGCTCACAGAAGAGGAAATACAAAACCTTTAGACATTTTAAAGATGCTCAAACTCACTCGCAATAAAAGAAATACCAATTCAACTTCAAATTAGGTAATACTATGTTGGCAAAGATCTAAAATCTTTTTATAATTCTATATTGTTTAAGGGATGAGAAAATAGGAAAACTCCTAGTTTGTTGGTAGGAGTTTAAATTAGTACAAAGACAATTTGAAAACATCTATTAAAAAGACACAATATTGAGGAATAAATTTCTATACTGAAAACTGCTAAAGATTAAGAGAAAGTAAAGCAGATCTAAATAAATGAAAAGATAGAACACATTAATGGGTTAGAAGACTCAGTATCTTTAAGATGTTAATTCTACCCAAACTGATCTTAAATTCAGCTTAACGATTTTTTTTTTTAATTTTAGCATTGTATGAAAGAGCAAAGGACCTAGACTAGCCAAAGCAATTTTGAAGAAAAAACATAAAGTTGAGAATTCAAACGACCTGATTTCAGGATTTGCGATAAAGCTACAGAAATCAAGACAATGTAGTGTTGACACAAAGACAGTCAAAGAGAAATGGAACGAAAAAGAGCATCCAGAAACAGACCCACTCATAAATGGACAATTGATTTTCCACAAAGATGCCAAAGCAATTCAGTGAAAAGAGAAAGGCTTTCCAATAAATGGTGCTGGAATGACTTAAAAAACAAACAGGGAAAAATCTACTTCACAGCAAGTGCAAAATATAATTTGAAATGGATTTGGGGTGAGCTACATGGTTGCATATATTTATCAAAACTTATCAAATTGTATACTTAATATATGTGCATTTCACTGTATATAAATTTTACCAATGAATAAAAAATACACTTTGATGTAGCCATTCCACTTTTATACGGTGCTAGTATAGTCTAACAATGGGCTGCAACAACCGGCTCAAACACAGCAATGATTGTAAGGATGGTGCAAGATTGGGAAGTGTTTCATTCTGGGTTACCATGGATGCATAGGGTCACTATGCGTTGGAACCAACTAACAACAACAACAATATATTCTAACGATATATTAGCATAGTACAAAATGTAGTACCCATCATAAAAAAATTGTAAACATTTTAAATATCTACCAATAGGGTGCTGTTTAAATAATTAATGTACATGATGCAACTGAATAGTATTATAGAGTCATTAATAAGAACGAAGCACCACAGTTGATAGGAATGAGCTCCAAGATAAGTAGCATTAAGTTGAAAAGTCAAGGTACTGAACAGTGTATATGATATGCTACCATTCATGTAAAAACAAACAATACACAGAAGCTACCTAGAAGGATACAAAAGAGACTGTAACTGTTGTTGCCTCCAGGGAAATTAGGTGATTCAGGGACGTGGAGTAGGAGAGACTTATTTTTCAATGTACATCCTTTTTTATTTTTTAATTGTATATCATGTGCATATGTAGCCTATTTTTTAAAGAAATGAATTAATTATTTAACTATACTAAAAATAACGTTTTACAAGATGAATACACTTACATAGCTTTTAAAAACAATACTGAATGAAGTAAATATCAAACAGTATTATGATTAGTCATGGAGAAAATAATGATGGCCTTAAAAGATATATAGAACAGAAATACAGACATTAAGAAAAAAAAAAGTGATTTATTTCAAATAAATGCATAAGCAAAATCTCAGGACTTTGAAAATATTTAGCTAAGGGCCCTGAAATGAGAAAGAAGCATTCCAGTGCAGAATGACATGGAACACACAGGACAGGAAAAGCATAATTAGGACAATGTAAGCGGGAAAACACTTTCGTTGCCCCCTGGTTTAGAGTCCTTTCATGAGAGAGAACTAGAGATGGATGTCAGAACTCCACAACACAGTATTCAGAAATAAGAATAAGTAGGACTGTAGAGTAAAATATATATGATTCTCATACAAGAAAGCATTTTCAGCAAATCCTTTTGTTCTTTCCCAAATATCCAAATTAAAGAACCTATCTAGGTGAAGTGAGAGAGATGCATATGCCTACATTGGTAGGACCCTGCCAGGCAATAACTGTTAAATTTTGCTTCATCACAGAGTAAGGAAGCTAAGTAAACAGACTTTTGAAGGGTGAGACAGTACACAACACAGGAGAAACTAGAAAATGCTCTCTTTAAAAACCTAACTTCTTTCTCAAAGTGCTACATCTTACATTATAACAGAATTATTATAAATACCATATTATTATAGTTATCTGTTAATATTTTCACATATCTATGAGGACATTTTTCATATTGCATTGAAATTATTTATGTAGACACTGGCATCCCTAATCAGACTGTGAGTTCTTTGATGATGGGACTACCATATCTTTACGGAGATAACGCACGTCTTCTACATTTGTTTGCCCTTCCCCAGCCGCAAGGTATTTTCTTAAGTGCACTATGCTGATTTTTTTATAGCAACATGTTAAAAAAAACTGGCATAGTGGCGTTTATGAAAATACCTCAAGGGGGCGAGGGCACAGTTGGCAAACAAACGCAGAAGGCACATGTTATTTACGTAAAAATACAGTATACATTTTTCATTTTTGTATCCCATGTAAAATTCTGAAAGCCCTAGTGCGCCATTCTAAAAAGGTTGGATCTTATCCCAATGGCAATTGGAAGCACTATAGGCTTTTAAATAGGGTCAGCTTTTAATAGGGTTAGATTTGCATTTAGAAAGCCCTTTGGCTGGATTGTGGAAAGCAGATTAGAGGCAGAGAGCCAAGTGGCAATGAGGTCAATGAGAAGACTACTACAGTAGTACAGCTGAGAGATGAGGGGGGCTGAAACTAAGGCACGGGTGTAGAGGAGGCGACAGAGTGTTTTAGGAGGTAGAATGAATGGTCTGAATTTGGTGACTCATGAGATGCCATAAATGAAGAAGGTGTATTCTTAAATAACTCTGATATTTCTAGTTTTGCTGATGCCAGTGACTGAGAAGGGGATATTGGAGGAGAACCAGCCTGGAATAGAAGAGAATTAACATGTTCATGATTAACAGCCTTTTCACAGAAAGTTAGGTGTCGTGGAACCACAGAGAAATACAGACTGTCTCCAGCTCACCACCAGGCTAGGTTCCAAGTGTTTACTAGCCAATTGCTTAGAAATTGGAATGCATTTTTCCAAAAGAAACAACATTATAGGTCCTGACTGTGTCTGTAGGCTATTTACTCCCCAGTGCCCTAAAGTATGGTATCATTTCTGCGGGAAGGAGGGCGGCATTAAAGAAAAAACCCTGGGTGAGTGGGCAGAAATCCAAAGACATAGGCCCAGGTTCATCACTTACTAGTCTTGTTATCTGACTCCTTAGTTCCTCTATCAGAAAAATGGAGATACAAAATAATGCTCTGTTTGCCTACGACAGTTGTAAAGCGCAAGGAAGATGGTGCGTAGGAAAATGCTACAACATGGCTTCTAAATCTAAAATTCTAAATTTGTTTACCTGGTACCTCTGAGGGATAAATTATTCTGTAGAGTTGGGTTTGAAAGACAATTGAGAGTTTATTTCCTTTAAGCAGGAAAATATTTTTTTATGAAATGGTAAGCACTCTGTAGGCATGGAGAGCTTTCCAAAATATTGCTTCACTTACAGAGTGTACTGAACGTGAGACTAGGAATTTAATAACTACTTGTTGAGTACATTGCAGAGTTAATTCTGCAATCTTGTCTTGATGTCACCACTCCTTCTCAGTCTCCTCTGCTGCTTCCTCCTCATCTCCCACACCTCTTCAATGTAGAAAAGCCCAAGGATTTAAGCATCAGACCTATTTACTTCTCTATCTGCACTCACTTCCTAGGTGATCTCTTTCAATCCCATGGTTTTAAATCCCATTCATACACTCAAGACTTTCAATGTTATGTCTCCAGCCCTAGCCTTTCTTTTGAACTCCAGTCTCATATACCCAAATGCCTACTCAACATCGTCTTTGTTCATCAAGTAAGTATCTCAAATTTAACATGTCCAGAATGATTCCTGATTCCCAAGCACGGCCCAACTGCAAAAACTATTCCACTCTTAGACTGCCCAATCTCAATAAATGGCAGCTCCGAGCCATTTGCTCTGACCAAACTCCTTGGACTCAGACTTGACTCCTCTCTTCTTCTTGTAGTCTGTACCCAATCTAGCAGCCAACACTGGCTATCTACCTTCAAGGTAAATTGATACTCCAACCATGTCTCACCATCTCCACCGTTACCTACTTCCCTGGCCAATCCATGATCATTTGTCTTGGAGATGATTACAAGAGCCTCCTAGCCTTTCCTCCTATATTCTATTCTCCAAAGAGTGGTCAGTATGATCATGTTTGTAATTCAGGTCATGTCATTCCTTTGTTCAAACCCTCTGATGTCTCAGAGTACAACCCAAAATACTTCTAATATTTATTAGACCTAGCAAAGCTGACCCATTTCTTTCCAGTCTCCCATTCCTAGAACGTGGTCAGCACACATTTCACCTCAGAGGCTCTGCTCACACGGCTCCGTTTCCCTGAAACTCTCCCTTTGATATCTGCAAGACTCACTCTCTCACTTCCTCTCATTCTCTGCTCAAACTTCAGAGAAGCTCCCCTGACTTCCCTAAATAAAACAGCACCACCACCCTCAGACTCCATCATTCTCTATCCCACTGCTGGGCTTTATTTTACTGTACAGTATTTTAACGTCACCTTGCTCTTTACATGTATATTTGTATATAACAATTCAGTGGTGTGCATGGCCCATGGATTGCTGCCAGTCTGCAAACTGTTACTAATCTTCAATGAGATCCATACAAAAAATGTTTTGAACTTGTTTAGCAATTTGACAGAAGTTCACATCTGTAGAATCTAACAATAAAAATTAGGGCTTGCATTTTATATGTCTCCTTTTTTAAAATATTTTCAAAATATCAATCCAAAAGAGATTGGAAAAAAAAATTTAAGGGGAAAAAAAAAAAACCTGGTCCTTCACCAAAGACTATCTGAGAAGCACTGGTTTGCTTCACTCCCTGGACTATGAGCTCCAGGACAGCAGGGTTATTTTTTATCAAATATTTACTAAACATCTACTATGTTTCCCAGACCTTTGCTGGTCTCCGGCACTCAAACTTGAATAGGACATAGACAGTTCCCTCTTGGAACTCACAGTTCACTGAAGGAGAGAAACACATAATAATAAATGGCAGTAGAGTGTGAAAGTCCGAGAGTGTGGATAAGGCACATACCAATCCTAACTTACAAGTTTATATATTTGCATATCTGAAAAGAAAACCAACAGTGCAAGTGTGTGATAAGCAGGGAATGAGTGGACCCAGAGTACCTCCTGGGGGAGCCCCTGGGCTGCACTGGTATGCATCTCCCTCCCAATTCATGCAGAAACTTTTGTGTATCTTTCCTTAGCAGCACCTTACATATTATATATCTATTTGTTTATTTATTCATTGTTTACCTCAGTGGTATTCAACATGTGGTCCACAAATGGGTGCCTATTTGTTACCAGCCTATGATGAAATAAGTACTTTTCAACCTTTCTGCCTTTCACACACACACACACACACACACACACACCCCACCCATGCTCCCTGTCCAGAGTGAGTCGTCTGTTTGCCATGTTGGTCTGGCAAAAAGTGAGAGTTTCTGCTAAGTGGCAGAGGCTGTAAGCTGGAAGTGGGAGGAGAAATCATTGCTGAGATTCAAAAGCTTACAAATATCTGGCAATGCCAAACTGTAGCTGGGAAACCTTTGTTTACCTCATCCTCTCTGGACCACAGTAGCCAAAAAAAAAAAGAAAGAAAATCACAATTTCTCCTAGCACTGCCTCTCAGAACAGAGTATCTTATTTCACTGGAAACAATTCCACATCACTCTTCCTTTTGCAGACCTGGAAGCACTTTGAGGGCAGGTAGCATGTTTTTGATAATTATCCCCATCCTCCACACACATCTCACATCTAGTACAGGGCCATGCAGACTGAGAGCTCGCAGCAATCAGATATTTTAGTACTTCCTTGAATCCCATCCATTTCCCTAAAAAAATGATTTGAGGTAACTAATAATAAAGGAAGACGGGAGCAAGGATTTATTGAACAAGCATGTTGCATAGCCCTTATTTAATCTTCACAGGGAATGAGGGAAGGA
Organism: Trichechus manatus latirostris; assembly: GCF_000243295.1. Classification (NCBI taxonomy): domain Eukaryota; kingdom Metazoa; phylum Chordata; class Mammalia; order Sirenia; family Trichechidae; genus Trichechus; species Trichechus manatus. Next base: position 15,192,841 of record NW_004443952.1, read on the forward strand.
GGTAGATGATTATACCCATTTTATAAATGAGGAATCAGGCTCAGAGAGGCTAGGTAGAGAGACCAGGCTTCAAACCATGTCTGTCTGATTCCAGGGTTGTGGACTTAAGTAGGGCCCTAGAAAAAATAGGAGGACGATATGATAATGACAAAGACTGTTAGAGTTCCTACAGCTGCATTATATTTGGCTACAGATGGTTTTGGCTTAAAAATTTCTAGCAGCTGAGGCATCAAAAAGAAAGTATGAGGAGGACATAAAGAAGGAGAGGGGCAGGGGAAATGGGAAGAGGAAGAAGGGGAAGAAAAAGAAGAAGTTAATTTTCCTAACTTCTAATATCAGAAAAAGAGAAAGCATCTCAACTCCACAAAGGTAAAATTTCTCATATGAGACTTTAAATGAGGGATAATAAACTTAAGGGGAAAAAAATGTGGTTGTCAACAGATCTATTCATTTACTCAACAATACTGAGTGCCGCCTATACGCCTGTCATCAGGCCAGGTGCTGAGGTGCTTAGGATACAATGGTGAACAAGGGTTCCTGGACTCATGGAACTAGAGTTCTGAAGCAAATGCAGATGGGGCTACTTCTTTTTTCAATAACAATATTATTATTTTTAAATCACAGTTCTCAAAAACAAAATATTCCACTTTTTCACAGAAGTGAGGGAGTAATGATAGGTGTACTTCAATCAAATTTTATTGGCAATTTCCTAAGCCAATATAGTCCAAGGACAGAGTATTCTGGAGGATCTAATTTGACCCAAAGAGAAAATAGAGAGCAGTGGAGAGAGAGAGTGTGCTCCTTTACCCTATCTTGTCCAGGTACCACATCTCATAGCCTAGCTTAACTGAGGTCATGCTCCTGACTCAGACCCACAGACAGGGTTTCCTATGTTGCTGATAGAATAAAGATCCATTTGTTTTACATACCAAATTAGCAGCTAGAAGAACTGATATCGTGCTATGAAAGTTGAGAATCCAAACTAATATTCATTCAAATGGTCCATAAGTACATCATATTAGCTTCTATGATTCCTTCCATCTCCTCTGCTGCTTTAGCCCTCTCTAATGCCTCCATCTCCCCCACACACAAACAACCACACAGATGGTAGCACACACACGCACACAACAGCATCGCACCAGAAAATAGACCTGTGATTAGGACATTTTGGCCATTACTTGCTACATTTTAGGGAGATTCTCTGGGTCATTCCAGGCCTCAGTTGATTATTAATTACCATTATAATCACTCATTCATTAACTAGTAAATGAGAACTTACTGTGTGCTACGCACTGTATTAGTGTTAGAGGTGCAAAGATGAATAAAACAAGGTTCTTATCTTCAGGAAACTTACAATTTAATGGATGAATTGGATGAACACACAATTAAAATATCATAAGTACATTTCTGTAATAGAAATGCATCTAAACCAGGGAGCTCAAAGGGAGACTGCAGTGATGATTGCTATATATTACACAGTGGCAATATAATCACATAAAAGAAATGGAAATTAGAAAAACTCTACAAAATCTCACATTTTCAGCAAAACATTTTTATTTCCTTATTTTCTTCCTGCCTTTATCTCTGTTCAGACGTAGTCGGCTTCCCCAAATGCATAACATTTTGTATTATTTTATTTAATGTTATATATTTAGTATGTCTCTATACGTCTCTGTATCTTTATAATTATCGTATAATAGTTACATTGTTGTCGTGTGCCATTGAATCAACTCCGACTCATAGCAACCCAGTGTGACAGAGTAGGACTGCCCCAAAGGGTTTCCTAGGCTGTAATCTTTATGAGAGCAGATCACAGGGTGTTTTCTTCCATGGAGTCGCTGGGTGTGTTCAAACCACCAACCTTTCGGATAGCAGTCCATTGCTTAATCATTTTGCCACCAGGGATCCTTGAGAGTTACTTAATAGTCTTCTGAATCAATTTATCATAATTTTTATAACAATTTCTCTATTATTGCACACTTATATTTTTTGCAAACACTCCCTGGTGTAAATGACACTGTTCTGAACATCCTCCTTTTTCCTTTATCATATTTTCTCTCTGGGATAAATTCACATAAACAAGATACAGGTTCAAAATATCTGAATATTTTATAATTAGTCATTCACATTTTTCCATATTGCTTTCTAAAAGGTTTTTATTCACCTACCATACCACTATTAGTGGGTGTAAGTGACAACTTGACTACAATCTCAAGCACTACTAATCTTATAAGTATAAAAATACAAATTATTTTATAAACTGGAATGGTCGAACATTTCCCACAACTTCTGCATATACCTTTTGAAGGTCTTCAGATTTTTTTTTTCAATTTGTATAAGTTCTTTCTATAATAAAGACATTAAATATTTGTCATAAATATTTTCTCATTATTATGTTTTTACCTTTTGGGTTCCCCCCTCCTTGAATAAATGTTTTAACTCATATGGTCAAATGTGACTATCTTCAACTCTGTGATTTAGTCTAATATCTCCAAACTTAAAAACAGTAGCATCACTTCTGAAACACGATATTCGTTTCCATTTTCTTATGATATCTGATTAGATTTTTGAAGTTGTTTGGTATGAAGTATAAATCTAATTTATTTTCAAAATATTATCCAGCTATCTGAAACTATAGACAAATTCTGATTCCTGGGTCTCACCATCAGAGATTCTGATGATTGGTCTGGGATGTATAAAAGCTCCCCAGGTGAGTCTAATGTACTCCAAGATTGAGAACCACAGCTCAAAGTCATCACTCTATGTATTAGTTTCTTATTGCTGCTGTGACAAATTACCACAACCATAGTGACTTAAGACAACACATATTTATTATCTTACAGTTCTGGAGGTGAAAAGTCCAAAACAGGTCTCACTTGCTTAAAATCAAGGTTTCGGCAGAATTGGTTCCTTCTGGAGGCTATAGGAGAGAATCTGTTCCCTTACCTCTTCCAGCTTCCAGAGGCCACCTGCATTCCTTGGATATTTTATGGTTTCTGACTCCATCTTCAAATCCAGCAAGGTGGTGCTGAGTCCTACTGACGCTACTCTCTGGTTCTATCTCTTCTGCTTATCTCTTCTACTTCTGAGGGCCCTTATTGGGCCCACCTAGATAATTCAGGTTTATCTTCCCCATCTCAAGATCAGCTAACAACCTTAATTTCATCTGCAACCTTAATTCCCCTTTGCTATGTAACCTAACATATTCATAGGTTTCAAGGATTAATATGTAGACATCTTTGGGTGGGTATTATTCTGCCTACCACACTCTACTTACACATAAATTGGAGTCTGTAGTATTCTGTGTCTTTTAGAGGGCTGTAGGCATGGATTATGGATGGTTTCATTTGATCTCCTTATTGAGCTCTACAGTTTTTGTAAGGGATATGGAGAGACTGGCTTTAGGCAGCTACCGTTTTCCTACTAGAAACTGATGATTTCATCTTTCAAATCTCCATTTCTTTGTTCATAATGTATTTGTTGCCCAAAATGTCCTTTATTCTTTGGAAAACCAACTCAGGTAGCACTTCTGATATTACCTAGACAGAATCAATTACTTTTTTCTTCTAGGTTCCTTTAAGGCAATGCACTTACGCTATCATTCTATTTACTGTGTTTTGTTAGAATTACTCCTCTATGTGACCCAATATAAATAATATATATTAATCTCTATATTAATAATATTATTAATTTTATAACTGCTATTGATACTGAACATTTATACTGGTACATTTATACTGGTGCATTCTTGAAACAGTGAGCAGAATAAGAGTCCAGAAGAATTTGAACTCTATTGCTCCTTCTTTCTTCCTTCATATCCGAATAAAATCATTAGAGTCTCCTTAGATCCAAGAATCTCTTCTAGGTGGACAAATATGAAGCCTCTCAACTACAGCATGATGTAGGCTGTGTGGACTTGGCATTTACTGTTTTATTTAGAATAAAAAGAAGCAAGGCCTTGATCATTTTCCCAAGAAAAAAGACCAGAGGAACCCTTCAAGCTATGCAGATTCTGGGGATATGCCAGAAGCCTATGGAAGCTTTCAACAAAAGCAGTCCTCCTATATACAGGTAGCCAAAATGCTCTGAACAACCACCAAATTCCTCATAACAGACCTAGAGAAGAGATACAATTCCCCATTTTCTAAAGAACTGACAAAAATCCCTGTCTTGGCTCAAGAAGACCAAAGTAGAAATATCAAGAGAGTTGCTGAGTGAAAACTGATTTTCAGGTACAGACCACAGGGAAACCATAGATTTCATTGTTAAGGTGGGAAGGTATATCTAATGGGCAGAGTAACCACAGAAATGAGTGCCAGACTCATGCTGGCTAATTGGTTCTGGGCTGGACTTGGACACTAATTTTGCAGACCTAGGGATATATTTTACATCCGCTGGTGACACCGAACTGGGAGGAGCCGAAGCATTGCAAAATCATAAAACTTAAAATGGAAGCACCTTCAGTTCTGCTGCCAAAAACTTCCTTGAGAATTGGTTGCATTTCTTAAGGGAAATGATAGCCTTACAACCCTGAAAAACAATCTCAAGACAGATCTGATACATAGAAAGACACAGTTCCTTCATGCTAACCATTAGTCCCTAAGATCTAAAGTTGGCTCCCAGTAGTAAGAGATGCTGATCTGAATAAACTACTAAAGTAAAATAAACCAGGAAGGAATCAGAATTCAGAAAAAGTCTGTGCCACCAAACATTGACAAGTCTGAGGAATACAAAATAACTTTACTCTAAAGGAAGGCTCTCACACTGCTAGTGTCAACCAAACAATACTAGATGAGCCAAAATGACCCAAGAGAGATTGGCTCTGAATTCAACTTGTGCCTCTGTTCTGACATGACTTAGTAGCTTTGAGGAAGAAACAAAATCAAGCCAGAATGGAAGAGTCAATGCATAAGGGCCTGTGGACTATAAAAGGTCCCACAGCTCTGACCTGTGTGAGAGACCCATGACTTAAAAGTGGCCATACCCATCAGAACACAACAAAGGTGTAAGATCTCTCATTCAAACTAACAAAGACAAAACCAAATGAAAACAAATATACCAGAAAGAAAACATCTGTTGGTTCCACAGCTCCTTCCAGCCACTGCCACATTATTCTGTTGAAAAGGTTGACTGTTCTCAAACCAAAAACAAAAAATAAAAAACCCACTGCCATCGAGTCGATTCTGACTCATAGCAACCCTATGACAGAGTAGAACTGCCCCACAGGGTTTCCAAGGCTGTAAATCTTTATGGAAACAGACTGTCACGTCTTTCTCCTGCAGAGCAGCTGATGGATTCAAACCACTGACCTTTAGGTTAGCAGCCAAGTGCTTTAACCCCTGTGCCACCAGGACTCCTCAACTATTCTTGCTGTCTGTAATTCTTTATCTTGCATTTTCTAATGAGCTTTCATTCTTATCAGGCCAACCAAACTGTCCTTGACAAGGCTACCAATGCCTTCCACCTTGATGAAGACAAAGGATAACTTTTAGTCTTAAGCATACTTGACTTCTCAGTAACATTTGATAGTTAATTGCCTCCTCCTTATGGAAACACTTGTCTCTCTGGTCTTCTGGAACAGCATACTTTGGTTTTGTTTTGTTTTTGTTTCCTTGTTCATTTGTTTATGACATTTTCCCCCTATTTTGCTGGCTGTTCCTTTTCAGGCTTCTTTGCTGACTCCTCTTTGTTCTAATTTCTGTATGTCAGTATACCCAAGGGCTCAGTTCTCAACTTTCAATTTTCTTTTTTCTCTTTATATGCACGTCCAAGGTATGTTTCTCGGTTTCATAATTAGATAGCATCTACTCTGTCGTGATCCTGAAATGTAAATCTCCAGCCCCAACCTCTATGCTGAGGTCCTCGTGGTTACCTAACAGGCTTCTGAAAATCCTCACTTGGATGTTTAATGGGCTTATAAAAATTAATGTGTCCAAAATAGAACTTATATTTCCATCTAACCCCTGCAACCTGCACTCTGCCCCATACCTGTTCTTCCTCAGCCTTCTCCAACTCAGTAAATAGGAACACTGCTCAGGCTGAAAACCTAGAAGCCATCCAATCCATATTCCAAATCATATTTACTTGTTCTTAAAAAAAAAACAGAACATCTAATGCTGACCACTTCTCACCACCTCCACCTTCACATCTATACCACACTAGCTCAAGTCTTCATTTCTCACATGAACAATGAGGAGGCAAGAGCTTCCTGGATGGTCTTCCACTACCACCTTTGATCCACCCTCACCCTTGATGTGCCCTCCAACTATTCCTCTCACGCAGCCAGAGTAACCATTTTAAATGTAAATCTGATCATGACATTACCTTGACCAAAGCGCTCTGAAGGCTTCCCATCAAATTTCTGGTCTTCTTAACCATTACGTTGTGAGCTGCCATTGAGTCAGCTCTGACTCATAGTGACTTTGTGTACAACATGACAAAACACTGCTAAGTCCCACGCTATCTTCATGTTTGAGTACGCTGTCGGGGCTATTTTGTCAATCCTTCTCATTGAGGGTTTCCCTCATTTTCACTGGCTCTCTACTTTATCAAACATGATGTTCTTCTCTAGCAAGTGGTCTTTCTTGATGACATTTCCAAAGAAAGCAAGATGAGGTCTTGCCATCCTTGCTCCTAAAGAACAGTTTGGTTGTATTTTTTCTGAGACTGATTTGTTTATTATTTTGGCAGTTCATGGTATACTTAATATTCTTTTGTCTTCCTGTTTCATTATCAAATTTTGCATAAGGTAATTAAAAAGACCATGGCTTGGGTCAGACACATCTTAGTCATCAAAGTGGCATCTTGGTTTTTGAAAACCTTAAAGAAGTCTTTTGCAGCACATTTGCCCAGCGCAATACATTGTTTCTTATCTGCTGCTTTCTTGACATTGATTGTAGAATGAAATTATTGACAACTTCAATTCCTTCTTTATTCATCATGATGTTGTTTATTGGTCCAGTTGTGAGGATTTTTGTTTTCTTCACATTCAGGTGTAATACATACCGAAAGCTGTAGTCTTTGACCTACTCAGTAAGTGCTTCAAGTCATCTTCATTTTCTTCAGCAAGCAAGATTGTGTCATTTGTACATAACAGGTTGTTAATAAGTCTTCCTCCAATCATTTCAAAGAAAAGAAATGCCAGAGCACTTAACTGTGCTCATGCAGAACCTGTACATGGATCAAGAGGCAGTCATTTGAATTAAATGGGGAGATACTGTGGTTCAAAATTGGAAAAGGCAGGCAGCAAGATTGTGTTCTTTCACCTTACTTATTCAATCTTCATGCTAAACAAATGATCTGAGAAACTGGACTATATTAAGAAGAACAAGGCTTCAGGATTGGAGGAAGACTTTTTTTCCCCCAGAATAAAGTTTAATAAAGAGTTTATAACTTCTGGAACTTTACATCTTATCTACGTCTCTTATCACTCATTTGTACAAAACTCAGTGGGGCAATTCCAAACATAAAATGAATAGAAAAATTATTTCTATAAAACACATTTTGCTTTGAAATGTTTTTAAAGCAAGAGTCAGTAGGCTTAGAAGCTGAAGGAAACTGCATTGCCTTCCAAAATGACCATTATAAAAAAAGAATTAGGTTTATCATCCAAATGCTTGATCCAATGATCATTTAAATACCAAGACCAGTTGTCACAGACTCTGACTCATGACGCCCCCATGTGTGTCAGAGTAGAATTGTGCTCCATAAGGTTTTCAATGGCTGATTTTTTGGAAGTAGACTGCCACGTCTTTCTTCCAAGGCACCTTTGAGTGGACTCGAACCTCCAACCTTTCAGTTAGAAGACAAGCAGTTAACTGTTTGCACCATCCCGTGGAAGAAGATTCTTAACCATAATAACTACATAACCAACGATCCCACCTCTTTTAATCCTTTGCTCAAATGTCACTTTTTAAATATTTATCCTGACTATCCCCCTACTCCTGAGCCCACATATCACCATCTGCTATATAACTGTCTTAGGCTGGGTTCTCTAGAGAAGCAAAACCAGTGAAGTGTCTATACAAAATGAAAGAAACCAAACCCGTTGCCATAGAGTTGATTCCAACTCATAGCAACCCTATAGGACAGAGTAGAACTGCACCACAGGGTTTCCAAGGAGCAGCTGGTGGATTTGAACTGCTGACCTTTTGGTTAGCAGCTGAGCTCTTAACCACTGTACCACCAGGACCCCAAAGTGTCTATATATACCTATACATAGAGAGAGGGTGACAGAGAGAGAAAGTCTTATATCAAGGAAATAGCTCCTGCAGTTGTAGAGGCTGGAAACTCCCAAGTCCGTGGGTCAGGCTAGAGGCTTCTCCCGACTCATGTAGCTGCAGAGGCTGGTGAACCCAAGATCCAGACCATGGAGGCTGATGAATCCCAAGACTGGCAGGTAAGCTGCTAGCTCAAGTCCCAAGAACTGGAGGTCTGATGAACGGGAGCCAGCTGCAGGATCCAGAGTGAAAAAAAGCCAGCAAGCCTTGCCAGAAAGTTCACCTATAGTGGATGCAGGCCACACTCCCAAGGAAACTCCCTTTCAAGTGATTGGCTACTCACAGCAGATCCCATCATGGAGGTGACCACATTATATGAAATTTCACCATGGAAGTGATTACATCATTATAAATTGGTTGCCATCGACGACTGCCAAACTACATCATAACTGCCAAACCACTGAAAATCATGGCCCAGCCAAGCTGACACACAGCCTTAACGAGCACACTTACTTATTATGCTTACTGTTTATGGTGTTTTTCCCTCCACTAAAATTTTAAATTCTGTAAGATTTTTGTCTGTTTTACTCACTGATATGTCATGAGAGGAGCCCTGGTTGCTCAGTGGTTAGGAGCTCGGCTGCTAACCAAAAAGTCAGCAGTTCTAATCCACCAGCTGCTCCTTGGAAACCCCATGGGGCAGTTCTACTCTGTCCTAAAGGGTTGCTATGAGTCAGAATTGACTCGATGGTAATAGGTTTTGTTTTTGTTTTTGTTTTTGTTTTTTTAATGTCACGAGAGCCTAGACACTGCCTGGCACATGGTGAGTACTCAACAGCTACTCATTGAATGATGACAACTGCTCTAAAATGCCCTGGTGATTGTGCCTCTGCCTAGTTCTGACCTCATCTCCTATCACTCTTCTCTTGTTCTCTGTGCTCTTGCCATTCCTCAAACATGCGAAGCTCATTCCTTCCTCAGACTCCTTGTGCTTGCCTTTTCCCTTTGCCTGGAACAGGCTTTACCCATATCTTTATATGGGTTATTTCCTCACTTCATGCAGAGAATACTTCCCAGACCCACTATCAAATATATGCTCTGTGGTAGATTGTATCACTATTCATCATATACTCATTTCCCTCCCTGTGGTGTCCCACCCAGTGGGAGGATTATACAAGCCAGGAGTGGCTGTTTAACTTACTTTGACTAATGAAATATGGGCAGACGTGATGTGTGCAGAAGCTTTAAGAGCCAGCTTTTAGTTTGTTATGTCTCTTTTCCCTTTGCCACCATGACTGGAAATGCTCCATATTGAGACTGCTGTGTCTTAGTCCCCAAGTGAAAACGTGGAGCAGGGCTGCAGCCAATCTATGTTGGACACGTAGCAGGAACAAGGAATAAGCTTGGTTATTGTAAGCCACTGTGATTTGGAGCTTGTTTGTTATTGCAGCATAGCTTAGCCCCTTATCCTCCACAACATTTATAATCACCTGAAATTATAATATGCATTTATTTTATTACTTATTCAATGTCTCCCACTGAATGTAAGCTCCATGAGGATAGGGACTTTGACTGTCTTGTTCACTATATTGCTATTACTTAGAAACATAGCTGCAGGTGCTCAATAAATATTAACAGAATTCATTAATGAAACTTAGTGCTTTTGGACAGCTAGTGCCGACTGATCCTTCCTGTGTGTAGGTATTCTGAAGTTAGATATCTCTTTCAAGGGGAGGAGTATGTAGAGAATGCTAACGCAACAGCTTCTCTTTCTTGAAGAATCAGCATCCTTTCATCCCACCCCTCTTATCTCATCCTGGTGTTGATGGAGTGGTGCATCTGGATACCCTTTCCACATGAACAGCAAAAGGTATAGTTCTTACATCTGGTGGGGTCCTCCTGCCAAAGAACCCCATTTTTTCTTAGTCAAGCCCACCTCCCCACTTGAAGGAGAAAGTAGGAGGCTCTTGTTTTTCTTATATGTAGGGGCATACAAGTACCACAAAAGGTAGAGGGCATGTTTTCATTGCTTTGGGCCTGTTTTCGTTAGTTATGGTGCCGAATATCAAACTCTCTGTTCCTCATCTGTAATAAGGCTAGTAGTTCTCAAAGGAGTTGTTCGGGTTCAAAAACAAAAATAAAGAAAAGAAAAACATTAATTTTGGTTAATCCCAAACCTTGACCAAAGAGAAAATTGCTTGTTTATTTAATGTGATTATAGAGACTAAACTCATAAAGCCTCAGGAAAGACAGTGAAAAATCATCAGTGTTTCTTTCCTCCTTTCCCACAAACCCCTGCCTTAGTATTCAAAATGCTCTACACACTCTGTTCCAAGGGACAGTCCACCCTCTACTGAATACCCCCAAGGATAGAGAATGCACTATCCCACATAATCTTCAGACAGCTGACGGTTGGAAATGTCTTCCTTGAATTTAGCTGAAGTCTGTGCTCCATAGCTTTTCATATGTTGTTTCTAGCTAAAATCTCTGACTCCACAGACAATCAATCTAATCCTTCCCTATTTGCCAGTTATGTGGAAGACTCACAGGCATTTTCCCAGGGAAACGGACCTCCAAGCAGATATTAAAAAAAAAAAAAAGCAGTAATAAGTCATGTGAAAAGGGAGAGGTGTTGAAGGAGGCAAAAGGAACAACACGTGCTTCCACCAAGGAAGAAGAAAGAGTGTGTCATGTTCAAAAGACTAAAAAACATTTAATGTAGCAGGAGTACTGGTTCCTGAATGGCTTGGGCAAGAAAGGGGAGTGCAAGAAATGAGCCTAGAGAGATATGATTATGAAGGTGTTTGTAGGTACTGTTAAGGAGTTTGGATTTTCCCTAAGAACATCAAGAGATATCGACCTATTTCAAGCAGAGGAGTGACTTAGTATACATTTAAGGAAGAATATCTTGACTGTACTGTGGAGAATGGACTGGATGTACATAGTGGAAAAAGAATTAGGGAAGTCCTTTTAGGAGGCTCCACAGTAATTGCAGTTCAAAATGATGGTGGTCTGTACTAGGAAAATAACAGTGAACTAGAGGTTGGTAGAATTCAGAGATACTTAGGAGCTAGAATTGACAGCACTTGGTGATTAATATCTTTTTCTTTCTCCCTGAGACTTTTTGCCTATGACATTCTCTCAGAACCTTGGAATATATCCCTTTCATGATCTGTGGGATGTACATATGCCACCCACTTTTTCCAGCTCTCAGGTATCTTTGGACTCTACTTTTCCCACCAAAAGTATTTGCTGCCCTCCAGTGGGGACTTGTGTAATGGTGAAAGACAAAAGAAATATTCACTGAAGCAAAAAAGCCGGGGTAAAAGCCTTCAATGTGAGGTAGTGCATTTGGGAAGTGTGATTGAGTAAAAATTTTGTCTCTTTTGGCTTTTGTGCATCTAGATAAGAATTGTAAGCAAATTTACGGCTTCCTTGTGATACTGAGGGAGCCCTGCTGGGTTTGTGTTTGTGTGTGTGCATCACAATACATCCTGCCACCCATGACTGGTAGAACACATAGGCACATACTAATCCTGGTGCCCAAGAACCCCCTTAGGTTTGTGGAAACCATGTAGTCCCAAATAATATTTTTCAAAATCCATATTCCAAACCAAAACCCATTGCTGTCAAGTCAATTCCAACTCACAGCAACCCTATAGTACAGAACTGCCCCATAGGGTTTCAAAGTAGCAGCTGGTGGATTTGAGCTGCTGATCTTTTTTGATCTTTTTTAATACTGCATCACCAGGGCTCCAAAATCCATATTATCAACCAAAAATTTAAACAAACTCCATGACTCGGCATGCTTCCATTAATGAAAATACACTGTATCAAAAAAAAATCAAAGCAGAAAATAATAGGGTCTTGAAAGGGATATTTTGTTGGCTAAAAAGACTTGGATTCATTTTGCAAGGCCAGTGCTTCTGAATGATCTCTTCACCTTTCCAGGCTTCAGTTCCCCTGACTACTGTTTACTCATTTTATATGTAGCATATGTAGAGGGTCAGCCAAAAAGAGGAAGACCTTCAGCTGGATGGATTAACCCAGTGGCTGCAACAACAGGCTCAAGCATAACAACAATTGTGAGCATGGCACCGGACTGTGCCGTGTTTTGTTCTGTTATACATAGGGTTGCTGTAAGTTGGACCGAATCGACGGCACCTAATAACAACACATGTAGCAGGCCAGAGTGCATTCTCCTTCTCAGAGAAGGAAAAATTGACACAGGAAATGAGGATTCTGCACCTTTCAGGAGATGAGGACTCTGTACCTTTCTCTCCTAGGATAACATGTCCGCATAAAGGTATTCACATAATTGGCAGAGAGCCAGAATACGACTCTGTGTAGAAAGGTGAGGTGGGTGTGGGGTTGTCATAAAATGATATAATGCAAAAATATTTTTAAAAAAGTTTTTCTTTTATATCTTCAAACAATGCCTCAGCATACAAATAACAGATAGACAGATGTGTAAATTTAGTAGTATTCAGGCTTCCTTCATCTTAATTTTGGGAGGCAGCAGAGACATGGTTAAGACAGACCTGGATTTGAATCTCAACTATTTTCTCTTATAAGCAGTGTGACTTTGGACAAGTCAGTAGCTTCCATGATCCTCAGTTTTCTCCTCTGTAAATCAGGATGAATAATACCCAGCTTTTTATAAATGAAATAGTTACTGAAGGTAAAATGTTTCGTACAATGCCTGCTACAGAGTCAGTACTCAGTAAACAGTGGGAGTGGTGGTTATTGTTGATGATAATTGCAGGGTTGTCTTTTTCGTCTTATGCAAAGAGTATATGATCTTGCCAAGCCAAGGTCTTCTTAACTTTAGATTGCCTGAGGAGTTGTATTTTCTTCACTATCTGGAAGTGGCCCAGCCCTTCCATGGGTACAGTTGGTCTTGAGGAGAAGTGAGTTTCAGCCCAGGTCTTGTCTTTCAGATGTATCCTAGGACCTCACTTCCGTCTGTGAATTCCAAGTCTAGATTCTTACCTGCCTTCCTGACTGGAATGATTCCTACTAGTGCTTCATCTGTCATACTCCTCACCTTTTCCTGGGTTCCTAGCTCCCATGACCAGTTATACTATGCATGCTTCAATTCCCCCTGGACTTCTTCAACCCTAATACCCTTGAGGGCTCCATTATCTATTTCAACTTCCAAAGCTCCAGGTCCATAGACTCTTTCTTGGGAGGGGAAATGGCTATGGGGTTAGCAGCCAGAAACACTTAACTTGTAAGAGGCCAGAGGGTCCAAAGCTTCCGTAAAGTAATACTAGCTTAGATATTACTCTAAGTTCATTGTGCCTTCATTCCTTTGGAGGCAACATAATGTAGTTGTGAAAAGCCCAAACTTGGGAATCAGGCAAACTTGTGTTCAATTCAATTACTAAATATGAGACTTTCCTGGAATTGTTTGCTCATCTGTAAAATGAGGATAATAAAAAGTCACATTATTTCATGAATTTGTTGTGAGGATTAAAAGAGATAATACATTTAATGTACTTAAAGAATATTTGTCACAGAATATACACCAAAAAAAAAAAAGGAAGCTTCTGCTGTTATTTTTGTGACTATCATTATGATTATTATTCCTAAAGTCCTTGGGCAGATGGTTGGAATCCAGTCCCTTTCATGGCCTATAATTCGTACCTCTTATTTTCTCCCCACAAACTAAACATGATCTGACCTCTGTGAGGAAATCTCTTACCGGTTTTGTCTGAAAGGTCTCTGTACTCCAATCTCTGTAAAATCCCAAAGCAAGGGAACCATTGCATCCTAACCCAAGAACCATGGCAGACATGTACATGTTATATTCGACAAGGCACTCAGTCTCCGTGGAGCCTCACCACAACCCTGAATAGCAGAACAGGAATCACCCGTCTACTTAGAAAGCAAGTCAAGAGAGGTTAGGTGACTTTTCCAAACCACACAGCCAGAAGAAGGCAGAACCAGGACTAGAATGAAGGTCTTACAACTCCTGGTCATGCTCTTAAGTCCTAGGTTTGAGCTCCTATATTCAGAAGCATAAAACTATTTAACCTGGGGCTTCTGGGCCTTCTGGTTTCATAGAAAGTATATAGATAAATATTCTGCATGCTGATGGTGCTTAACCGCTAGCCATTCTGAGAAACCAGGGAAAAGAGGAAAGAAAGGGAAGAGAGCAAGGAATTTTAGAGTTCCAATGACCTTAACATACCAACTCCTTATTTTCTAGATAAGAAAACCATGCCTCCTCTAAGGTCACACTGAATTCATAGCAGAACCACAACTAAAATGTACAGAAGAATACCCACGGGACTTGAAAGCAGTGACATGAACAGACATACATACACCAGTGTTCATTGCAGCACTATTCCCAATAGCCAAAATGTGGAAACAACTTAAATGTCCTTAAGTGGATGAATGGATAAACAAAATGTGGTACTTACATGCAATGGAATACTACTCAGCCATAAAGAGAAATTAAGTTTTGATACATGCTACAACATGGGTAAACTTTGAAAACATCATGCTGGGTAAAATAAGTCAATCACAAAAGGACAAATAGTATATGTTGTAACTTACACGAAGTGACGAGAATAGGTAAATGTATAAAGATCGAAGTTTATTAGTGGTTACCTGGGGTAGGAGGGAGGGGGACAGAGGGAGCCATTGTTTGGGAAACAGTGAGCTTCTTTTCACGGTGATGGGAAATTTGGCATTGATTAAGTACAATGGTTACACGACATGATTAATGTAATTAATATCACTAAGTTGCACAACTGAAAAATGCTGAATTGGCAAATGTCGTGTTATATATATTTCTACAACAATAAAACCAAATAAATAAATTACATGCAAAGGAGACAATTAATTTAAAAGCTGGCTTGAGAAAACCCAGGTTTTATTACTGTCATTAATTTAACTAACGTTTACTGAGCTACCTACCATGTGCCTATCCTATACTAAATGCTGGAATTTGGAGAAGGAAAAGATACAATTCTTATTTTGAGGACACTTAAAGTGATATACATACACACACATATACACATACATAATCATAGATATTTGTAAGAAATATTGAATAATTCATCTGAACAAAGCACTAATTTATATGTAAGTACTTTACATCTTAATACTATGAGGGTAGGCACAGTTATTATCCCTATTTTCTAGATGAATAAACTGAGGCTTAGAGAGATTAAGGAATTTTCCCATGATCTAAGTCATTTAGCTAGGAATTGAAACCCAGAGGTCAAATTCCAATATCCACGCTCTAGTCTTGTCTAGTCGAAAAAGACAAACTCCCAATCAAAGGATTACTCCAAAATACTACAAAGGGAGGAGAGGTCAATTCTGTCTGATAAGTGAAGGGTCCTAAAGCTGAGAATGGGGCCCACAGCACCAGAGAATGGCAGAGAATCAGGCAGAGGTTACAGGTATAAACGAAGGTATGAGAGAAATTCATGAACTGAGCTGTTGGAATCCTCCATTGCTGTCCAGGAAGTATTACACCTCTTCTCTGAATTTTTCAAAGCATTACTTCTTGATGTGTCTGCATCAGCGCCAGTCAGGGTGATTGCAGATAGGGCATTAAAAAAGGAAAACCAGGAGTAGGAGTTGGTGAGGGGCTTTGTGGTGACATGGAAAGACACTTTAGTCTTATTGTTATTGAATTTGTTCTTTCTCTTTCAAAGCTGAAACAAGCAATCCAATCCATACGGCCTTTTTTCCCCTTCAATAAATTGCATTTTTAAAAAAATCAACTGGTGCAGGATTTATCGAACCGAATTGACAGTGAACTTCACAAATTCATACAAAAGAGTCTTCTCATTATAGAGTCATTTAAAGGACTGGTTAGTTTATTCTTCATAAAGTTCACCTGGAGTATTAAAAAAAAAGAAAGTCAGAAAATGTATAAGATGGTGCCCAGGCTGTGTTTTCTGTCAATTGGATTTTTCAGCATATTCTTTCAGCCATGTTCCCTTCAGTTGGTAAACAAAACCAGGAAGTGCCGCCTTGACTTTTTTTGTTTTATTTTGTTTTTCCAAGGGTCAGCAACAAAAATCTCTCCAGAGTTTTTAGCTGGACAAAACTTGAATCCAAGTGCTAAAATTGATCAAAAGTTCATTCCAGAAAAAAAAAAAAAAAAACCTGGCTTTGCCTGTAGGCCCCCCTATTGTAAAGCTCCATGTTGAAAGAAGATGGTCTGATAGACATATGATATCTTAGTCTCATATATAAAGCATAGCATCTGGTACATTTTAGGCTCTCAATAATTTTTTACTGCATTGAAGTTTGTTAAAGGAAGCATTTCCTCTGACTTTAGTGGCACAGAAGGAGGAATTTTTTTTTTTTTTCTGGAAGAAAAATAGGGTTGTAGTCAGGAAAAGCTACACAGAGTAGGTAAAGACATACAACCAGAAAATTACATGCCATACTTGAGAAACAACCAGTAATTCAGGGGATAGCATGGCAGTGAAGTAAATGGAAGGTTAAGCAGAGGAGGTTGACTGTGGCAAGATTATGAAAGGCCATCAATATCATATCAAGATGCCTGGACTTCTCCCATTGGCAACGTGGGAGTTATCAGAGATTTTACAGCAAAAGTGTCACACAACAAGGTCTGGAAGGTGAAAAAAATCACGGCGGTAGTGATAAAGAGATGGAAGGAATGGGAAGAGACAGCAGGCAGGGAGATTAAGTCAGTGGTAGCCACAATGGCATGACTGAGAAAAGAGGAGGGTCCAAGCTGGGCTGTGGCAGCATGGATGGAGAGATACAATGTGGATTCAAGAGATACAAACTAAAGAGAGTCATTAGGACTTGGGACCTTGTATTTGAGGAAGGGACTGATAAGGGGGCTCAGCAGCTGCTAGGTTGGAGAACTTCACTCTCCTGGTTTATTCATATGAGAGTCTGAGATATCTAAAATGTCTTAAAACAGATATCCTGAGCAGGTGGCAATTCTGTCTACAATGCGGAGCCACTTTCTTTCATCCGGTATGAGAATCTGACTCAACCGGCATCCAAAACCCTTTCTGGGTCAGCAACCAGCATGGACTTTTATTTACAGTTGGCCAGTTTGACATGGAGTCTTTATATCTAAGGATGTCAGTCACTGAACTATGTGGGCTAACTCTAATCTTCACAAGGAGAGTTTGTCTGCACAGCAGTAGCTTGCATCTTAACATTTTGCATAAAAATTCATGAGGTGCAGTATCCATTTCAATTACGTTACAAGTAGTAAAAGGAAGAGACAGAAGGAGGAAAAGATAAAGTTCAGCCCTGCACTCAGAGAGGGTTCATTCTGAGTGATGATTATGAGCCATTCTTGGAAATTACAGATACTACTTGGTTCACTATTATTTTGCAGCATCTCCAGTAATCTTCCGTGATCATTTATAACAGCATGCCTGATGACTTTCAAAACGTAACGGGAAAGGGTACTTCTGTGAAGTATGTCTACTCAAAGGAAAAATCAATCTTGGCTGCTGAGGGAGTGAACTTTGTACCACCACGATTAGACAGAAATTTCAACATATAAAAATACGAATGGCAGGGGTCCAGTCCTCCAACCTATACATGTATATAATGTGTGTTCCAGTTGCTTGAACGGTTTGGGGGTTCTCCTTTCATCCAAACAAAATATAACATGTGTTAAGAATCCAAATTGGCACACTCCAGTAGAAAATAATCATGAACTCCATAATAATAACCCCTAATGTTTATATAATGCCTTTACAGTTTGCTAAATACATTTCACACACCTGAGTTGCTAATCATCAAAAATACCTCACACTTTCCTTCCTTTTCTTCTCTGACAACCATTCTTATTACCTGGAATGTTCTCCCAAAACATCTGTGCTCCCATCTTTCAAGGGTAAGCTTAAAATATGCTCTCCATAAGATCTCCTCTAGTTATTTCAATGCTTGCAAGTGAATAATATTTTATAATGTACGAAGATTATGAGGGCAGTGTAGTGAGGTAGAAAATTAGCAATATTTGGAATCAGATTTGGGTTTGCATGATAGTTTCACAAATTATTAGTTGTGTGACCTGGGGTCCATATTTGTGGCCATTCCGAAGAAAGGTGATCCAACAGAATGAGGAAATTATTGAACAATATTATTAATGCTACACACAAGTAAAATCTTGCTGAAGATCATTCAAAAGCAGGTACAGTAGTACATCAACAGGGAATTATCAGAACTTAAAGCTGGATTCAAAAGAGAACGTAGAACCAGGGATACCATTGCTGATGTCAGATGATGCTGGCTGAAAGTAGAGAATACTAGAAAGATGTTACCCTGTGTTTTATTCACTATGCAAAGGCATTTGACTGTGTGGGCCATAACAAATTGTGGATAACATTGTGAAGAATGGGAATTCCAGAACACTTAATTGTGCTCATGGGAACTTGTACATAGACCAAGAGGCAGTTGCTCAAACAGAACAAGAGGTACTGTGTGGTTTAAAATCAGGAAGGGTGTTGTCTTAGCCTGAGTTCTCTATAGAAGCAAAACCAGTAAAGCATATAAATATATAGAGAGAAAGATTTACGTTGAGGAAATGGCTCATACAATTATAGAGGCTGGAACATCCCAAGTCCATGGATCAAGATAGAAGCTTCTCCTGATTCACGGAGCCACAGAGGCTGGCAAACCCAAGATCGGCAGGTCGGAGAGCAGGGCTCTTGCTCACAGGCCGTGAAGATTGTCAAATCCCAAGATCACCAGGTAAGCTGCTATCTCAAGTCCCAAGAACTGGAGGTCAGATGAACAGGAGGCAGCTGCAGGATCCAGAGCAGGCAAAAGCCAGAATGCCCACTTATATTTGGATGCAGGCCACACACCCAAGGAAACTCCCTTTCAACTGATTGGCTATTCACAGTAGATTCCATCATGGGGGTGATCACATATAAACACTGAGAATCATGGCCCAGCCAAACTGACACACAATCTTAACAATCACAGGTGTGCACCAGGGTTATATCCTTTCACCATATTTATTCAGTCTCTATGCTGAGCAAACAATCTGAGAAGTTGGAATGCAGCATCAGGACTGGAGGAAGACTCATTGACAACCTACAGTATGCAGATGGCATAACCTTGTTGAAAGTAAAGAGGATTTGAAGCACTTACTGATGAAGATCAAAGACTATAGCTTTCAATATGGATTACACCTCAACATAAAGAAAACAAAAATCCTCACAACTGGACCAATAAACAACATCATGATAAACAGAGAAAAGACTGAAGCTGTCAAGGATTTAATTTTTCTTGGATCCACAATCAACACCCATGGAAGCAGCAGTCAAGAAATCAAAAGATAAACTGCATTGGGAAAATCTGCTCAAAAGACCTCTTTAAAGTATTAAAAAGGAAAGATGTCACCTTGAGGACTAAGGTGCACCTGACCCAAACCATGGTATTTTCAATAGTCTCTATAAGTGTGAAAGCTAGACAATGAATAAGGAAGACCAAAGAAGAACTGATGCCTTTGAATTATGGTGTTGGAGAAGAATACTGAATATAACATGGACTGTCAGAAGGAACCAATCTGTCTTGGAAGAAGTACAACCAGAATGCTCCTGAGAAGCAAGGATGGCGAAACTTCTTCTCACGTACTTTGGATATGTTATCAAGAGGGGCCAGTCTGTGGAGAAGGACACCATGCTTGGTAAAGTAGAGGGTCAACAAAAAAGAGGAGGGCTCTCAAGAAGATGGATTGACACAGTGGCTGTAACAATGGGCTCAAACATAGCAACAATGTGAGGATGACTCAGGACTGGGCAGTGTTTCATTCTGTTGTACATGGGGTTGCTATGAGTCGGAACCAACTCGACGGCATCTGAGAACAACAACACGACCTGCGGTCAATCTTTTAATCTCAAAACAGGGTTCAAACTCATAATCTATGGCCAGTTGATTTTCAACAAGGATGCCAAGTTCATTTAGCGGGAAAAGAAGAGTCTCTTCAACAAATGGTCCTGTGACAACTGAATTTCCACAAGCAAAAAGATGAAATCAGACCAATACCTCTCACCAGTTATGAAATGAGCTCAAAATGAATCAATGACCTACATATAAGAACTAAAGCCACAAAACTCTTAGAATAAAATCTAAAACCATAAAACTCTTAGTTTTAGGTGTAAAACTTCAAGACTTTGTTTTTGACAATGAATTCTTAGATGTGACACAAAAAGCATGAACAACAAAAGAAAAAGTAAATAAATTCCACTTTATCAAAATGAAAAATTTTTGTACATAAAAGAACTTTATCAAAAAACTGAAAACTTACAGAATGGAAGAAAATTTGTGGGAACCATAAATCTGATGAAGGTTTAATATCTAGAATATATAAAGAACTCCTACAACTCAATAACAAAAAGACAAACAACCCAATTGAAAAATGGACCAAAGAATTGAATAGACATTTCTCCAAAGATATACAAATGGCCAATAAGCACATAAAGATGCTCAACACCATTAGTCATTAGGGAAATGAGACAGCACCTCACACCACTGGAATGGCTATTATCAGAAAAATGGAAAATAGCAAGTGTTGGCAAAGACATGGAGAAACTAGAACCCCTGTGCACTGCTAGTCTGAATGCAAAATGGTGCATCCACTGTGGAAAACAGTTTGGTTGTGGCTCAAAAAGTTAAACGTAGAATTAACATATGATCCAGAAATTACATTCTTAGGTATATACCCAGGAGTATGTTGAAAGCTGGGATACAAGAGATATTTGTACCACCAGTGTTTATTGCAACATTAACTATAACTGCCAAAAGGTAAAAATAACCCAAATGTTCATTAATGGATAAACAAAATATGGCATATCCATACAATGGAATATTATTCAGCCATAAAGATAAATGAAATTCTGAAACATGCTATGACATGGATGAACCTTGAAAACATGATGCTAAATGAAATAAATCCTATACAAAAGGACAAATATTATATGATTCCACTTATATGAAATATCTATGTTAAGTAAATGCATAGAGACAAGAATTTATTAGTGGTTACCATGGGCTGGGGGAGAAGAAAATGGGGAGTAAGAGGTACTGAGTTTCTGTTTGGGGTGATGTAAAACTTTTGGAAATGGATAGTGGTGATTGTAGCACAACATGGTGAAAGTAACTAACGTAAATGGATTGTGCACTTAAAAATGGTTTGAAAGGCAAACTTTTTGTTATATATAGTTTACCACAAAAAATTTCAACAAGGGGAAGGAGTCAAAATGTTATCTACCTTATATGACTTTTATGTAGATCAAAAGAAATTAATCCTAATTAATCATATAAATTTTAAAACCAAAAAAAAAAAACCCGTTGCTGTCGAGTCGATTCTGACTCACAGTGACCCTATAGGACAGAGCAGAACTACTCCATACGGTTTCCAAGGAGCACCTGGTAGATTCGAACTGCCAGCCTTTTTGGTTAACAGCCGTACCTCTTAACCACTACCCCACCAGGGTTTCCATATAAATGTTAAGTATTAGTATTTTACTGTATTTACCTCAGAGGGTTATTATGAGGATTAAATAATTTACATAAAACACTTAGCCCAGTGCTTGGCACATAATCAACACTCAATAAATGAGAATAATTATTATTATTAAAATTTACTTCTTGATTCAACAGACATGAATTAAGAACACATATGTCCAAGACACTTAAATGGATATAACACTTTACTCTTCTTCTAAATAATTATAGAAATATAGAAATATTGTTGTTGTAATACAATACAACACAGTGATTAGGAGACCCGGCTCTGAAACCGGGCTACCTAGATTCTAATCCCAATTCTAATTCTTTGTAGCTGTGTGACCATGGGCAAGTTACTTAACCTGTATGTGCCTCAGTTCTCTTATCTATAAAATGGGGGAAGGAAATACATTCGTAAATACAAGGTTGTCAAAAGAATAAGTAAATCAATCCATGAAAAGAGTCCAAACAATGTCTGTCGTATAGAAATAGTTCAATAAATGTTAAGTATTATTATAATCTTTTAGTGAAATTACCTCATAAATAAAATAATCTGTCCTGTGAATCAAGAATTGTACCAAAGAACGTACTCAATTATTAATTGTTTGAATCCACCCTAAAACCAAACCAGTTACTGTCAAGTCGATTCCAACGCATAAAGACCCCATGTGTGTCAGAGCAGAACTGTATTCTACAGAGTTTTCAATGGCTGATCTTTCAGAAGTAGATCACCAGGCTTTTCTTCCAAGGAGCCTCTGGGTGGGCTCAAACCAATCTTTCAGTTAGCAGCCAAGCGTGTTAACCATTTGTACCACCCAGGGACTCCAAGTCCATCCTATTGCTCCTAATTTACCCCTCTGCTTCCATTCTTGTCCTCTTCCAATGCACCCTCCACACTCTAGCCAGGGTCAACTTTCTAATGCATCAAGCTGGTCGTATTAAAACCTGAAATGGATCCTTAACAGGGTTTATGAGAGTTTATGAATCCATTACCTGACTTCACCTTCCTCTGTAGCTGCCCTTCTGCAACTCATCTCAGCATATTCTCCAGCCCATTCTGCAGCATATTCTTCCTTCGGAGCCAAGGGTAGGACTCCTAGGGAGAAATTAACTCATCCTCTCCGATAATGTCCGGTAGCCACACGTCTCCACTTTTAATATGGACAATGGACAGTTTAATCAATTTTATACCAAGGTGCTATGAGAATTCAGCTTCAATGCCCTAACTCTTTCTTTCAACCATCTTGCTACCCCTAAACCTCTTCTATTAGAAATTTTGAAATCACCGTGTTTAATTGACTAACTCAAAACAAGCCATTTCTTTTCAGATGCCCCTGTCATTTGTCCAAGTAATTTCCTTTCCCTGAAATTCCATCTACCTCCTCCCAGCAAATCCCATTTATCATGTCTATACACCACTCAACTGTCAGCTCCTCTAAGAAAGCTGTTATGACTTTCCAAGCAGATTCAGTTATTCTTATAACATTTTATATTTGGTGGCATGTCCCTCGAATATGTGCTTCCCAAAGTGGGATTTGGTTCAGTATTTTTGGCATCTGGCACAGAGCAGGCAGCTAGTAAATAGTCAATAAATACTAGTCTCAGCTAATATTTGGAGGATCATATTATCCACATAAGAATCTCTGAATGATAGAATCATGAAATCAGAAGGCACCAATGACGTCAACAACAGTGGACTGCTGGTCAATGCCAGAGTTTTTGGTTTAACTTCTTCCTAATAGTAAACCTTTCCAAAAAGCAAGATAGCCATTTTAATAAATGTCAGTAACATTGTTATCACCACTAAAGAAACATATTAATAGCACGTAAAATTCTTATCTCTATGATGGGTTCTTCAGATACAAAGACATTATTAAACAGACAGACTTATGAACCCAAAAACAAAAATCTGAACAGATTAAAAGAATAATAATAACAATTATCATTATTATTATTATAGCTACCATTCACTAAGTAACTGTGGTGCTTCAAGACTATATCTGGTACAGCATATGAATTTTCTCACTTTAATCTTGCAAGCCATAGTATTTTCAATCATCTCATATAAATATGAAAGCTGGACAATGAATTAGAAAGACCAAAGAAGAACTGATGCCTTGAATTATGGTGTTGGTGAAGAATATTGAATATACCATGAACTGACAGAAGGACGAACAAATCTGTCTCGGAAGAAGTACAGCCAGAACGTTCCTTAGAAGTGAGGATGGCAAGACTTCATCTCACATACTTTGGACATGTTATCAGAAGGACCAGTCCCTGGAGAAGGACATAATGCTTGGTAAAGTAGAGGGTAAACAAAAAAGAGAAAGACCCTCAACGAGATGGACTGACACAGTGGCTGCAACAATGGGCTCAAGCATAGCAATGATTGTGAGGATGGCGCAGGACTGGGCAGTGTTTCATTCTGTTGTACACAGGGTCGCTATGAGTTGGAACCAATTCGATGGCAGTTAACAACAATCTTGCAACAATTTTGTATGGTAAATATTTTTACCTCCATTTATAGATGAAGAAACCAAGTCTTGACTTGGGAAATGGCAGTCACAGATTGAACCCACTTGTTTACGACAATCAATTTCAGGAATAATTTCTACCTTGATAACATAGTTTCTGGTATCAAGGAACTCTCAGTCTAGACACATATAATAAGTACCTAAACATGAGTAAGGAGTGTTTGAGGACTTTCTGAACTTATCTCTTAGCCTCTAGTTTATTTAAGAATTATGAGCTTTATTTCTAAGGCTACACTCACTGACAGTTACCCCAGATCAAGGCCATGCATGCCTTCTACTCACCAAGTGATCCTATACATTACTTCCAAATACACCACCTAACACACCATTTCAATTGTTAATTAGGTTGGGGAGGTAGACTGGGAAAAGTTGTAAGGGCCTTGAGAATTCAGCTAAAATTTTTTCTTCCTATTCTGTAGGGTTCTATTGCTTTGAAAACTTCAGAGCACAAAAATGATACATGCTTACCACAATAAAAATATGCACAGCAAGGTATTAGAATATAAATCTAGCTGCAGTGTAAAGACAGGTAAGAAAGGCAAGGAGACCAACTTAGAAAAAATATTGTGACAAAGAACTAGAGAATTGGTAATAGAAATAGAAAGAATGGAGAAATTAAAAAGGAAGATGAAAAGGATGCTATAAAGGTCTAGATAATGGGGAAGAAAAGTAAAAGTGGAAACAAAGATTGATTCCAAAGCTGGGTTAAAGACTGTGAGTTGTATTTAGACTATTTTTTCTAAGGAGATGGGAAGACAGCTAAATGGAATGTCTGCCAATAACTGGAGTTATCACGTAGGAAGCAAGAAGATAGGAAGCTCAGTTGGTATCAATCCGGAGACCAGGAGTAACTCAGATTTCTGGTGACATCAGGATAGAGAAAGAGTTCAAGAATGAAGCCTTGAACCACACCTCCATTTGGAAAAACTAATCATTTAGTCAATAAGTGTTTGCTGAGCACCCACTATATGCCACGCACTGTTCAGGGTTCTGGAGACACAGCAGTGAGCAGAGTCCCAGTCCTCCTGCAACTCACAAAAAGTTGAATTGGAGGAGCAACAGCCAGAGAGGTAGAGAGAATACCAGTCTGCTAAAATATTCAGGAATTCAAGAAAGAAATTCCAAAAAGGAATTGGTGGTAAACCGTATCAGCTTATATATAATCTATCCTTACAGCAAACTCAGAAAAATAAAACCATGCGTATCCAAGGTGTAACAATGCCAAAAAGATATCTCTGGAGTCCATATTTGGAACATTAGAACTGTCTATCAGAAAGGTTAAAAATAGCAATGCTGGTCTCTGAAAACTCTTTAGGATGGATAATTACAGATCTGTGAAGGCATTGTCTTTGGCTTCACAAATATAGTCTCAAAAGGGGGATAGGACACTAGCCAGAAGGGGAGAAAATAGAGGAACTGAGGAAATCCAAAATCCAAAACTGGCTTGCCTCAAGCAATTTTTAAAGAGGAATGTGTACATTTTAAAAGGAATTTAATCCATATGTTCCGGATTCTTTTACATTCCCCAAAATGTCAGCACATAAGAGCTCTTTGATGTCCAGAGATCTTTCCAGTTCTTTTTATGAGACTTGTTAAACCATATCACTTCCAAATTGGAAGCTGTGTTTTACCCAGAGTAAACAAGCCCACACACTAGAAACCCAGAGTCTGGGTCAAATAAGAAAAGACACGAAGCTCAGTAAACACGTGGAACTCAAAAATAATTTACTTCCTTGACTTATTTGGCCCACATGTAAGGGGACATGAATCAGTTAAAGACAAAACCAGACCATAAAGCTAGTGCATAGTTTTAACCTCAGCTGTTGTAAGTGGGAAAAGGGGGTGGGGACAGTGTTTGAAGATAACATACTTGATAGTGGGATATATGGAGCAATCATAGAGTAAATCATTTTTAAGAAATATGAGGAAAATTTTATTTTAGGCGACCCTCAGCCCAGAAATTATTTTATTCACCAAAAGGCGGCGAAAGATATAAAGACCCTCCCATCACAACAGTACAGAGAAGGAGGCATTTTATAATAAGAATTTTACAAAGCAAGTTTGCCTGAAAGAATATTCTGCCTCTAGCATTTTCATGGATATGTGCAATAGCAAAAAAGAACAGAAATCTTTGGAGAAATAGAAATACAAGAAGAAATCTTGCAATATAGATCGAACTTAAGCAATTTCATCCATAAGGATTACAAACTGTGAAATAAGTATTGAGAATCTGCCAAGCTACTTCCGTTTCTCCACTGCAACTGAAAACAGACACAAATTGATGCCACTGCAAGATGGGCTCAGCCATCTACAGCATGAGTGTGGCGAATGGCATTGGTGATGTATTATTTTACATTATAATTTATATCATTTCCTTTAGACCAATTCTCTCTTTCTACAGGACACTAGAGGCTACTAAGCTCTTTAATTGGTCATTTCTGAGATTTTATGTTTTATGAGGAAGAAATGTTCGTTATTTTTAATGTTCCACTACCATCTCCAGAGGGTGGGCACTGATAAATGGAGGGCCCTTTATATGTTCTAACTGGTACTCAAATATGGAAGAGCTGGAAGAGAACTAAATTGCTTAGCATAAGAAATGAGTATGTGAGGATGGGAGAAGATCTGGGAAAGAGAAGAAAGGAGCCAGTGAGACTCGGGAAAGGATGGGCAAGAAGAAAGTTCTCTGATAATAAATATGGAAAGACTTGGGAGAACAGATATATCTTTGAGATTTTACCTGAGTCGCCTGCTGTGCCCCCATCAGTCTGAACCAGTGTTATTGATAAGCTTTCTGTGATTCTACTTCAAGCAGAATCTGACAAAGGAATGGAATTTTTTGTCAAGGTGAACACGGAGCCAAAAAAACAAAAAAGTCAGGCCATGCAGATGCTAGTGACTGGGGACATCTGGTTTACATTCAGAAAAAACTGCTCCTCTCTCTATCACTTGATCCTGAGCCAGCCCACAGCCACCTTTGATAGGTAGAAAGATGCAGGACAATACCAAAAGGTAAACATCATGATTTGGGGGAGCTGTCTCTCTGGAGAATGCTGGGACTCATGTTGACGACATTGAAATCCATTCCCAGGATCTAATCCAGACTATAACCTGCGATATTTAGTGCTTAAGCAGTACCTTACACACAGTAATGGCCAGAGAAATGTTGGAAGACTAATGAGCACAAGAAAGTGGTAAGTCTGATGTGAACTGACAAGGGGAAAAGAGAACCACCCAGAAGCAGACTGCAGATGCAACAGAATAAGATGAGAACAATTTAAAAAAAACATGCAGAGCCTTTCTATTCAACGTGTGGTTCCTAGATGAGCAGTGCTGGCTTCACCTAAGAGCCTGGTATCACAACGGTTAAGCACTGGGCTGCTAACTGAAAGGTCGGCGGTTCGAACTCACCAGCGGCTCTGCAAGAGAAAAGACCTAGTGATCTGCTCGGTAAAGATTACAGCCTAGGAAACCCTGGGGGCGGGGGGCAGTTCTACTCTGTCATATAGGGTTGCTAAGAGTCGGAATCAACTCAACAGCACACAACAACAACAAGAACCTGTTAGAAATGGAGACCCTCCACCTGTGTTTGTTCCTAGGACTGTTGTTATAAAGTGCCACAAACTGCTGACTTAAGACAACAGAAATTTATTCTTTCACAGTTCTAAAGGTTAGAAGTCCAAATTTAGGAGGTGGCAGTGCCACACTCTCTCAGAAGGCTCTAGAGGAAGATCTTTCCTCATCTCTTCTACCTTCTGGTAGTCCCAGGCATTCCTTGACTAACAGCAGCATAACTCCAATCTTTGCTTCTGTCTTCACATGGCCGTCTTGCCTCTGCATCTGTGTCTTCACGTGGCATTCTCCTTTCTGTGTCTCTTCTCCTTTGCTTATAAGGACACAGTCATATTGAATTAGGATTCACTCTTCTCCACTATGACTTCATGTTAACCAATTACATCTGCAAATACCCTATTGCCAAATAAGGTCACATTCACAGGTACTGGGAAATAGGATTTCAATATGTCTTTTAAGGGGAGACACAATTCTACCTATAACATGCAGTGAGTGGGAAAAGTTCTTATTTTGAAGTCCAAATAACCCGAATTCTAATATCAAGAGTTTGAAACAAGTCACGCTCTGAGCTAGTTTCCTCATTTCTAACATATGGAGCATAATTATAGCAGACATTGTTGGAGCTCTGCCCATACCTCCTTGGGCCTTCCACCTGCCAGCATCTTCACTTCTTTACCTATGGATTTCTTTGTCCACAGGAGTCCACTCTGCCCACAAGAGCCTACTCTGCCCAGTCATGATAGACCAGAAATACCAGAAAACTAACATACCCCAGAGTTCAACCCTCAACCGAGTGATGGAAATTAATGTATAAAATACCCCAGGTCCCTCACCCTTGGGTGGGATAACTCTGAGGTGTATGTACCACACTGACTCCCAGAGTTGCCCAACAGGTTTCAGCCCCAGTTGTCCACAGTGGTAACATGTTTGATAATACTTCCTTCATTGGCTACCTTCCCTTCCCTGCTCATGTCCCCACTTCTCCACCAGTATGTCCTGGGATCACCTCCCAAACAAGCTAATTGCATTTGAAACCTGTCTTAGGGTCTGCTTCTAGGAAAACCAAATTAAGACAACACAGTTTACTTTGTGAAATTATTTTGAGGATCAGAAATCATATAGGTAAAGAACTTGGAATATGGTAAAAGCATAATAAATAGTGGTTATTAAAAAAAACAAATACATTTCCATTTAAAAGAGATTATAATATTTGTGAAGGACAATGATATTACAAGTGATTGCCTGCTACTAGAAATATATACTCTTTCTTTGTTCATACAGTAATGTAATTAAACCTCACTTCAACACATATTAAAGTGAAGTTTTCTTCAAAAAAAGGAAGAAAAAAGAGAAGAGAAAGAAATTATTTTTTTCTTTGTTCATATCCTGACTCCTTCACTTATTAATAATGTGACTTTGGACAAGTTCCTGAAGCTAATACTAACTACCATAAAAATTGTGAATGGTAAGGCTATGAATGCTTGGGAAAAACACATATCTCTAAGCCTCAGTTTCTTCATCTGACTTGTTTGAAGTCACACAGATATTAATGGGTGGAGCCAGGAGTTAAACCCAGGCAGTCTGAATCCGAAGCCTACACGTTTAACCACGACATTTTACAGCTTCCTTCATAGGAAGCCCATTTAATCACCCAGCTGAGACCTGTATTTAAATCATTCAAACATGAAATTTTTAAGGAATAATATGCCTTTGCATTGAAGTTAATGTACTTTCTGTGGTTTCTATAGCAACAAAAATCTAAAATCACCTCTGGTGGTATTACTTACAAAAGGAGAGAGACGTTCCTGCTGACCCTTTATCAAAGAATTTGTTTTGTCAAGACAGGTCTAGCCACACAGAACGGAACTGTGCAATGGATTCTCAAAGATATGACTGCTCCACTTGACTGTGAGGGTCCTACATTAATACAATCAACAAACATTGTGCTAGACCAGAGACATTAAAATATTGTTGTTCCTCTTCTGAAAGAACTCACAGTCCAGTAGAAGAGATAAATGCATTACAAATACCAAGACACCATGTATGTGACTGGTGCCATAAGGGAGCCATGTACAAAATGCAAAACAGAAGAAAGAACATAGTAATTGGCTGAAGGAAATGTCCCAAAGAGGTAAAAAATGAGTATAGTCAATCATCATTATTTGTGGATTACACATATGAAAATTTGCCTACTTGCTAAAATTTATTTGTAACCCCAAAACCAATGCTTGCAACACTTCCATGATCTGTGCAGAACAGCAAAACATTTGAGTCGCCTGATGTGCACGTTCCCAGCTGAGGTCAACAAGGCAATGTTCTGCCTTCTAGTTTCAGCTCTCATACTGTAAATAAGTGTCCTTTTCGCAGTCTACTTAATGCCACTTTATTTTTTTGCATTTTTGTCCTTTTTGTTGGTGATTTTGCTGTTTAAAATGGCCCCCAAGCATATTGATAAAAGTGCTGTCTAGTGCTCAGAAGCACAAGAAAGCTGTGATGTGCCTTATGGAGAAAATACATATTAAATAAAAACCAAACCCGTTGCCATCGAGTCAATTCTGACTCATAGTGACCATACAGGACAGAGTAGACCTGCCCCATAGGGTTTCCAAGGAGCTGCTGGTGGATTCAAAGTGCCAACCATTTGGTTAGCAACTCTAGCTCTTAACCACTGCACCATCAGGGCTCCATATATTAAATAAAGTATCTTTAAACAGAAACACACATAAAACAAAGTTATGTATTTATCGGTTGAAGAAAATGTGACCAGAGGCTCATAGGAATTCAACCCTGTATTTCCCCTAGAAGCAATGGTTCATATTCGCTAATCGAGAGTTTGCAGCAATTTTATAGAATATAACTACCACAAATAACAAGAATCAACTGCAGGTACTCTCCAGGTGTGGGAGAGTGGTCAAGAAGACAGAATGGTATGACCAAATTAAAAGTGGC
The DNA here is from genome assembly GCF_000243295.1 of Trichechus manatus latirostris. Classification (NCBI taxonomy): domain Eukaryota; kingdom Metazoa; phylum Chordata; class Mammalia; order Sirenia; family Trichechidae; genus Trichechus; species Trichechus manatus. The sequence continues at coordinate 15,223,601 of NW_004443952.1, forward strand.
ATAAAAGAGCACGGCATATTCTGGTAACAGAGAACTTTATTGTTGACTACAGTTTAAGATTATGCAAGGAAGTAGCAGGTGACAGCTTAGTGGGGCCTTCACTACCATGCTCCAGAGTCTGGATTTGACCCAGCCACTATTGGGAAAGTCCTTGAAAGCTTTTTCTTTGAAGAGACGAGTGGGAGGATTACATCTGTGTTTTAGATACAAGTGTGGTCCCCAGCACAGTGAAGAAAGTATCAGGCCTGAGGTAAGAACACCTGGCTTTGAGACCAAGGGGAGCTTACTCACCAGCTGTATGACCTTGGCCAAGTCACATAATCTCTCTGAATTTTTTCAGCTAAGTTTGTAAAATGGAGATAATAATATTCCCTTCCACTGTGGTGAACAGGAAATGAGACAATGTAAGATAGAAAACTTGGTCAAGCACCAACACTCTAACACACCATCCAGAAGAATTATCATTACCATCTACATGCCTTTACAATCTTTCCATGAACACTATTAATCCTATCTGTAGCAGATCTGATTTTGCACTCTCCTATACCTAGAGAGGAGTCCCTGGGTGCCGCAAACGGTTAATGCACTTGGCTGCTTGACCAAAAGTTTAGTGGTTCGAAGTCTACCCAGAGGTGCCTCAGAAAAAAGGCCTGCTATCTGCTTCCAAAAAGTCAGGTATTGAAAACCCAGTGGAGCACAGTTCTACTCTGACACATATGGGGTCACCTTGAGTTGGAATCAATTTGATGGCAACTGGTTTTTATCTAGGGAGACTAGCTGCCCTAGTTTGCCTAGGACTCCCCCATTTTAGAACTGAAAGTTTCTCTCAGTCCCAGGAAATTCTAGATGGTTGGACACCCTACATCTCCTTGACCCACTTCTGAGTTCACCTGCATGCTGACAGTCCCTACATGAAGCACCTGCTTCTCTGCCTGAGGGCTTTCTCCCACACAGCAGAAGTTTGCACAGCCCATGCACAGGACAGCCTAGAAGTACTGGCATTCTATACTCCCCAGGGCAACCCTCATCCAATGAGGGATAGGAGTCAATGCATAGAAATCCCTGTGTCCCTGTCCCACGATGGAACAATTCTGAGGAGGGTTCCATACTGCTCCTCAGAGGTTCTCAGCAGGATCACACCCAGTTGCACACAATGGCAAACCAAGCAAGAACAAACACTTGATTCTCTCTCCTTCCCTATCTCACTTTCCTAGGATCAGCTCCTAAATAAATACACTCAAGGGCTTGTCTCAGAATCTGCTTTTAGGAGAACCCATACTAATATAACATCTATCAGGTCAATCATTCAATTCCTTGGTGACATAACTTACAGTTAACTCCAGTTGGTGGGCCCTTTAGGATCCATTAAAACGAATCTGCCTGCATTACAGGATTCAGCGTGAAAATATCCAGCAGAGTGCCCCAAGAGTGGTCCCTAATCAGTTCTAGTGGTCTTCCTTCCTTCTTCTAAGGGCCAAGCTTGATTTATATTTTAATTCACAGTGACCAATCAGAAGCACCTGCAACAGCATAGCTGAAGAACATGCCTCCTATATTCCTTCGTGACCCTCAGAGTGGATCCATGCAATGTACCTCTTCATAGACTGAGTTACATGTCACTGTGGTCCCTCTGCTATCATCCCAGAATGTTACAAGGAACAGCTATTAACCGCATTTGCAATAGGAATGTTGCTAAAAGCATTGCCCATCACACACCACACACTCATACGGGGTTCTACATGAGAAACGCCTTTCACAACAGTGTTTGGAAAAGGTTTGCTTCCTGTGACTGAGGTAAATGGGTCATAAAAGCCATAACACACATAACGTTTTCTTTTTCACTCTTGTTACCACAAGCTCAGCATCAAATATAAGTTCAACTACAGTCAAAATCCTTTGATTTCCACAGTAACTCGATATGTGTTCTGTCACCAAACTTCATACTTCACTTTTTATTTTTCTGTTCTCCTCATTCTAATTCTTCATTTCTATTTTGTAATGTTTTATTACAAGTGACCTTATAATCAACTGCCTCAAATCTTTTGTAGAATTCAGTCAGAAAACATTTTGAGTGTCTACGAAAGCCAACAATATATTCACCACAACGGATAGGACAACGAACAAGACAGATATGGTTCCTAGCCCCACAGAGCTTACTTTCAGCAGGAATGAGGTAGAATATAAATAAATGGATTTACTGTGTGATAAATTCTTTATAAAACAAAGTTTGTCCACAAATGGGCATATTTTCTTCTACCAAATAAAAGCCACAAAACTCATTGTGTTTTCATTTTTGTCTTTATTAGCGGGAAGACTGGACTGCATTTAATGCTCAACTCCAATAATTCATCTCAGGATCCTAGTACAATTGCCTCTTCATTCTTTCTAAATTCTTTCTGATTTTTTCCAGAATACCATTATGTTTCAACCTTGTGCTCCATCATAAATTATTTTGTGGAAGAGTCAGAATACACATCTTAATAAATTACTGATTTACCAGAAAACCTTTAATTTTCGCCCCTACATTATATAGTGTTTTTAATTATGGGCAAAAAAATCTAATTGAGTTTAGTATCAAGTTCTAATTACAAACCAGGTTATTTATTAATGTATAACGTGCAGACTTGGGATGAGAGGTAATGACAAACAGAATAAGATAGTGGCAGCTCTTTCCATCCCTACACTTGAAAAGGAAGTATCCCCAGAACCTATTTCTCAGGTAGCAAAACTGATTCAGGTCTGGACCTCATGACTTGAGTAGACAGAGATGACTAGAGAGGGAGTAGCTGGGATGGCAAAGACCCTCAAAACCATGTCTTAAAAAGAACTGATGCAACAACAGGGACGTTTATAATAAAATACTTGAAAGAGATATTCAGTCTTTGACTATCTGAAGAGGCAACAGATTTGTTACACATGGCCTCAGCGCACCAAAGGAGGAACAGTGTCATCCCTAAACAAGAAAGAACTTGCTAATAGATGAGCATCATGGAACTGGGGCTCCCGGTGACTCAGACTGGCTCTTACGCTGGTTGTTTCCTACAAGATTCAGGAAACCTGTTTTCTTTTCCTCTTTAAAGTAGATTTGTGAGGTAATGAGTTCCCCATCGTTGGAAGCACTTAGGTAAATGTTGGGAATGCACTTGGCCGGGATGTTGCTACAAAATCTGAGTCTTTCCCAAGTGTCTCTCAAGGCTCTGGTATCTGAAAATATGAGTGTCAAGCAGAGGGAAGCAAGCTCCTCTCAGGATTCTCAGTCTTTGATTAGAGGAAGACATGTTGCCTCTCTCCTCACGCTCTGCAGAAGCCTTCCCAATTTTCCTAAGTACGTTCCTCTCACCCCCACCCCCACCCTCACCAATTCCAACACATTTCTCACGTGAGACGGAACAGATGCTAGGGTAATGCTGGCTAAAAATAAAAGTAAGAGGAAAAAATGCTATTTTACAATAAATATCTCAGCAAAAATTTTTTATCCTGAATGGATTCAGCAGCAAAAGAGCAGCTGCTGCCTCTTTTGCAGTTCTTCCTTCTCCCACTTTTATAACCTGATTGATATGCCAATCAGATTTTTGTAATCAGGGCCCGGGGACATTAACCTCATAAAGCGTGCAAAATGTATCTTATCTGAACAAAGAGGGAAGTGTTCATGAATTGGTCTCTTTGCTCTTTTTTATTTTTAGTTGCATTGAGAAGTCAGCCTGTCAGAGAGGACCAAGAGTCCTTCCCATCTGCCAGCCCTCCAGGCCCTTGAAATAGGACACTGGTATTCTTACCCTTGCTCCAATGGACCAGGTAGCAGCATCGTAAGAACATCCACTGTGCTAGGGGTCAGTGGTACCCTCTGAAACCATCTCACAGGATCCCAGACCCTGAAATGAGTCTTGATACTCTCTGGCTTTCTCTAGTCCTTCAAACCAGAGTCTGATACATTGGAAAAGCTGAGCTTCGGTGACCACACCAATTTCCAGACAATAGTGAGCTAGGCAATCATTATGGGCCTTCAGGCATTCACATAGCCAGCAGTAATTAAGCACTTAGTAGGTACAAGGCACTCTGAGAATTATAAAGATCAACAAGGTAGGGTAGCTACTCTCAAGAAGTTTATAATCTGAAGGAGAAGATATGTTATCATACAAATAAGTAAAAGGCAAAATGGAAACTGGTAAGGGCCACACAAGCACTACAGATAAGACGAATGGGAAGTCAGGGTAATGAAATAATATATCCATATTGTGGGTAAACGGAGACATGCATTAAAAGGGGGGCACTCAAAAATAACAAAAATAAATAAAGCTTAAAAGTGGGGGCAGCATTCCTGAAGAAGGTGCCATTGGGTTAGGTCTTGAAAAATGGGTGAGATTTGGATACTTGGAAATAGAAGGAAGGTGGTGGTAAAGAGCAAGCAAGGAAAGAAGACCAAGTGGAGGGGGAAAGCATGAACAAGACAAAGATGGGAACGCATGGAACATGTACTCTGACCGTGAAGTAAACCAATTTAACTAAGACATGGGGTAGAGAAGGGAAGAGAATGAGAAGGAAGAAAGGCTGGAGCCAGAGAATGGAATAAAACTTTCAGCATTCTCTCTCTATGATTCCACAATTTAATGTTAAACCCCTTGTTATTATTCTACCCTCTTGTCTGACATTATTTAAGCCTGCTATCTTTCCAACTCTGCCAAAAAAAAAGAGTGGTCCTAATATCAGTCTAACATCTAGACTGCAGATCCTTCAACATTCTTCCCCACTTAAACCTCTTACATGAAATCTATAGTTTCCTTTGAAATGGCTCAGCAAAATATGTATGTACGTGTGTGAGAAAGGAGTACGTGTGTGAAGCATTTTTTGTGAAATGCTGACAACTGCGGATGTAGGTGATGGATACATGTGTGTTGGTTATTCCATTTTTTCTGCTTTTTGTAATTATGAATTTTTTTTCAAATGAAGTTTTAAAGAGGTTAAAATAATTAATTAATAAAACCCTGAGCTACTGGCCTAAGAGTCATCAGAGGATCTCATTTCCAGCAGTGTCGGGTCAGCTTCTCTCAGGCCTGGACTGTGTGTATAAACAAACCCCAGGTGAATGCTGTGCTCAGGCTGGGGGTGGCTGGGATCCTTGGTCATGTCTCTGTGATGCCCATGGTGCAACTGCAGAGTTAATAGGCAACCAACTGTAATCATGTGTGGGAAGCAAAAAGAGCAGAGCAGTTTGCCATTTGTTCATTTTCACAAGCTGTAGGCGCGTTCAACGGCAAAAAGATTCATGGGGTTAAGAATCAGCTTATTTGGTAAACTGCAATTAGCATGAACTGGGTCACCTCAGCTTCTGGAAGAAGGATAAATATAGATGTCGATATTTTCTGTGGGAAGACAGAGCCCTGAGCTTCTATTTTAGAATCTCAGAAAAGATGCCTTTGCAAGGGGCATCCCAGACAGAAAGGAAGGCCTTGGCTCAGAACCCACTCTGAAGATAGTGGGGAAATGCTGCTTGATTTGGTAGCCACTCAGGGCTCCAGGGCTCAGAAATGTGCTCTTGCCATCCCTGAAGTAACCCTGCTCAGAGGCAGGAAAGGACAGAGGTTACGTATGAACTCTGACAGCCAGACAGCCTGAATTTGGATCCCAGCTCTGCTGCTCCCTAGCTGTGTAGCCCTAGCTGAACATAGCTTAATCTCTTTGTGCCTCATTTTCTTATCTGTAAAATGGAAATGATGATGAATATATATAAATCACTTACAGTGATTTCTGACAGAAATAAGCAGGGTATGTGTGTGATGGTTAGTTTCATGTGTCAACTAACTGTGAAGGTATTGTGTAGATGTGGTTAACATCTACGATCAGTTGATTTTAAGTAAAGGTAATTAGTCTCAATAATGTGCGTGGACTTTATCCAACTAGTTGAAAGGCCTAAGAGTAAAAACAGGTTTTCTGGAGAAGAAATTCTTCCTCAAGACTGCAACATCAACTCTTACCTGAATTTCCAGCCTGCAGATCTGTCCAACAAATTTTAAACTTGCCAGCCCCCACAATTAGGTAAGCCAATTCCTTGAAAAAAATTGTACATAATTGAAAACTGTATACACAGACACACATATTGTATTGGTTCTGATTAACCGGAGAACTCAGACTGATATTAATTTTTATTCTTTCATTTTTTTAAAAAATCAAAGGGAAACTTGGCTGAGGGCTAGGGACCATGATCTCGGGGGACATCTAGCTTAATTGGCATAACATAGTTCATAAAGAAAATGCTCTACATCCTACTTTGGTGAGTAGCGTCTGGGGTCTTAAAAGCTTGTGAGCGGCCATCTAAGATACTCCACTGGTCCCACTCCATCTGGAGCAAGGGAGAATGAAGAAAACCAAAGACACAAGGGAAAGATTAGTCCAAAGGGCTAATGGACCACAACTACCACATCCTCCACGAGACCGAGTCCAGCACAACCCTAGATGGTGCCTGGATACCACCACCTACTGCTTTGACAGGGATCACAACAGAGGGTCCTGGACAGAGCTGGAGAAAAATTCAGAACAAAATTCTAACTTACAGAAAAGGACTAGATTTACTGGTCTAACAGAGACTGGAGAAACCCTGAGAGTATGGCCTCTGGATGCCCTTTTAACTCAGTACTGAAGTCACTCTTGAGGTTCACCCTTCAGCCAAAGATCTGACATGCCTGTAAAACAAAATGAGACTAAATGGGCACACCAGCCCAGGGGCAAGGACGAGAAGGCAGGAGGGAACAGGAAAGCTGGTAATGGGGAACCCAAGGTTGAGAATGGGAGAGTGTTGACACATCGCAGGATTGGCAACCAATGTCACGAAACAATATGTGTATTAATTGTTTAATGAGAAACTAATTTGCTCTGTAAACCTTCATCTAAAACACAATTAAAAAAATTAAAGGGAAAATTAACATCAGTGTGATACTATTCACTAATATAAAGATCTTACTTGAATTTCACCAGTTGTCCCACTACTGTCCTTTTTTCTGGTCCTGGTTTTAATCTAGGATGCCATATTGCATTAAATTGTCATGGCTTCTTAGACTCCTCCAATCTGGGACAGTACCTCAGTCTTTGTCTTTTATAACCATAGTGAGTTATTTTGTAGAATGTCTCTGAACTTTGGCTTGTTTGAGGTTTTCTGATGATTAAATTGAGGTTGTGTGTTTTGGGCAAGAATGTGGCAGCAGTGATGGTGTGCTCTTCTCAGTTCATCCTATCAGGAGGTATGTGACTTCAGTGTGTCTTATTATTGATAATGGTAATTTTACTGCTAGGTTAAGGTGGTGTCTCCTCAGTTTCTGCATGTGGAAAGCTACTATTTTTCCCTTTATAGGGTTAATGCACTCTACTGCTAACCTAAAGGTTGGTGGTTTGAGTCTACCCAGAGGTATCTTGGAATAAAGTTCTCGCAACCTACTTCTAAAAAATCAGCCACTGAAAATCCTATGGAGCACAGTTCTACTCTGACACACATGGAGTCACCATGAGTCAGAGTTGACTCAGTGGCAACTGGCTAATTAGTAAGTATCTTGTAGGGAAACACATTGAGACTATGCAAATGTCCTGTTTCTCATTATGCTTTTGTCCAGTATTTTTAGCACCCTCAATGATTCTTGCTTTCCACAATTATTGCTGTGGTGTTTGCCTAATGGTGATTTCCTATTTAAATTATTCCTATTACATTTATTAATCAGAATTCTATGTTCAGCAAGAACATTCCTTTCTCTTTTTATATATTTATTCAATTATCTATATCATTATGGTCTCAGGAATATTTATTTTATTCTATGGGTTAAAATCTGTTAATTTATTTCTTATGTTTTTCAAAACATCCCAGACTTAGCCACTGGGAAATAGTTCAAGTTGTCTCCTGTATCCTTTTGATAACTGTATTAACGTTAGGTCAGATGTTAGCATTAGGGGAAACAGAGTGAAGGATATACAGGAACTCTCTAAACTATTTTTGTAACTTTTCCATAAGTCTAATATTATTTCAAAATAAAAATTCTAAAACATTAAAAGGGACCAGAAGGGAGCACATGGACGACTTCTGGAGTGCTGGTCACATTTAATTTTTTATCTGGTACTGGTTACATGAATATGTTCAGCTTGTAGAAGTTCACCAAGTTATACGCTTATGATCTGCATGCTTTTCTGTATATTTGTTTTGCCCCGATAAAAAGTTCAAAAGAAGATAATACACCATTATAAACATTGTCTGGGAAGAATTTAGCTGTAAAATGCATGGCAACAGGAAGTAATATTCAGGAATTCCTACAAAAAGTCCTGTTAATAAGTTCCAATCCATCCTCAATAGCAACTAGAGAAATCCTCAGCCAGAAGTAGCTTAGATCAGTGTTCCCACCTGGGTCTTCATCAGACCCCTTCTTCTGTTGTCACTGTGTTCTGTGTCATCCTCTGAGTCATTTGCATTTCCCAAGGTGATCCATGTTAGTTCCACCCAGCTAGTTACTTCCCTAGACCAGAGCTGATATATTAATTATCAGGGTCTCAGTCTCTCTCACTACAATTCCCTGAGGCCCTGTCTCTAGAGTATACCAACAGTCTGTCTGCCTTGCACTACACCATCTTCAGAAAATGTGCATCAATTGCTCTCGTTATTGACATTATTTAATGCTAATTTCAGTTAACTGCTCCTTCATCTGTGTCACCACAGCCCTTTGTACATTCCTCCATTATATTGTTTCTGTAGATTATGAACTCTTCAAAAGCAGGCAATTAGTCTTTCCTATATTGTGTCACCACTGATAGAAGTGTTAGGTACGCAGTGAACAATTCACAATAGGTGTATTAAACTGAATTATATTACACAGTCTGGGAAGACTTTGGAATTATTATGTGACTTTTTTCCACTGAAAGTAGATTTGCTTATCAACATGACTACCACAAAGTTTTTTTTTTGTTTTTTTCTTTAAATGTCTCCTATCTGCAACAACAGTGGAGGGCTTTTATACATTTACCTGTCTTTGGGAAGAAAGGAAAAAATTCTCCAATTGAGTATGGCCTGGAAGAATTTTCCTCATTACTCGCAATCATTGTAATTGATGGTGGCCCATGCCTCTCTCCCACCATCAAAGGTGCCCCTGTTCAGTCCCTGCCCTCCCTGGTCTCTCTCAGCTAAAAGAAACTAAGGTTCATCCTTTATGGACCATAGACTATGAGCTTTGCTCAGCTTTTTGGCACATCTTATTTAACTCTATTTATAGCATGCAGCATAGGACCTGGCACATAGAAGTTGCTCATTGAACTAAATAACTGTCAGCTGGGACTGTTGTTTCATCTGAAGGCTTGACTGGGGAAGGCTCTGCTTCCAAGCTGACTCATGCGGTTGTTAGTAGGATTCAGTTCCTTGTGGGATGTTGGCAGAAGGCCACCCTCAGTTCCTTGCCATATGGGCCCCTCCATATAGCACCTGGCTTCATCAGAACAGGCAAACAAGAGTGCTAGGGAGAGACTGCTAACACGATGGAAGTCATAGTCTTTTACAACCTAATCTTGGAAGTGACATACTACCATTTTTGTCATATTCTATTGATTAGAAGAAAGTCACAAGAACTAGCCCACACTCAGGGAGGTAATTACACAAGGGCATAAATGCTAGGAGCAAAGATCATTGAGGCCATGTCAGAATATGCGTACCATCACAAATGAGATTAAGAGAAGGTAACAAAGCATAGGTAGCTTGAGAAATCCTTTTTAGAAACTACTGGTTGCTCTTCTTCTTCATTTGTACTGGGATACAAGTGTGCCCAAATACGGCTTATTGTTTACTTCAGATAGAAGTATATAATAAGTGTTTTAGTGGTTTAGGGTCATGGCAAGTCAAATAATGAATTTCTCAAAAATTATTTCCTTGAATCCCCTTCTTGATATGTGACATCATCTTTCAATAGCCTATGTTTCATCTACTCATTAAAAATCATGTCACCAAAAATAAAAACAGGTTATAACTCAAATTAATAATCTATATGTCTAATGTATTTCTCTACTTTTCTGCTCCCTTCCTCTTAGCTGAGGGTCATTTTCCCCTAAACACAAATTAAAAACTCAAAGAAACCCCTGATCTAAATGCATGCTTGCACAATGAGTTTGTTTACACACCTAAAGACTATATTTACCTGAGGACAGAGAAAAAGGGATGTGAAGGCAGAGGAAAGACACTGGAGAGGAGGGAATGGAGGGAGGTAAACGGCAAGGAGAAGGAGGACCTGGTGGGACTCAGCACCAATTTGTTTCCAAGTAAGGACACTCCAGTGTCCACTGCACAGGAAACATGCCAGCTCCCTGAATAGATGGTTGAAGGCTTGGACACCTTGTGCAGGGACAGGGGCTTACAAGGAAAACCTTGCTACCTGACCAAAGTAGAACCTAACCAAACATGTTGAGGATTAACCCCTACGAACTAACATAGCAGTGAAAATACCACCTGATTTTAAAATCGTAACAGCACAAATGCTAGTAATTACTAGTTACAAAACATGTTATTAACTGTATTATCTGGATAGGATCATTTTTCACTCATGCAATGTTGGTCAGTGACCCTCTCCCATCTTGTGGCTACGAAATCTGGAATACATGTCCGCCAAGGTCAGAAAAGTAAGGGGAAAGAGAGATAGAAGAGGTATCTTGGTTCTTAATGACCTTGATGCAAAGGGACTGACATTAATTTTGCTCATATTCCACTGGCCAGAATTTGTTGTGTGATCAGAACCTAACTACAAGGTGTGGGGAATGTAAAGGAGGACGTGGTTATTTGGTGAACACTAACACATCATCCTACATTATCCTTAGGGCATCACTGAAGCTCTGGGAGTTTAAAAAACACATCAAAGATCATACAGTTAATAAGTGATTTTATCTTTAATCATTTTCCTATGTTCTACACTTATTTACATCTCAAATTTTCTTAGATTTGGATTACCTTCTTTCCATCTCATTAATCTCTATTCATCAGGGGGGAAAAAGATGCTGTTCAACTCCACAGGTAATGTCATTCTTACCTAAGCTTAGATATGCAGTTGTTAGAAACCATTCTTCTGAGCGCAAAGGAAGCCATATTATGATCTAAATATGGTACCATTCAAATGTGGATACTGAAGGGCATTCATAGCTGAAGACCCCAGTCTGTGTGAGAAATAAAAATACCCCAAGTTTGAAAGGGAAGGGAGCATTTCTTTTCATGTAAAAATTTTAAAACGTTTTCCTGACCCATCAATCACAATGACACAGGCTTTAATTATTCAAAAAGAAATTTTATTTCTGGAATCAAAGATTTGGATCTTTCCTCACAAGGTAGAAGTTTTGAGACATCTACTTTGTGGAGTGCTCTGTAAGATTTTCTCTGACCTTATAAGAATTTAACATTCCCTGAGACAAACTGGTGCCCATGCCTCTGAATAGGAAAGATACCACAATCTATTTTCTAGCAAGACCAATTCTAAACCACAAATGAGATCATGTCACTCCTCTGCATAAGAATCTGTCTTGGCTTCCTTGATGGACATTCTTGGTTAACTACTAAGCCAGCATTTTTTCCCCTTCTTCCTAGCAAAACTCTGACTTTGTTCAAATATTGGACAGACACTAACGTGTTCAAGGTATCCTATGTCAGTCATCTCCCATTTAGATGCTTACTTTTCCAGCCTCACTGTAGCCAGGTAGGAGTGGGCATGTGACATAGCTGTGACCAGGAAGATGTAGAGAAGTTTTCTATGAAATTTCCAGAAAAATTGGTATAAACCCAAGAGGGGAGGTTGCTAGCACTACTTCTATCCCTTTCTTCCTTCCTTGGAAATTATTTTATTGGAGGTAATGTTTAAAGCTACATTACCCATATTTTGACCTGTGGCAGAAACTGCTAACTGATCAGCAAACCTACTTCTTCGTAGGCTCACTGACACTCTTCATTTTCCAGCTTTCCTTGCAGTTAAGTATAACTGAGTTCCAGTTAATAGAATATGGGGCAAAGTCTGTACACCACTTCCAGGGCTACCAAATAAAAAACTCTCATGCACAGTCCTCCTTACTGTTTTTCCTTACAGATTGATGCAAATCAATAGATTAGTCTTTGAAGATACATGCTGAAGTTGTTGGAGACCAAAATAAAGATCATCTGAGGAAGAGCCACCTGCTTATCAGGATATCTGTTTTGTATTTTAGAGAAGGGAGATTTAAACTTCTGTTGTGTTAAGCCACTTAGAGTTGAGGAAGTTATTTATTACAACATCAATCATTACCTTAACTATGTATGCATGGCTATAAGGCAAAAAGTCTAAGAATGGAAAGTCAGCGTGATAAAGATACAAGGTAAAGAACAGAAAGATCATGAGTCTTCCATGACATTGTTGAACTACTCCATCAAACCTGGGATGAGCTATCTCTATGCTTATTGCTCTATGAAAAAATTAAATGTCTTTATCGTTTAGCTATTATCAGTTGGATAATTTGTTTCTTGCAGCCTAAAGTATTCCTAATTGATAAGTAGCAAATCACCTCAAGGAAAAAAATTGGTTTTCAAGGTCTTTATCAATTTGACCTCAATCTAACCTTCTGCTCTCACCTCCAGTCACTATCTGCATCTCATATACCTTATCCCATACTGAGCTAAAATGTGTTTCCTGATTTACCATGGCTTATCACTGTTACTGCATGTGTTCATCCCTCTCCCAAGATTGTTCTCTCTCCCCTCTCCATGAAAGTCATCCTTAAAGATCTTAGCTCAAATGTCACCTCTTCCTGTATGTTTCCTTGACTCTTGCATGCAGAATTAACTTGTTCCTTCAACTATGTCCCCATAGAGCCTTGTAAGAACATCTAACTTAGTGTTTAGATGCTTGTTTATCTGCCAGTTTACCTGCCTGTCTCCCCCACTAGACCAACATCTTCTTGAGGGCAGAGACTATCGTTCTTTTACTTCTGCTCATCTGGCAGCTAGCACAGTCCCATCATATGGAAGATTCTGATAAATTCTTACTGAATTAAAAGAATCATTGAATGCTGAATTATTGACTTTTTCTCCAAAATTGACAGGATTATTTAAGATTACCCTGTTCATCTGCCTTATTTCATAGATGAGAAAAATGATACCTGAAATGGCCTAAAAGTTAGGGTCAGAACTGGTGTAGAACATAAACCTCTGATTTTCAGGCCACTAAGAATTCTTGCCATTTCCCAGTGAAGCCATTTTTTAGTTTGACCACTTTATTCAACTCTGGTGACATGACCTTCCCCCAGCTCTAGCTTTACCAGTCATAGAAATAATTTTCCATAAATCCTAGTATGAGCACAAGGAACAGAAGAAAAGTGTCAGAAAGTACAAAGAATATATCCTAGCTTGGAAATCAATCATCCCTGGGAACACACTAACCTAGCAAGCCCTGCCTCACCAGAGACTTCCGGCCTTGCAGTCTAGGTCCCCCAACACTAAGCCTGCAAGCCGGCTCTGACCTTCAGTCAGAATGGCTGGGGCTTGATATCCTGCATGGCCCTGACCAGTCATACTCCTCTCCTGAAGGCAGCTGAGCTCTGCCCTCTGGTCCACCAACCACTGTCAAGTCTCCTATTCAAGACTAAAAAGACCATGAAGAAACACAAGGATGCCACATAATCTGACCAGATGGAGCCCTTAGAGAATGAGCTCAGCCTGGGTGCTCCTTTGCCCCCTGACAGGCCTGACACCAAGTTTCAGCCTGCTGAGTCCATCCAAGGGGGCTGAGCTTAGGGATCACACAGATTGAGTTCACATAGTATCCCAGACAAGTGACCATTGCTTGATTCTCCAACAGCTTTGTCCAGGATCAATATTAATTCATGCATTCAACAAAAATTCATTGAGGATCCACTGTGTGTTCTAGATATCAAAGATATGGTGATAAAAAAGACAGACAAGGGCTCTGCCATTGTGAAGGGTACACTATAGAAAGGGGGACAGGCATTCAATAAATAAAGAAATATGCGCATAATTTCAAGAAACACTGGGTGCAGTGAAGAAAAATAAAGCACAGTCAGAAGATATAGTGATAGAGACTGTGAGCAGGTATGTATTTTAAATAGGATGGTAAGCGAAGACCATTCTAGAAGGATGACATTTGAACTGAGACCTGAAAGAAGTGAGAAAGCCAAGCAAATATCTCAGAATGACCATTTACACTTGGGACAGTTTTGGTTTACTATATTTTCCTGATACCGTTATTGATAATAATTCATTTTATGCTCACAATTACCCCTACTTAGAAAATAAATCATACCAGTTTGGAAATAAATTATACCAGATTACCCTAAAAATCTGGTGAAAGTGAATTCTAGGCATAGGAAATAGTGTAAAGGCCCTGAAGTGGGAACAGGCTGGAGTATCTGAGAAACAATGAGAAGGCTGATGTGAGTGGAGTGGCATGATGGAAAAGGAAGGAATCAAGAGATGTATTTAGACAGCTAAACAAGGGGCAGACAGACCATGCAGGGCTTTGTGGATCATAGAAAGCACTCTGAATATTTTTCTAAATATTATGGGAAGTCAGTGGAAGGTTTGGGGCCAGAGAGTAACAAAACTTGAAATTGAGGTATTTAAGAGGTCTACTCTGGATGCCATGAAAAGGACACTGTGTGGTAACAAGAGGGCCAGAGAGACTATTTTGGAAACTACTGCAGTAATCTAGGTGAAATATGATGATGGCTTTGACTGTGGTAGTGAAATGTGATCAGAACTGAAATACATATTGAAGGTAAAGCCAACTAGTAGTTTAGATATGGAGTTTAAGATATACAGAGGAATCAAGGATGACTTCAGAGGTTTTAAACTGAGCAACATAAAGAAGTGTAGTGTCTACTGAGAGAGGTAACATTGAGACAGGAGGGACAGAGGAAACCAAAAGTTTTATATTCACCATGTTAATTCAGAGAAATTGGACTCTTCAGTGGCGATATTGAGTAAGCATAGGGTATACAAGTCTGCAGCTCATGGTGTAGGTTGCCATATAGATTGAGGGTCAATAGCATGTAGACTGTATAAGTATTTTGTCTTAAATATTTTTGGATTGTTTCCTTTGTTGTAGTGGTTGTTGTTTTTCCTTATCCAAAAGATCAGCAGTTTGAATCCACCAGGCACTCCTTGGAAACTCTGTGGGGCAGTTCTACTCTGTCCTATAGGGTCACTATAGGGTTGCTGTGAGTCAGAATCAACTCGACGGCAACGAGTTTGGTTTTCTTCTTTGTTTTTTTTTATTTTTCTCCTTCTGCAACATCATCTAGTATTTGTATATTGGGTCTCTTGATCTCCCAGTCACTTACTTTTTCTTTCAAAATTTCTCTATCTTTACCTTTCTGCAAATGTATCTGTGTCAGACATAACTAGTGCCCTGCCTCACATTCGCTTAACCAACCTCTGATGTCAGCTGCAGCTGTAGTGGACCATTCCATGCACACTCAGGCTTGCCTTGTGCTGACAGCAGTTCATGTCAACCACTGCCCACGTCTTGAAATGCAGAGCACTTAATGCTCCCAGGGGTGCCTCTCAATCAATGGGGAATGGGAGACTGAAGATAAATGCTCCAGCCTCCTGTCCTTCTGGCGGTCAATTCCAGGAAGCATTCTTGATGTTTCTCAGGAGGTCCCAGAGGAACTGAATCTTGTTTCCCACAGGATAATTGCATCCTTATATTGAATTCTCCTCATTCCCTGTGTCATTCTCTCTTCTCTATCACTTCTGCTTACTGGAATCGTCTCCCAAGTTCTTGTCTAGGGTTCTGACTGGGGTAGGGGCAAGAGGGGAGCCAAACCAAGAAATGTTTTAAGAGATTTCTTGTGTTTACTTCTCCAGACCACTAATTTGGACCTCAACATTGATCATCCTCTCTTTTATCTCAAATAGTGAAGATTTTAGCTTAAGAATTAGTTTCTAAGATCCAGAAAGGGATGCTGTATTTCTCTTGCTCGCTCACTCTCTTAGTTCAGTGATCATTTATCTCTTCCAGTAGATCTATTTCAAGAAGTTTATATCCTAATTGTTCAAAGTGATCCTCTTTTCTGGCTGCTGAGGCCCATCAAGCCTAAATATGGGGTATCCTTAAGTCTAGGATGCTGAAAGGAGGTAAAGACCAAGGTTTCTCTTACCTTGTGGGCCTGTGGTTTAAGGGAAGCATGTTGGCCCCCACTTGAGGTTCCTGAGGGAAGACTCTCTACTCTTACTTCTACCCAAACTCCTCCAACCTGGAGAGATGGGAAGACTTTGCCCACTCTTTTAACTCCCTCCTAGTCTTTTGTAGGGAGAGAAATAAGCACTTTCCCCAGTGCTGGCATTGTATTTCTTCCTAGGCCAAAGATCTCCGAACACCAGTTTCTTTCCAGGCCCAACACCCTCCTGTCCTCATCCTTGAGCTCGGATGCTGCTGGATACACACTACTTTATGTTTATTAAACTTCTTAAGAGTCTGCTAAGAGTGCTTAACTTATATCTCAGATATTCACAGGAGAGCTAGAGAGTCAAATATTCTACCTGTCTTAGTCATCTAGTGCTGCTATAACAGAAATACCACAAGTGGATGGCTTGAACAAAGAGAAGTTTATTCTCTCACAGTCTAGTAGGTTACAAGTTCAAATTCAGGGTGTCAGCTCTAGGGGAAGGCTTTCTCTCTCTCTTGGCTCTGAAGAAAGTCCTTGTCATCAATCTTCCCTGATTGAGGAGCTTCTCAGCCCAGGGACCCCAGGTCCAAAGGACACGTTATTCTCCTGGCTCTTGTTTCTTGGTGGTATGAGGTCCCCATGTCTCTCTGCTTGCTTCTCTCTTTTCTATCTCAAAAAAGATTGGCTTAAGACACAATCTATTCTTGTACATTGAGTCTTGTCTCATTAACATAACTGCCACTAATCCCATCTCATTAACATCATAGAAATAGGATTTACAACACATAGGAAAATCGCATCAGATGACAAATGGTGGACAATCACACCGTACTGGGAATCATGGCCTAGCCAAATTGATACATATATTTTTAGGGGATACAGGTCAATCCATACTACCTAAAAATATTGACTTGGAAGAGTGTATTTAAAAAACGGAATAGTAGGCATACTGAGTGCTAGAGACTGGATTTGAAGTTGGTTCCCTGACTTGACAGTCCATATCACTGTATAGCATCCCATCACTTTTCCAAAAGTGTAATAACAAAAAAAAAAAAAATTTTTATAGAACTTAGCAGTTTAAAATCACCTTCATTTACCTGATTTAATGCAAGCCTGTATGAAAGGTTGGCAGCTATCATTAATATCTCCATTTCATAAGTGAGGAAATGAAGGCTTTGAGAGGTTAAACGACTCACTCAAGGTTGCTTGCTAAGTGGCAGAACTGGGACTAAAACCCAGGACTAGTGGCTGCCTCTACAGAGGAGGCATGGAAGGAAGGGTAATGCCTTTTAATTGAAATGTCTACCAGGAGTGCGATGAGCTTATGTGGGTAACGGCTGCCCCGACTCCAGCTGAGCCGGCATCAGGCCAAAAGCAGCCTGTTTCCCAAGCATTCCTTCACTTGTTCAAGAGATCATGAAAATTAAATTGGGCCATAACCAGCCCTTAATTCCCCACCCTTGATGTGAGGAGCCATATTTGCCTCATTAGCCTAGGTCATAAACTCCAGCAGGAGGGAGAAAAGGAGGCAGAGGATAAAAAGTGAGCAAAGGAAAGGGAAACCATTATGTGAAGAGACAGGGAGGAAGGGGAGAGGAGATGTGAAGGACAAGTACACCCTGTTAGATCAGGCGCACTCCCCTCGCCTCCCTGGCATAGTCATAATTACATCTTAAGTTAGTGCAGTTCATCATAGTTTTCTAAACAGCCATGTGCACTCTCTCATTTGATCCTCATTACCTCCCGGGGAGGCAGGCAAGACAGATATCAGCCACAGTTTACCACGGAAAGCACGAGGCTCTGAGAAATCCAGAGACTTGCCCAACTGGCACATACCAGGTCAATCGAACCTGCGTTTTTTGACTCCCACTCCAGGATTCTTTTGAACAAATCATGCTGTCCCTCTTGTATCCTTTAAAATACAAAAGTGTCTCATATGAGGATCTTTATTTACATAGAAGTAGGAGTTTGAGTGTGAAAGTTTGATTACCAAAATATTTTTTAAATTCAATGGACTATTCCTCTTTTTTAGTTATACCAGAGTATGGATGAATCACTTACTGATTTAGTGGGTCAAAAGTAGGAACTTAGAATGATTTTTGTTTAGTATACAGAGATCTGTACCATAATGGTGTGTATTAGAGGAACCTGATCTAAATCGAGCATGGAAGTCTTGGCTTCAAATTATATCTCTTGGATGCTTGCCTTCCAAATAAAAGAAATATAGCAGATTGACTATCTCCAAAGAATAAGGCTCCTTAGGGAGCCAGAATAGATACACTTTTGGAAAAGCAATGAGATACTACACAATGATATGGGCTGTCAAGTCAGGGAACCAGGTTCAAATCTAGTCTCTAACACTTAGTAGACAGTATAACATGGATAATATGGTAGTTAAGAGTGTAGATTTATATACTGGCCCTAACACCTTAAGAAAGCTATATTGAGCCTCTCAAGCTTTAAAATCCACCATCTGTAAAGTGGGAATAATCATGTCTGACTTCCTGGGTTATGCGCAACAAATAGTAACAACTATTAAAAAAAAAAAAACTTTCAATAACTAGTGGATAGACACCAACTTTTATGGCTGGCAGAATTTTCATGTATCTTCTAAGGAAATAAATTAAATGACCTCTGGGTGGAGGAAATCCAAAGATGCCCAGGCCTCAAAGTCCCAACTCATGGTGCAGGGTAATCCTAAAGGGACAAAAAAGGTTCCTCTACCTCCTGATACCCACATCTTTAGAAGCAGCTCTCCATAAACTGGACAAGAACTAGACCACTGGAACCAAACCACCTGTCCTTTGGAGACTCAACTCAAATGTTCCTGTGTCTGCCCCTGGGAAGTTATCTGTGGAGCAGAATTTAATGGTTCTGATGTCAGCATGCCTGGATTCAAATCCCAAATACTAGTAGCTAACATTATGCAAAGCGTTTTCTGACTCCCTTAGAACTTAAGTTCTAAGCACTTAAAATACATCATTCATGTAATCCTCATAACAATCCTATGACGTAGATAGATACTTTCATTATTCTTATTTTGCAGGTGAGGAAAATGAGGTATTGAAAAGTTAAGCAACTTGCCCAAGGTCACATAGAAAGTATTGGAGACTGAATCCAACTCAGGCTATCTGGCTACACTAGGCTCTTCTCCCTCTCGAGGTCGACCACTTATTAGGCATGCGGCTTTAGGTAAGATACTCAACCTCTGCATGCCTTATCTGTTAACTGGAAATAATTAAAGTACAACAAACTGTAGGACTGTTAAAAGGATTAACAAAAATAACTCATACTTTTTCCAGCATGGGCCTGCCACATAGTAAGTGCTCAACAATGGTTAATTATTTATAATACCTGTCTTCTTTGTGAGGATAGAGACCACATTTTATTCATTTACACATATATGCCGCTAAGCATGTCATTTAACCTCTCTGTGACTTCATTACTTCATCTATGAGATGGGATAATACCAACATCACAAAATTATTTTAGTACATTAAAAACACTCCGAAGATACTTGTTGAATTAATGGAATCTCTTTATATAGTGCCTAACACAGTTCCACATGGAAATCACCTACTGCCCTCAAGTTGATTCCGACTCATAGCAACCCCACAGGGTTTCCAAGGCTATAAATCTCTATGGAAGCAGACCCCCACATCTTTCCCCTCGGAGCCACTGGTGGTTTCGAACCACCGATCTTTTGGTTAGCAGTCAATCACTTTAACCACTGTGCCACCAGGGATCCATAATGGAAACAAGTACTGCAATAAAAACTTCTTGATCATGGCAATCCATAATGTAAAAATGATAATATTGCCTCCTTCTAATCCCTCGAGATCTGAGGGTAAATGAAACAATCTCTAGGAAGAGATTGTTAGGAGAAAGGTGCTTTATAAATCTAAGAGGTTGCTATTAATGATCATTATCATCATAATAAATTTGGTATTGGAGAAATCATAACTCATCATGCATGGCTCCTCAAGGGAAGCCTATCAAGGCATCCTTCAATGACACAGAGGGAGCTGGTACCTGATGCTTCGAATCTATGAAAATATGAGAGGATGGTGATGTTACAGAGAGAAGTCAGAAAGGAATGAGAGCTTTCCATTTAGACAGGGTCTCCTCTTCCATGTCCTGCCCACCCTCCACACACTTCCAAACCAGGTTCCGCTGGTGGGATCACCAGTGCTTATACTCTGACCCTCGAATTCACAGGCTCAGGAACTCAAACATGTCCATACACCAGAGCCCATCAGACTCCTGCAGACTCTCCCCAATAGGAGATTGTCAAGCAGCCAGGCAAGTGGGGAAGTGTGTTTCCTTATGGCAGCCTGAAACAAAGTTGTCTGTTTGTGATGGTTAAGATTGTGTGTCAGCTTGGCTGGACCAAGATTCTCAGTGTTTCGGCAGCTGAACAATGTTGTGATCACGTCCCTGTTGAGATTTGTTATGTGATCACCCCCATAATGGGATCTGCTGTGAGTAGCCAATCAGTTGAAAGGGAGCTTCCTTGGGTGTGTGGCCTGCATTGAGTCTGGGCGGAGGTTCTGGCAGGGTTCAGGGG
Source organism: Trichechus manatus latirostris (assembly GCF_000243295.1). Taxonomy (NCBI): domain Eukaryota; kingdom Metazoa; phylum Chordata; class Mammalia; order Sirenia; family Trichechidae; genus Trichechus; species Trichechus manatus. The sequence goes on from NW_004443952.1 coordinate 15,244,314, forward strand.
GCTGTTGCTCGTTCTGGATCCTGTAGCTGGCTCCTGTTCATCTGACCTACAATTCTTAGGACTTGAGCTAGCAGCTTACCTGCAGCCTTGCCTGCCAATCTTGGGATTCATCGATCTTTCACAGCCTGTGAGCAACAGCCCTGCTCTCCGACCTGCTGATCTTGGGTTTGCCAGCCCCTGTGGCTACGTGAATCAGGAGAAGCCTCTATCCTGACCCACGGACTTGGGACGTTATAGCCTTTACAATCACATAAGTCATTTCCTTGATATAAATCTCTCTCTCTCTATATATATATATACACGCTTTACTGGTTTTGCTTCTCTAGAGAACCCGGCCTAAGATGCTGCTCAAAGAGCCCCAGTTTAACCACAAAGACAAAGGACTGGCCTATACTGGAGAGACGAGGTTAGGACAAAAAAGGCATCAAATCATAGTGGCCAATAGTAGGCAGATCTGGACAGGAATTCCAGCTGCCCTACTTAGACTTGGAGTGACAACCCCTCCAAGCCTTGGTTTTTGGTAAAACAGAAATATCTCAAAGTGGACTTGCAAGGGTTAAATGAGATAGAGTCCAAGACGTGCCTGGCCCAGCAACTGGTACATACAAAGCCCTGAGGTAATAATAGCAATCATCATTGTCATCATGGTGGTTATTGCATTGCTATTATTTTAATTTTTATTATTCAGAGAAGTGTGTAGCAAAGTCAGGCAGCTTAAATGAAATCATCATCTATCCCATTGCCATCGAGCTGTTTGATTTCAACTCACAGTGACCCTACAGGGCAGAGTAGAACAGCCCCATAGGGTTTCCTAGGCTGTAATCTTTTCAGAAGAGGACTGCCACATCTTTCTCCTGCAGAGCAACTGGTGGGTTCCAACTGCCGACCATTCTGTTAACAGCCGAGCATTTAACCACTGCTCCACCAGGGCTACTCATATGTTCCATAATTTGGTTGTGAGCATGTTGAATGAAGGCTATGGTAGCCCTAAAGGAACTGCTGCAGACTGGACAAACTTTCCCAACTCAAGAGACACTCATCCAAAAAACAGACACAAATGCATTCATTTATAGATTCAGATATCCATTTCCAGTAACCAAGGCATATCAAGTACACAGGAAACCACATTAGCCATTGGACGACAACTTAGTGAGCACAAGATCATAGAAAATTAGAAGGTCCAGCAGGTTAGTTTACCCAGGTTGTGTCAAAGCCAGAGAGACTCTCTCTCCCTGACAATAGACTCTACCTCCTAAGTGATCTAAGTGATACCGGACATTCATGTCTACCAAATATACCATGCGCAGAGCTGAAGTCTTGCTCCGCTTTTGCCAAAATCCACATAGAACACTTCCCTCTAAACAATACAGCTTTTAAAGTCAGCCAAACCTGGATGTGAATCCCTGCTCTACCACTGACAAGCTGTGTGACCTTGGAAACGTCACTCAGCTTCTCTGAACCCTAGCTTTCTAATCTATAAAATGGTTTAACAAGTGTCTCTACCTCATAGGCTATTGTCAACCTTAGCAAGAATATATATAAATACCTAGAATAGTGTCTGGGCAATTATTTGTTATAATTGTTACTTTACCAACTCTTTCTTCAATTTCTGTGATTCTGGTCCTAAAGACAAATTTTAATTACAGTTTGAGTCTACAACTATTCTGTGTCCATTCCCATGTCCACTCAATCACACGGGTATAGAACATCTCAGAGGCTGGGCTCAATTCATTAATTCTTTTCTAATTTTTAGATACTTTACCCAAAGAGGGTGACCTCATTACCTAGGTCTGAGAACATCTCACTATAGCTTATTGGTGCAGGGAAAAGAAGAGGAATTCTGAATGTCCAAAGGGATGCAAACACCAAGCAGCTCTGGGCTGCATATAGTTTAATCATTTCTGTAATTCTGCCCAGGGCATTTTCTTCTTCCCTGAGCCCCACTTTCAAGAAACAATTTCTTCATCTTGTCACTCCTAATCAAGCAGCCAGCATTAGTGAAAGTGTTAATAGGATCATCTTCAGTAAAGTCACATTTTACTTTGGGCCATTCTTCACTTGGAGCCCTGATGGTGCAGTGGTTAAGAGCTCAGCTACTTCTTGGAAACCCTATGGTGCCGTGCTACTCTGTCCTATAGGGTCGCTATGAGTTGGAATCGACTCAACAGCAACGAGTTTATTCCTCACATATAAAAAATCTTAGGATAACTGTCCCAGATAGCACTATTCTCAGTGTCTTTGAACAGTCACTTTCCCTTTATTTCCAAATGCCCTGTTCAATGAAGAAACACATTAACAGCAACCTCTCTATTCCCTCTAGGTTGCTTGTAAGTCTTCCTGTGCTTTTAATCTTCGCCAAGCTCCAGAACCAACCATGCTGAGTGATGTGAATACCAGTTTTCTCATTTCACTAAGAAGATGGCCGGACTGGAGTCTGCAAAGATTAATAAAAAGAAAAAAACCCCACACTCAGAAAAATCGCAGATTTGGGGAAAAAAATCATGATAAAGATTACGATGATTCAAAAAAAGGAAGATATAAACTATTCCCATCTTATCTAGAGTGATGAAAAACTAAAGTACAAACGGAGCAATGCTGACCTGCTCTTTAATAATACTGGAGATAAGGAACACGGACACAGAATGGAGCGCATCTGCAGCAAAAGACAAGGTTGGGGGCTTGGGATTCAGATCACACGGAGAAAGGGGTTGTTGATTTAAGTGTAGTGAGAAAATGGAGAAGGCATTGCTTAAAGCAGTAACCAATGTTGTTTATTTGGGATACAAGCTAGAGAATATTATTACGGCAGAGAAAGAAGTTATCTTGTGTGAATTGTCTTGAATTATGGGGGGAGTGCGAGAGGCTCACAGCATATGATATTTAGAATTGCAATTTCAAAGCAGAGCGCCATGTCTGATACATCATTTATTGTCTCTGTCTCTATACTTCCAAAGCTGCATTAAGGACAGATGCAAACCTCACTTTCCTTGGTCTCCATTTTCACGTTGATTTGGAGGATAAATTTATTTTCCCTTCTCAACAGAATCGTATTTTCTCCCCTCTCGGAGGGTGTAGTTCATCACTAGACAGTCAGGTGTAGGAAGTGATTTTCTTTTCTCTTTGTGCATGATTTGCCTCTCCGGAACTGAGCCTCCTTGGTTGAAAGCAAGAATCTACATAAATAAAGGGCACAGGTGAAGAGAGAGTGTGGGTGGATGAGTGGAGGGGAAGGTTTCTCAAGTTATGATGGAAACTTGCACTTGAGTCTTCCCGTTTTAGCTGATTTTACAGGAAGGAAGAAACAATGCTCATCCGATCAGGTATCAGATCCTGCTGGCTTAGAAGATTCAAAAGGCAGTTTCACTTTCCACGCAGTGTACTCCTACTTCCCGCTGGAAAACATTATGCATGTGTGCAGATTTTGATGGTCGCTCTTTTCAAATGGGGCATCCTCATGGCACTTCAGGCAGGAATGAAGTGATTCCAGGTATAGACATTTCAATTTCATAGATTCAATAAATTTTAAAACTGAAAGGGATCAACATGCCCAATTATTTTGTAACTGGAGAAACTGAGGTCAAATAAGTTAGCTGTCTTGGTCAAGGCAATATATTCTCCAAGCGGCTGTATGTGTACATATATGTGTTTTCCTTAGCACTTTGAAATTTTTCAGATTTCTGTGTGTATGTGAGAATTTCACACTTGGCACTGGATCTTTGCTAAGGCTGGATACCGAAGTCCAGGGTCCAGTCGCCCTGTAAGTATGATGCAACCCTTCCTTACCATGGTCTTGCAACCTCCCTGGGGTACCGGGAGGGTGTAGGGTGCAGGTGCAGCCTCCTTCACTAACCTAAACCACAGCCCACTTCTAGTCTTGCGGAAAATGACTTCTCCTTTGTTCTCACAATTCTGCTTCCCTTGCAAGGGCACTAGCCACTTCCCTCTCTCCTTTCTATTTAGTTCCAGCTGCCACTGAGTTGACTCCAACTCATGGCGACCCATGTATGTCAGAGTAGATCTGTGCTCCACGAGGTTTTCAATGGCTGATTATTTTTTTCTTTTTTTATTGTACTTCAGGTGAAGGCTTACAAAACAAATGGTTTCTCATGAAAAAGTAGTACACATATTGTTTTATGATACTGGTTAACAACCCCACAACATGTCAACCCTCTCCCTTCTCGACCTTTTTTTTTTTCCTTTGGTGAAAATATACATAGCCAAAGATACACCATTTCAAAAATTTCTACATGCACAGTTCAGTGACATCAACTACGCTCTTCCAATTATGCTGCT
>NW_004443952.1:15251064-15273801 GCF_000243295.1 Trichechus manatus latirostris
CTAGCTGAAGAGGAGTTACTGGGACGGGTTGTTTGTGGCACTTACTACAGCCACCAGGGCGGGTCAGTAATGAGTGCAGGGTAGGTTCCAGTAGGCCGTGCCTGTGCTGCTTGGTAGTGTGATGTTAAGCGCCCCGTGTAGGTAGGCATGATGTAGCAGGGAGTATGTTATGTGTAGTGCTAAGATGGATATGGGAGAGAGGAGAGAGGAACAGGAGCTAAAAACATACAAGCAAACAAAAAAGAATGCTAGGGGAGCTTACCATTGGAGTGGAGAGATAAGAGACTATGAAATGGAGAAAAACAAAAAGGGGAAGAGGAAGAAAAGAAAAGAATGAATAAATAAAAATCGGAAAGTGAAAAGAACAGCAAAGCTCCCAGGGATCCCACCGGTGCAGCTATGATGTCTGGGGAAGTTGTTCTCAGGTGTGGCAGTACAGCCTGGCTAGAAGGCATAGAGGTATACAATGCCAGGTATTCAGGGAGCAGAAAGAGAAGGAAGATATAGAGAGACAAGAAACTGAGCAATGAAGAAAGACAAAAAGGGAAAAAGAGGGAAAAAAACAAAACAAATTTAAAAAGAAAAAGAACAAGAAAAGCCCCCAATAAAACAAACAAACAAAAAAAAAAAAACCAACGAGAAAAAAAATGCTCTCAGGGATCCCTCAGCATGTCTGTGCAAGCTGAGGGAGTAGGTTCCAGGCCACGCAGCACTGCCTGGCAAGAACGGGCTCCCAACTCAAGAAAAGGAAAGAAAACAAACAAACAATTCAGAACAAATAAACGAACAAAAGCCCCAGGATCCCACCAGCACGGCAGCCCAGACCGGGAAGCAGTTCCACACTCTAACGGAGCTCCACAGTCCCTCAGGAAGAAGCAAAGACGGTGCACGTAGCCAGGTATTTGAGCGAAAGGAGGGGGAGGTGGTGAGAGGTAAGGAAGAAATCAAAAGAAGTGGAAAAAGGCAACACCAGCAGCCAACAAATGGCACTTAGAGAGCCGGCCCATTCGGGTGGGTGGAATCCAAGCAGTCGGTGCTTCCGGGACAAGAGATTGTGGCCACGGGAAGCAGAGGAGGCTGAGTGGGGGGTGAAGAAGGGTAGTGGGTGAGAAAGCGTATATCGCAAATTACTGGTTGTTCTGTCTCCCACTAGAAGTTCCATGAAGCTGCTTTCTCGTACCCTGTTTGCTGGTCTCCGATAGGAGTCCAAGATGGCAGATCCGCACTGCGTTAGCTGATAGGGGACCTCTGCATGAATCTCTCCTTGCTCTCCTTTCTCTGTCAGTTTTCTCACTCCATTTGGTGTTTGGCTGAGTACTTTATTTCTTCATTTGATGTTTTCGGGTTTCAGGATTGTTGTTTTCTCTGTTCGGCTTAGTTTTTCGGATCTTTGCTGTGGAGGGATGGCGTGGTGCTTCTGCCTAGAGAGCCATTTTGCCGCAAATCCTCAATGGCTGATTTTTTTGGGAAGTAAATCACCAAACCTTTTTTCTGAAGTGCCTCTGGGTATACTTGAACCTCCAACCTTTCGGTTAGCAGCCAAATGTGTTAACCATTTTCACCACCCAGGGACTCCCTTCTATTACTCTCTCAATAAGCTGAGGCTTTGGTGCTGTGTTAGTCATCTAGAGCTGCTATAACAGAAGTACCACAAGTGGATGGTTTTAACAAAGAGAAACTTATTTTCTCACAGTCTAGTAGGCTAGAAGTCCAAATTCAGGGCACCAGCTCCAGGGGAAGGCTTTCTCCCTCTGTCAGCTCTGGAGGAAGGTCCTTGTCATCAACCTTCCTCTGGACTAGGAGCTTCTCCATGCAGGAACCCCAGATCCAAAGGACGTGCTCTTCTCCTGGCGCTGCTTTCTTGGTGGTATGATGTCCCCCACCCTCTGCTTGCTTCCCTTTCCTTTTATCTCTTGTAAGATAAAAGGTGGTGCAGGCCACACCCCAGGGAAACTCCCTTTACTTTGGATCAGGGATGTGACCTGAGCAAGGGTGTTACATCCCACCCTAATCCTCTTTAACCACAGGCAGAGATTATGATTTATAACACCTAGGAAAATCACAAAATGGAGGACAACCACACAATACTGGGAATCATGGCCTAACCAAGTTGACACATACTTTGGGGGAACACAATTCAATCCATGACAGTGGCACTATGGTTAAGAGCTCAGCTGCTAATCAAAAGGTGAGCAGTTCGAATCCACCAGCCACTCCTTGGAAACCCTATGGGGCAGTTCTACCCTGTCCTACAGGGTTGCTATGGGTTGGAAACAACTCGATGGCAACAGTTTTGGTTTTTCGGTTTAAGCTCAGGCTTTAGAAAATAAAATCCAGGAATATCTGTTGTCTTCAGACAACTCCTGCTTCCAGCCTTGCAACTGATGTCTCAGAGAAAAGAAATCACAAAGCATAAATTAGTATCTTAACAATTTATTCTTCCACCTTTGCCTTGAATAACCTGCCCCAAGTGCTTTGTTTATGCTGTGCCTTCTCCCCAAGCTAAGTTTTGCCATTTTCACGTCTCCCCTATCATGCAAGAAGCCCTTCTTGACTTCTTCACAGAATTACTAAGGCATGCCCTGTCCCTGTCACCAGCTTTCTTATTTCATGTCTCAAGCCTATATGTCCTTTTTCTCTGATCAGATCATTAGTTCCTCAGTGGCAGGCACTGTGTCTTTGACTCTTTTGCATTCCACCAAATGGCCCAATAAAGTCTAGGCATATGGCTTGGAGTCAGGTTTGAGTTTGAATCCTGAACAAATCATTTTACCTCTTGGAGACATCATAATAACCTCACAGTGCAGCTGGTAGTATTTTTCCTCAACAGCTTTATAATAGCTTCATTGTTTTTCTTCTGATTATATGGATGACACATTCTCATTGAAAAAAAATGCAAAAACTACTTCAAACTATAAAAAAGAAAGTAAAGGTCACATGAAATCCCTCCGTTTTTATGTGGCCACCATTAACATTTTCTTGGCCAACTCTCATATAGCCATGCCTGTAAGTCTACCTGCAGTGCGGTGAATTACTTAATATGACCCATAGTCTTTCTAACTCCCACCAAATGACTGGGTGGGACTATTCAAATGAGGTATATGGAACCCTAATGAGGAGATTGGTCAGTTTTGCCATACCACTAGGCTTAAAGGGAGACACTGAGAAAGAGAGTAGGAGCTGTATCTCAGAAGACAGACAGGGAGAGCTGTCATATCAGAGACAGCAAGAAGCAGCAGCAGAGAAACAGTGGAAGCAGTACGAGGAGATTGGCAGGAGATGGAGCAGTGGGCTTCTGGACCCACAAGAGCAAGAAAGCTTAGCGCCTTTGGGCAGGAGGCTTGCTGGTGGAGTGGGGTGCCTTGGGGCACTTGTTGGCAGAGCTGAAAGGGCTTTGAAACACTTGCTCATGCAGGGCAGAGGCCAGGCTAAAGGGCTGAGGGCCATAGAGAGATTTGCCAGCAGGCACAGCTGAGAAGAGGCTGTCCTGATCGAAGAACTGTAACCTGAGTGGTTCCTGAACCTGAATTGTAACCTATTACTTCCCTAATAAACCCCATAATCATGAGTGTTGTCTGTGAGTTCTGTGTGGCCATTGCAACGAATTATCAAACTCAGCAGAGAAATAGAGTTCGCTGTGGGAGGGACAGATGGTGTTAGAATTGGTAAAAAGGGCTGGCAAGAAGAGATATGTCTGACCTCTACCTCATAGGAATCAGCCTTGGGCTGGTGATTTTATTCTCCTTCCCCCTTGTGAAGTTAGAGGAGGTCAGATGCCTCCACCATGCCATTTTTATACTCCCTTATAAATGGAGTCATTTCATAATGCTGTTTTTTCAGTGGAGAATATTAAATATCATATGCAAAAGTGTCAAGCAACATTAGTTGAATAACAAATATTGGTTTAATCTGAACCTCAGTAAATAGTTTTAAACAAATGAATAGTGTTTCCCATAGAATGTGGGGAATAAAGGAAAGCAGAAAATGTCTCCTAGACCATATTCCTGTCTCTAGGCAGGACTCCTCTTAAAATACCTGATTTTAAATTAGCCCAAGGCCCAAAGTATGTGGCACAAAGGACAAATGGACATTCTAATTAGAAATTGAATACCCAACACTAGGATCAGATTTCTTCAGCCTAATGCAGCTTTTGGACATCAGATGTGTTCTCAGTTTACCAGCTAGAAGCACTGAGAGGGATGGACAGAGCTGTGTACCTTGAGTAAAATGTTTACTAAAGCTAAAATAAACTAGACCAGATTAATACGTATCTTCCCTGGAGATCTTATAGAAGAGACTCCAGCCTCTACAGCCCAGTGAAGAAACTTAGCTGCTTTATCTTAAATCGCCCTGTTTTCATTTAAGCCTGCTTCCTCTGGTTCTATCTCTAGTGGAGAGAGAACAGTTACTAAGTCAGCTCCCTCTCCCTTCCTCACCCCCCTCCCCATCCTGGCCACACACAGGGATTTCTGCAGGCCTAATAATTTTGATTTCTCTTCTTCCCCAGGCCCTTTAATCACCTTTGTGGCTCTGCCCTGAACATGCCCCACTCTCCACATCCCTCATAAGGGTATGTAAACTCAGGGTTCCTCCTGCTTCCAACTGAGCTAAAAGAAACAAATGTTTTACAATCCAGACCACTCCTTCTTGAACATGGGAAATAGCCATATCTCATTAGTTATGAAATTAAAACTTAGGTTAGAAAACTAAAATAGCCATCAACTTTTAATAAAAACCAAAACCAAACCCGTAGCCATCGAGTCGATCAAACTTAGACCTATGAGAAATTCCATTTTCCTAATAGGCAAATGTGATCAAAGGATCTTTCCCACCATGTGACAACCTCCCCCTGTCTGGGCAGTGGCAAGCTTCATACAGTCTCTCCTCCAGCCTCGTGCAGAGAAGCTCGAGTCTGTGTGGGAGTCAGAAAGACCCATCCTTTCCCATTTACACCACCAGAAGTATGACTAGTAGGTTATAAATGTTTCTTCTTCTGTTGACTAACAGGTTGGAATACGATACCTGCTATGACATGTAACAACTGTGCTGTCCTCCTAGCAGGTGTATGTTCGTGATGGAGACACTGATCAGCCAGATAGCCATGACTGACAGTGGCTGCCCTCCCCCACCGCACCCCCCAGTGGAAGGACACATGCATCCAGGGTTGGGAGCAGGACTTTCTCATGCTATCCTATTATAGCACTTATCACTATTTGAAATTATTCATTTACTTATTATCTCTCTCCTTCACTAGATGATAAAAGAAGGGATTTGTCTTGGTCACCAATAAGATTAACTCTCTCACCTCCTTCTAGCTTCTCCTCATATCTCACTTTCTCAGAGAGAAATACTGAAAAATGCAAATTCTCCTATACGCACTGCCCCTGGCATCCCTAATCCCTCTTACCTTGTCTATTTTTTTCCATATCTTCTAACATATTATATAATTAACTATGATTATGAATATTGTTTATTGTCTGTCTTCTGTTGTGAGAATGAAAAGCTTATGACAGCTGAAATAAATCCTTGTCTGTTTTGTTCACAGATATATCCCAAGAACCTAGAACAATGACTACACATAGTAAGTGTTTAATAAATATCTATGGAATGAATCAAAAATTGAAAGAATGATTTGTATCCTCAGCTCCTGTAACAGTGACTGGTCTATAACAGATGCTCAATAAACATTTGTTGAATTTATGACTCTGGTAATAGGGACTTTTGCTTTCCAATAAAGCCCCTGAGTTCAGGAATATTTTCTCCAGTATCCAGGCACTGGGCCTTCTAAATGCCCTTCACTCACCTTCCTATGTCCCTGGTTAACAGCATACAAAAAAAACCAAAATCAAAACCAAACCCTTTGCCGTCAAGTCGATTCTGACTCATAGCGACTCTACAGGACAGAGTAGAACTGCCTCATAGAGTTTCCAAGGAGCGCCTGGTAGATTTAAACTGCTGACTTTTGGTTAGCAGCCATAGCAGTAGGCACTAAATAAGTGTTGGACAAATTAATAAACCAATTAATAAATAACAGAATCAACTGTACTCAATGCTCCACGAACAATGCCTGATACCCCATGCCTGACACACTTTTCCGACTACCCACCGCCAACATCATCAACATTAACCTGTTCAGTTTACAGTTCAAGTCAACAAACACTTCCTGAACACTTACTATAGTCCAGTTACAATGCTAGATACTGAGTGGGACAATCAACAATACTAACAAGCATTATTAAGCATGTCATGGATTGAACTGTGTCCCCCCAAAATATCTGTCAACTCAGCTAGGCTATAATTCCCAGTATTGTGTGATTATCCACCATTTCGTCATTTGATATGATTTTCCTATGTGTTGTAAATCCTACCTCTGTGATGTTAATGAGGTGGAATTAGCGGCAGTTATGTTAATGAGGCAGGACTCAATCTACAAGATTAGGCTGTGTTTTAAGTCAATCTCTTTTCAGATATAAAGGACGAAAGCAAGCAGAGAGATGGGGTACCTAATACCACCAAGAAATAAGAGCCAGGAGAATACTGCGTCCTTTGGACCCAGTGTCCCTGTGTCCCTGTGCTGAGAAGCTCCTTTACCAGAGAAGATTGATGACAAGGACCTTCCCCCAGAGCCAACAGAGAGAGAGCCTTCCCCTGGAGCCAGCACCCTGAATTTGTACTTCTAGCATCCTAGACTATGAGAGAATAAATTTCTCTTTGTTAAAGCCATCCACTTGTGGTATTTCTGTAATAGCAGCATTGGATTACTAAGACAGAGTACTTACTAAGTGCCAGGTACTATGTTAAGTACTTTACATGCACGACCCCTTTTAATCCTCATAATAACCATATGAGATAGATATTACTGTAATGCTTATTTTACAGAGCGAGAAACTTACGCCTTGAGCGGTAACTTGCCCAATGTCAGGCAGACAATAAGCCAGGACAGTAAGAAGGTAGAGCCAGCATCCTCACACAGACAGCCTTACACCAGAGTTCATACTCTTAACCCAGTGGCAACCCAAAGATGAAGAACAATCAGGTATAATTCATATTCTCAAAGAAATTTAGGTATAGGTGAGTAGAAAAACAGTTTCAAAAATTTTAAATTATTCATCTTTGGGTCCCCAGTGCCTAGCATAGAATATAGCAGAGAGTGAGTTATGAATACATTCTTGCTGAAAGATTCTAAGCAATATAAAGATGTGATACTAAGCAATGTAAAGATGTAGAACTATGAAACAGCAACTCTGATTAAAAGGAACTGGGAACAATCCAAGACAAGTGAAATATTGTAACTAGACCTGGAAACATATGTAGGATTCTAAAAAATCAAGAAGACAGGCATTCTTAATGGAGGCTGTATTAGTTATCTATTACTGTATAACAAATTATCTCAAAACTTAATAGGTTAAAACAAAAATAAAAATTTATTATCCTCACAGTTTCTGTGAGTATGGAATTCAGGAGCAACCTTGATAGGCAATTTAAACTTGGAATCTCTCAGGAGGTTACCATTAAGATGTTGGCTGGGAACAACTGTCCATTAAGCAATTTGAAAAGCCAGACAAAATGAATCTATTTCTGGGGAAAAAAAAAAAACATAAAATGTCAAAATTGGTGCAAGAAGAAATAGAAAACTAGACTAGACCAATAAGGATAAAGAAATTAAAAATGATAATCAAACACCTCTTCATTGGAAAAACTCCAAGCTCATAAAGCTTTATTGGTGATTTCTGCCAAATGTTCAAGGAACAGAAAATTCCTCTTTTATACAAATTGTTCCAGAAAATACAAAATGTGAGAAAATTGTGTAAACTCTTTTATAAGACTAGTGTAATGTTTATTTCCAAACAAAATAAACTTGGTGCCCTAATCATAGTTAGCATTTAGATAGCATTTACTATGTGCCAGGTACTCTTCTAAGTGCCGTCCATACTTTAACTCTCTTATTCCTCATGAAAAACTATAAATTAGGTGTCATTACTATTAATCTCATTTTCTATATGAGAAAAATGAAGCCAGAAAAGTTTACTGCTTGCCCCAGATCACACAGCTAGTAAGTGGCCAAGCTAGTATTCAATTCCAGGTTTCAGAGTCTGCACTTAAGCACTATGCCACACTGCTTCTCATAAGGAAAGGAAGTGGAAGCCCAATTAACTTTACAGACACAAAATACTAGCTACCCATATTTAACAATACATATAAACAAAATATATCACCAACAGGTAAGGTTATTCCAAAAAATGGCTCAAGATCAAAAAATATATCAAGGAAAGACAACACATTAATAGGTTAAAGGAGAAAAGTCCTAAATACAGAAGGAAAAAAAAAAACATTTTATAAGGCTTACCACTCTTTATGACAAAAACGCCTAGCAAACTAGGGATAGAACTGAATTTCATTAACATGGAAAAGATTAGATCTGAAAGCTCACCGTATGTATTTTTCTTAATAGAGGAAATTTAAGAACAGGAACAAGACAAAGATGACTGCTACCGTTTATCATAAAACTGTAGGTCATTGTCAATGCTATAAGAAAAGAAACAAGAGTTGTGAGAACTGAAAGGAAAGAGATAAAATAATCAATATTTAAAAACGATATCATCTACATAGAAAAAAACAATGGAATCATCAAACTATCAGAATAATTATAAGACTTTAATGAGGTTATTAACTACAAAATGAACATACTAAAAATAAATATTATTTTTCTTCCCCAGGAATTGCTAACCAGAAAATGTAATCGAATGTAAGATACAATTGAAAATAACAAGAAAAACTATAATTTATCTAGGAATTAACTTAAGTGTACAAAAGCCTCTATGAAGATAATTCTTATTTATGTTTTAAGAGGCATAAAATGAGAATTGAATAAATGGAGAGAAAATTCATGATCTCAGCTGGTAATACCTTATGTCACAAAATTATCAGTTTCTTCCAAAATCAACTAAAAAAAATAAATTCTAAACTATACTCCCACTGGGTCTTTAAGGAACTCAATTTATTCTAAAATTTGTATGGAAAAAAAAAAAGCCTGATTAACTAAGTCAGCTTTGAAAACGTTGAGTTAAGAGTGGAGACTTGCCTTACCAGGTATTAACACCCACTGCAAAGCCATTGGAAACTGTGGTGGTTAAGAGCTACGCTGCTAACCAAAAAAGTCAGCCGCTCAAATCCACTAGGCGCTCCCTGGAAACTCTATGGGGCAGTTCTACTCTGTCCTATAGGGTCACTATGAATCAGAACTGACTGGATGGCAACAGGTTTGGGTTTCTTTGGTTTTACAAAGCCATTGTAATGAAGTCAGTACTGAATAAGAACAGACAAAACGATGGAGGTTAGCAAGTTCTGAAATAGATCCATAAATTTATGGGAACCTAATATATAATAAAATTGGTACTACAAATCAATATAGAAAAGTCTCTCTCTTTATAGATGGTATTAGAAATGACTGGCCCAGTATATAAAGAAAAATAAAAAAGTAAATCCCTACTTTACACATACACAAAGGTGATCGCAGATAGATTAAAGATGTTGATGGGAAAGATATACTATAAGGTTAATAAAACATAATGCAGGAGAATACTTTTTTACCAAGGGATGGGGAAGTACTTCTAATACAAAATCCTGAAAGTTTAATCCATAAGGTAAAAAAAAGATTTCATAACATCAAAATCATGTATTTCCATTTAATGGAAAACACCATTGACTATGTTAACAGATGACAAGTCAGACAGGAGAAAATATTTTCAATTCCAAAAAGCAACAAGAAACGAATATCTGGAATTCACATAATACACAAGGAATTCCTAAAATCAATAATGAATGAACAGGAAATCTATTAGGAAAATGGGACAAGGATTTAAATTGGCAAAACAGAGAAAAGGAAATCCAAAAAGCTAACAAGTATATGAAAATATGCTCAAACTCATCTACATTTAGAGAAATGCAAATTAAAACAAGGAGTTATTACTGTATACTCATCAAATTAGGAAAAATTGAAAAGCTGGCTAGTACCAAGTGTTGGCATGGATGTGGCAATACAGGATACCTCCTATGCAGCTGATGGAAACGCAGACAAGTACAGCCATTCTGGTGCACAATCTGGCAATACTTTAAAGTACACAGAGTATATCCTTTGGCCAATAAATTACACTCCTGGGTCTACATCTCATACAATAAGTCACACAGGTCTATAAGGGAACATGTTCAAGGATATTTCATTGAGTTATTTTTAATAGCAGTAAGTTGGAAGCAATCTAGGTGTCCATCACTGCAAGAACAGATGAGTAAAACATATTGGATCTATATTATGGAATACTGAGCATGTTAGAAGCAACGAACTATTTATATACAAAGCAAGATGGACAGATCTAAAAACATAGTACTGAGTGAAAATAAGCAAGGCCTTTATGTAAGGACAATTGTTGATGATGCCCCATGAATTGAGGAGTATGATTAACCCAACACTTTGGATCAGAGAATATAGAGAAATAGTCAAGTGTAGATTTAAAAATATATGTGTCTTTTTGGAATACCTATACAACTGAATACTATGCAGCCAGATTTAAAAAAGGGAGGGAAGGCTTCTCTTAATGTGCTGATGAATGATCTCCAAGACAGACTCTTCAGTGAAATATGCAAGATGTAAAATGAGGTATATTGTGTGATGCTTGTGTGGGTATGTATACATGTATATGTGTATACTTATAAATATATATACATAGAAAAACAAGAAAAACAAGAAACTGGTACCTATGGTTGCCTTAGGGATAAAAAGTTGGGTGACCAGAGGACAGAGGTAGGAGAGAGACTCACCTTTTACTCCATGCCCTTTGTAACTTGTGAATTTTTCACTATTTGCATGTATTTCTTAAGAAGTCCTGGTGTGCAGTGGTTAAAGCACTCAGCTGCTAACCAGAAGGTCGACAGTGTGAACCTACCAGCTGCTCTGTGGGAGAAAGATGTGGCAGTCTTCTTCCCTAAAGATTTTCAGCCTTGGAAACACTATGGGGACTGCGTCCTATAGGGTCACGATGAGTCAGAATCAACTTGATGGCAATGGGTTTGGGTTTTTTGGATGCACATACTGCTTAGCTGACATGAATAATCCAAATAATTACAAAAAAACTAAAAAATAAGCACATACACTGAAACAAAATAATGCAATCATTTGTCTACATGTCTTCCCTTCCAGACCAAGTCAAGGGGTCAGTTATTTTTATCTTTGTATCTCTTAAAACAGTTTCTGTCACATAATAAGTACCCAATAAATGCTGAATAAAGGAAGGATGGGAGAGACAAAGGGAAGAAGTAAATAAAAATGTGGTGCATGAAATATGGGTGGTTATTAGTTTCCTCTTCACGTATTTATAAAATTGATCTTTTTTTTTTTTTTAATTAAAAACACACAACTCTAGTGACACTGTGGAGGATGGGCCTGAATGTGGAGGCAAGCTGATAGGAGGCTCTTTAGATAGTCCAGAAGATAATGATTGGTCTAACTTGGGTATTGCTAGAGAGTCAAAGGCTCTCGCCCAGCTCTTTTCTTTGACACTTGCTTAATGCTGCCCACTCCACCATCTTGAACTATGTACCCTAAGCCTGAGTGGATACGGGGAGTCGAATTGAGTGCCATCAGAATCAACAATAGTTTAAATAATAATTTGAGCTTACCATGGCTGCTTCTTCCTCCCTCTTTTTCAGCCATAGCTTGAACTGTTATGATTACCTTCCATAGTAAGGAAAGGGAAGTTGTATATAGCTGAGGATCACCAGGTGTCCAACACCCATACAGTCTAACATTGGGCTCTCACATCTGTTCCTCTAGTGGTCCCCAGCCTATTCGTAATGGTTCCCCACTTTCAAACATCCATTTGACCTCCTTCTCCTCCAAGCCTTTTTCTTTCCGTTCCTTTACCCTCAGTTCCATCTTTACTTTCTAGCTGCTCTCCAAGGCTTCACCTTTTTGAGTAACTTTTATGTATTAAATATTGGACTCTGTTGCTGGGCTCCAGTGAATGTTGCTTGAAACACAAAAGGTTAAGCAGAGAGCAGCTTTATTGATTAAACATCCATTTTCTTTCCTTTTGTTTTTGTAAGAGCCCTTGATGTTGTCTCTGATTGACAGCTCCACCTGTGCACTGCTGGCCCGGGATTCCCCATGGTAATGTCACTGAGAGCTACAGAGCACCTCACCCACTCCACACAAGCCACAGGTCCTTCGTGTACACTTTCAAAGGAAAAAAAAGAAATATAGCTTTTCTCTAATTTCCTTTCTTTCTCCATTCGTTAGACATATTTTATTTCCAAAAGTCCCTGCTGAATGAAGAGAAAGTGGAATGGAAAAAGGAAGAGAAAGCATTCGGCGCTGACCCCTCCTTTTTATTCACATTTCTTCAGCTAGCAAGCTTTTGAATATGCTTTCGAGAAGGTGACAACCTTGTTAAATTAGCTTTTCCTTCTCGCCTCTCACAGTGTGAATGACCTAAAGAATCCTTATGGCAAGACTAACAAAATTACACCCATTAACGAGCTCGGCATGAGAGGCATGGGACGATGGTGGCTATGCCCTGTTGTCTGCTCATGATAAGGACTACATCCGCTGGCTTTGACTCTTCCTTGTTCTCCTCTAAAAGTGTAATACTGCAAATAATAGGGCACCACATTGTCATTAGAGAATGGGATAATCCTCCCAAGTACAGAAGCCAAATGTCTAGTTACTATTATGTAGCCAACAATAAATGAGGTCAAAACTCAAAAAATTCACCTCCGACACCCACCAAAGCTCTATTTACACCATCAGGTGAAGCCAAGTTCCTGTTCAGAAGAATCAGGTCATCAGGATGATCACAAGAGTTGGCAGGACCGACCAGGATGTCCACTGATGATGAGTACTATTTAGGAATCTGAGCTTCCACATGACTCCTTCTCTGGGTTTCATTCCTTCCTCACCTCTGCTAGTTCAGTTTGCACCTTTACAGGGAGAAAGCCCACCTTTGATCGAATTCTACATTAATATCATTAGGATTTTAACATAGAAAGAAAAGTGAAAGCTGTGGGGCAAAGAAATGAGATGGAAAGGTGGAAGGCCTAACTCTTTCCTCCTACACTTATCAAGACCCAAACTCCAAGACAGACTAACTCCAACTCAGGAACATGCTGCAGTCAGCTTCTACTGGCTTGCAAGAGCTGATTGTTATATTTTCAAGAATATTGCAAGTTAGTTGTCAAACACAGACATTATTAAATATCAAATTATACTGCTATCAAACACAACTAAAATGCACAAATAACAGAAGATAAATTAGATAACTGAGACCTCCTAAAAATTAAATATTTATGCTCATCAAAAGCCTCCACCAAGAGAATAAAAAAAGAACCTACAGACTGGGAAAAATTCTTTAGCAATGACATATCTGATAAGGGTCTAATCTCTAAACTATATAAAAAAATTCAACAACTCAACAACAAAAAGACAAACAATCCAATAAAAGAACTAGCAAAAGACATGAACAGACACTTCACCAAAGAGGACATTCAGATGGCCAACAAATACATGAAAAGATGATCATGGTAATTAGCCATTAGAGAGATGCAAATCACAACAGTGAGATATCATCTCACCCCAGCAAAAATGGCAATGATAAAAAAAAAATCAGAAAGCAACATATATTGGTGAGGTTGTGGGGAGACTGGAACTAATACATTCCTGGTGGGATTGTAAAATGGTACAACCACTATGGAAAATGGTTTGGCACTTACCCAAAAAGCTAGAAATAGAAATACCTTATAATTCAGCAATCCCACTCCTAGGTATATATCCAAGAGATATAAGAGTAGTGACACAAATAGACAAATGCACCTCTATGTTCATTGTAGCATTATTCACAATAACAAAAAGATGGAAACAATCAAAGTGCCCATCAATGGATGAACAGATAAACAAATTGTGGTATATACATACAATAGAATCATATCCAACTATAAAGAATAATGAGAAGTCTGTGAAACATAACATGGATGAATCCAGAGGACATTATGCTGAGTGAAATAAGTCAATCACAAAAGGACAAATAATGTATGAGACCACTATTATAAAAACCCAAGAACAGATATACATACAGAAAGCAACGTTCTTTGATGGTTACCAGGGATGGGAGGGGGAATCACTTTCTAGATACCAGACAAGTATTATTTTTGGTGATGGGAAAGGCAATACCAAATATGGGTGAAGTCAGCACAACTTGACCAAGGTAAATAAAGATATTAAGAAGTACACAAGAAAAAGGGACAATTTTGGTAAATATTATAACACTTATAATTTTGTAACAACAACAAAAAATTATGTATGTAGTTACATAGGTAGATATATATGTATATAGGAAGGCATATGTGAATAAATACATGTGCAGGTACAGGTGTTTCTGTAGGCATATGTATATACACATTTGTGTGTGCTGCATATATATTCACATACGTTACAAAGAACATAGGGTGCACAATTACGGAGCCTTCCTAGAAATATCCAAATAACTCGCAGGATTGTTTTACCAGATTAAAAGGCTTAGGATCATAGTCTCAGTGGACAACTTAGTCAAGGGCATAACACAGATCATAAAGATAATGTTTAAAGATAATGATCTATATCCAAGTTTGGTGAGTAGTGTCTGGGGCCTTAAAAGTTTGCAAGGAGCCATCTAAGATACAACTATTGGTCTCTACTCCTATGGAGCAAAAGAGAATGAAGGAAATCAAAGGCTCAAAGAAGAAACTAGTCCATGGGACTAACAGCCCACACGAACCATGGCCTTTTCTAACCTGAGACCAGAAGAATTAGATGATGCCAGGCTACCACTACCAACAGCTCTGACCAGGGACACAATAGAAGGTCCTAGATACAATAGGAGAAAAATGTAGAACAAAATTCAAATTCCTAAAAAAGGCCAGACCTACTGGACTGATAGAGAATAGAGGAAACCCCAAGTCTATCACCATAAGATACCCTCTGAACTTGGAACTAAAGCTATTTCAGGAAATCACATTTCAGTCAAATAATAAACTGGCTTATAAAACAAACAGTATCACCCATGAGTAATGTGCTCCCTTAAACAATCAACTATATAAGACTAAATGGTCAACATTTACCCAGAAGCAAATATGAGAAGGAAAAGAGGGAAAGGGAAGCTAGATCAATGGAAACAGAACGGAAATAATGAGATGCTGACACATTGTGAAAACTGCAACCAGTGGCATGGATCAATCTGTATAAAAATTGTTAAATGGGAACCTAATTTGCTGTGTAAACGTTCACTTAAAACAATAAAGCATTATTGAAAAAAAGGTATTAAATATTAAAAACTCACTACTTCCTAATTATTTTACATTTTACTATTATCTATACTCTTAAAGTTATCTAGCTTTATTGTATCTGTATGCCACCATGCATCTGTCAGTTTGTGATACTATGGTGGCTTGTCTGTTACTGTGATGCTGGAAGCTATGCCACTGGTATTTCGAATACCAGCAGGGTTACCCATGGTGGACAAGTTTCAGCACAACTTCTAGACTAAGACAGACTAGGAAAAAAGAGCTAGCGATCTACTTCTTGAAAAATTGGCCAGTGAAACCCTTATGAATAGCAGCAGAACATTGTCTGACATAGTGCAAAAGATAAGGCACTCAAAATACAACGGAGGAAGAGCTGCCTTCTCAAAGTACAGCCGACCTTAATGACATGGATGGAGTAAAACTTTCAGGACCTTTGCTGATGTGACACAACTCAAAACAAGAAGAAACGGTTGCAAACATCCATTAATAATTGGAACGTGGAATGTACGAAGTATGAATCTAGAAAAACTGGAAGTAGTCAGAAATGAAATGGGACATTTGATTGATAGCCTCAGCATTAGTGAGCTGAAACGGACTGGTATTGACCATTTTGAATTGGACAATCATATGGTCTACTATGCCAAGAATGACAAACTGACAAGGAACAATGTCACATTCATTGTCAAAAAGAACAATTCAAGATCCTTCCTGAAGTACAACGCTGTCAAAAATAAAAATAAAAAAACCAAACCCATTGCCATTGAGCCGATTCTGACTCATAGCGACCCTATAGAACTGCCCCATGGGGTTTCCAAGGAGCGAGTGGTAGATTTGAACTGCAGACCCTTTGGTTAGCAGCCGAGCTTTTAACCACTGCACCACCAGTGCCGTCAGAGATAGGATAATATCTATACACTTACAAGGAAGATTAGTTAAGACGACTATTATTCAAATCTGCACACCAACGACTAATACCAAAGATGAAGAAATTGAAGATTTTTACCAACTTTTGCAGTCTGAAATTAACCAAACATGCAATCAAAATGCATTGATAATTACTGGTGACTAGAATGTGAAAGCTGGAAACAAAGAAGAAGGATCAGTAGCTGGAAAATATGGCCCTGATGATAGAAACGACGCTGGAGACTGCATGATAGAATTTTGCAAGATCAATGATGTTTTCTTTGGAAATGCCTTTTTTTACAACATAAACATGGACTATACATGCGGACCTCAGTAGATGGAATACACAAGAATCAATTCGACTATATCTGTGGAAACAGACAATGGAGAAGCTCAATAACCTCAGTCAGAACAAGGCTAGGGGCTGACTTCGGAACAGACCATCATATGCAAGTTTAAGATGAAGCTGAAAAAAATTAAAACAAGTTCATGAGATCCAAAGTACAACCTTGAATATATCCCACCTGAATACAGAGATTAACCATCTCAAGAATAGATTTGATGTATTGAACACTAATGACCAAAGACCAGATGTGTTGTGGGATGACATTAAGACATCACACCTGAAGAAGGCAAAAGGTCATTTAAAAGACAGGAAAGAAAGAAAAGACCAAAATGGATGTCAGAAGAGACTCTGAAGCTTGCCCTTGAACATAGAGTAACTAAATCAAATGGAAGAAATGATGAAGAGCAGAAAAGAAGATTTCAAAGGGCAGCTGGAAAAGACAAAGTATTATAATGAAATGTGCAAAGACGTGGAGTTAGAAAACCAAAATTAAAGAACACAGTCTGCATTTCTCAAGCTGAAAGAACTGAAAAAAAAATTCAAGCGTCGAGTTGCAATACTCAAGAATTCTACGGGCAAAATTTTGAATGACATAGGAAACATCAAAAGAAGATGGAAGGAATACAGAGTCCCTGTAACAAAAAGAATTGGTTGATGTTCAACCATTTCAGGAGGTAGCATATTATCTAGAACTGGTGGTACTGAAGGAAGAATTCCAAGCTGCACTGAAGGCACTGGCAAAAAACATGACTCCAGGAATTGACTGAATACCAACTGAGATGTTTCGACAAATGGATGCGATGTTGGAAGTGCTCACTCGTCTATGCCAAGAAATCTGGAAGGCAGCTATCTGGCCAAGTGATTGAAGAGATCCATGTCTGTGCCCATTACAAAGAAAGGTGATCCAATGGTATGTGAAAACTATCGAACAATATCATTAATATCACACACAAGTAAAATTTTGCTGAAGATCATTCAAAAGTGGTTGCAGCAGTACATCGACAGGGAACTGCCAGAATTTCAGGCCTGATTCAGAAGAGGACATGGAACCAGGGATATCATTGCTGATATCAGATGGATCTTGGCTGAAAGCAGAGAATACCAGAAAGATGTTTACCTGTGTTTTATTGACTATGCAAAGGCATTTGACTGTGTGGATTGTAACAGATTATGGATAACATTGCAATGAATGGGAATTCTAGAACATTTAATTGTGCTCATGAGGAACATGTACGTAGATCAAGAGGCAGTCGTTTGAGTGGTTTAAAATCAGGTAAGGTTTGTGTTGGGTTTCTATCCTTTCACCATAATTATTCAATCTGTATACTGAGCAAATAATCTGAGAAGCCGGACTATATGAAGAAGAATGCAGCATCAGGACTGGAGGAAGACTCATTAACAACCTAGGATATGCAGATGACACAATCTTGCTTGCTAAGAGCGAAGAGGATTTGAAGCACTTAGCGATGAAGATCAAAGACTACAGCCTTCAGTATGGATTACACCTCAATATAAAAAAACAAAAACCCTCATAACTGGACCAATAAACAACATCATGATAAATGGAGAAAAGATCGAAGTTGTCAAGGATTTCATTTCACCTGGCTCTACAATCAATGCCCACTAAAGCAGCAGTCAAGAAATCAAATGACATATTGCATTGGGCAAATCTGCTATAAAAGACCTCTCTAAAGTGTTAAAAATCAAAGATGTCACTTTGAGAACTAAAGTGCACCTTACCCAAGCTATGTTATTTTCAGTCACCTCATATGCATATGAAAGATGGACAATAAATAAGGAAGACCAAAGAAGAACTGATGCATTTGAATTATGGTGTTCGTGAAGAATACTGAATATTCCACGGACTGCCATATGAATGAAAAAATATATCTTGGAAGAAGTACAGCCAGAATGCTCTTAGAAGCGAGGATGGTGAGACTTGATCTCATATACTTTGGACATGTTATCAGGAGTCCCCCGGAGAAGGACATCATGCTTAGTAAAGTATAGGGTCAAAGTAAAAGAGGAAGACCCTCAAGGAGATGGATTTACGCAGTGGCTGCAACAATGGGTTCAAACATCGCAATGATTGTGAGGATGGCGCAGGACAGAGTAGTGTTTTGTTCTGTTGTACACTGGGTCGCTATAAGTTGGGGTGGACTTGACAGCACCTAACGACAACAGCAATGTATCCGTGTGATGGAAATGCTCTATAATAGCGTGCTACTGGGCATGTCTTCTCAATTCCATGTCCCATGATATTGCATGAGTATACTGGAATCAGCCATAGTGGAATTATTTATACCACAGAATCTGGCAAATGCTACAAATCAGGTCTTAATTGATTTGGTCTGTTGACTATCTAGACCAGGACTTAGCTGAAAGGGTCAAATCAAGCCCTTAGCTTTTTTTGTATGGGTCACAAGTTAAGAATGATTTTTATATTTTTAAAGGTGTATTTTTCAGGGTTCTCTAGAGAACTCTTGGGGCTACCATAAACTGAGAGAGATAAGAAAGGATATTCCCCTAGAGCTTTTAGAGAGAACATGGCCCTGCCGACACCTTGATTTCAGGCTTCAGAACTATTAAAACAATAAATTTCTGTTCTTATAAGCCATTCAGTTGTGGTATTTTGTTACAGCAGCCCTCAGAGACAAATAGAGAGCAACAAGTGTAGAAACACAACTGACCAAAGTGTGGTGGGGCAGAGGGAATAGAAGAAACCAACATTCACTGTTTCAGGTGATTTCACAGAGAGAAGCTCATCTAATTCACAGAGCAAGTCCTTGAAGTAGGTGTTACTGTCTCCATATTACAAATGGACAAACTGAGACCCAGAGATTTAGTTAACATGCCTAAGGTCATAAAGCTGATAAGGAAAGAACTGAGATTCAAAGTTCAAGGCTCATTTGATACCAAAGTCCTTATTCTTTTACTTCAAGTGTAGCCCCTTGTTTATAAAAAGAGTGTATTCATGTTTTGATACCTTGCAAAATCTCTCTCCCATGCTCTTTTCTTAATAGGTTCCCTCCCTCCTCTAGTGCCTCTGCCACATGAGTGTATAATTTCTCCAATAGGCAAAAAGTAAATGTCAGTTTTTTAAAAGGACATGTGTCAATGTAGCTTCAAAAAACAAGAAGTGGTAATAGTAGTGAGGAGGTCCATGACCCAACTAAAAGCACTGGCATTAATTAACATGAATATGTGTAGAATGTTCCTTGGGACTGATGATGGTGAGACTTGGTCTCACATACCTTGGGTGGATATTTTCCCAACTTTCCATTGGTCTAAGGGCCTATATTCAGTCCCTTTTCAGTAGGCCCAGGGCAGACCCATTCAAGAATACCAGGAAAGTGGATAGATAACAGAGTCGGGTTCCTAGGACTGAGGTATAATAAAGCTAGCGGCATTCTCAGGAAAAAAAAAATCAGAAAGGGCATAAGGGTGAAACCAGAAGCCAGGTGTTAAATAAATGCAAACTAGCTTATATGGCCTTCAAAGCCCTGCATTACCTTGTCTGTGCCTCCCTCTCCAGTTTTCTGTACCTCCACTTCTCTCTTTACATCCTTACTCTATTATCTTAACTTCATTCTGTTCACTGGGAAACTCTACTTTCTCTTCCCTGAAGCTTTTGTATATGCTGTTCTTTCTGCCTGGAATATTTTTTGACACCATGATCCCCCCTCATGTAGGGTCTTCTACACACTGTCCCTTGTTCCAGTCAGAGTTGTGTGTCTTCTCCAAGCTCCCACTGCACAGTACTGTCTCTAACAAAGCCCATATCCACTGTACTTCAATTGCCTGGTAACTTGTCTCCATATCCTACCAGCCTGTGGCTGCCATGAGGCCAGCAACCATACCTGTCTTCCACTATTGTGTCCTAGTGCCTGGAACAATGCCTAGAAGTGATGCAATGGAACAAAAGTATACTGAGTGAATGAGTGAGTGAATGGATGAATGGAAAGGAGGTGAGGAGCAAGGCAGGAAGCAAGGAGTAGACCACAACTGTTCCTGGGAACACAGCTGGCACATGGGTGCCCATCCTTGCTGGGTTGGCTTTAAGTAGTGGCTTTGCTAAAGGTAAAAGTGAAGGAATCAGTAGAGACTTAGATTCTTTCTCTCTTCCTACCCCTCTTCCCTCTTTTGTTTCCGAGTCCTCAACAAAATTTTCATTATGTATTTTTGTGTGTTTATTTTCTGTCTCTCCCCAGACAGTAAGCTCCACAGAAGTCGGTACTGTGTATCTGCTCTGTTCACCACTTTATATCTGACCTATAGCATCATTCTTGGAGCTGTTGTGCATAGTATTTGTTAAATAAATGATTGATTGATTGATTGATTGAATTAATGATAGGTCTGTGGAATGTAACCTCTCAGATTCCAGAGAATCCGTGTTTTGTGATATTCTGGGCTCTCCCAAACAGCTGATGCCCCAGACCCTCTCAAGGGTAAGCAGGAAATTATTAATTAGGGGGATGGAATGAAATGTTATCAAACATAATTTTATCACTCTCGAAATGAATCTCTCCACTCATCCAGACAACTTGTTCTTCTGGAAAGTTACTGAATTTTACCAAACTCTAAAAAATTCACTCCTAGAATTCCACTATATTGCAGGTAATGCTCAAAAAAATCTCCTTCTCCCTGCCCCTTCCCACTCCTACTCCCACTCCACCTTTCATCTCACAAATTCCCAAAAGAGGTTTCTCCAGAAGAGAAAACCAGCTACCAGTGTTTTCATAAATTTTTCTGTTATCATGAAAAGTTTCCTGGCAAAGAGTAGGAGAAAAAGGGAAATGGTCTTTTCTGAACCCAAGTTAAAAGCAAAATTAGATCTCCTTCCATATGAAAAATCAAAGGGTTTCAAGGAGATGTCTTTGCCTCAGCAAGGATTTGTCTTGAGAAGTAAGTAATTGGTCAACAGACCATCAACATTTTGTACCATGACTGTAGGCCCTAATGAAGATGAGATATTGAAATAATTTCTCCTTAAAACAAAGAACTCACATAATTCATATTCCACTCTCTCATGTTTCTAGATTTCAAATTCTCCTTTCTTTCTCCAATTAGAAATAAATATGGGAACAAGCAAAATAAAATTGTTTTTAAAGGTTTCAGCTTCAAAAAAAATAACGAATTCCCCAGAGGCTAATACATACAATTCCAGAAACGATGTGCATGTTGGTGGGGGTGGGCGTGGGGGTGGGGGTGAGGGGGTGCGGGTTCTTTCAACATAACTTTAGCAGGAATATGCTCCAGTGTATAACCTGTTTATTTGATAAGGGTGGGCCCAATCCTTTTCTGAATCCCTCAGTTTTCGACTATTCCTATACCCCTCTAGTATATACTTTGCCAAGTTTTCTTCATCTACAAAATAGATCCATATCATTGACTTTGTATAAGAACTAAATAAGACCAAGTAGTAAACATAAACAGCAAAAGCCATATGAAGATATAGGTGCTGGGCAGTCTTTGCAGTTCAAGCACTTGATTCAAATTGATGCTGTAGCAAAATTACAAACCATTACAGAGCATGGACCTCCAGAGTCACTCACAAAAAGGAGAAATATCAAGTTTTAAATTACATATACCAAGCGTCTGCTACAGGATTTTCTTTATCCCTCCTGCCCACTTCCACCAAAATAAACCATTTTGTGCATGTTCATGGTTGATGTAAACTAGAGATTCATCCGGACAGAAGGAACCATCCCAAAATGAGGAAATCTTGAGGCTGGTCAATCACGGGCTTTTTACATGAAAATATTTCCAGTAGCCAGTTACAATCTCAAAGAAGAAAAAGAGAAAAAATAAAGGAAGAGAAAGATGCAAGAGTAATGAGGTAAAGAAAAAGGAGAGGTAAAGAAGAAAAAGGAATGGTAAACAAAACGAAATCTTAAAAAAAAACTCATGATTATCTATTTTTGTGTGAGCATGAGAGAGAAAGAGCTGCACCTTTGCAACATTTAGAATTATAACAATTCTTTTTTTTTTCCTATCATAGATTCTTCAGGGATTATAGAAACAAAAAGTTTGCATACAAATTATAATGCCAATTACTCAGTGTGATTAGCTTTACAAATATGAATGTATGTTTTTTAGTAAATATCATATGGCCAAAATAACATGTTGGGGAAAAAATATAAACAATAATCTATTTTAAA
>NW_004443952.1:15273901-15327563 GCF_000243295.1 Trichechus manatus latirostris
TATATGTATGTATATACACACACACGTATGGAAACCTTGGTGGCATAGTGGTTAAGAGCTATAGCTGCTAACCAAAAGGTCGGCAGTTCGAATGCACCAGCTGCTCATTGGAAACCCTATGGGGCAGGTCTACTCTGTCCTATAGGGTTTCTATGAGTCGGAATCAACTCGACAGCAACTTGACTGCAACGGGTTTGGTTTGGTTTTGGTATACATACATACATACATACATATACATACATAAGTGGACTTAATTCCAGCTGGGTATCCCCGTCATCTTCAGCTGCTTAACCAACTAAGCAAAGGCAAGTTTGGCAGTGGAGGGCTTGGATTGAAGTCCTAGCTCCTGCTCTCCTTATTCTCTCTGTGACTTTTGAAGGAATGCCCAGTCTCTCTGGTCCTGAATTTCTACAGCTGTAAAATGGGGTAACAATAACTGTTACCTTACGTTGTGGAGAATAGCGCATGAAGCAATGTAATGGTTCCCAAATGCCAGAGTATGACAAATATTTTACAATCTGCAACGAAATGAGAAAATGAGAACAATGTATAGATATTCATTCGTTATTTATTCACTTAGACAACTATCCTTCATTCTAAGAGTATGCCCTTCCTACTTTTTTGGTCTTAAAATTGTTATTAAAAAGCTGACAAAGGTCTAGCTCTTTCTCTCTGTGTGGTTTTGGTGAATGGCTACTGTTCTGGTTTTCTTCTGTTTCGTTATTTTCCTCAGTTGGCAAAACAAACGATTGGCCATTCAATGCTAATTTCTCAGATTGTTTCTGGTTACCGACCTTTGAAACTCAAAAGCCAGAGTCTCCCTAAAATAATACATGAATGGCAGAGGTCCCTGTATGGACCTAAGCTAAGGTCCCTGAAAGATTCAGCTGTGTTTGCAGGCAAGCAGGGTCAACCAGAAGTCCCTATTTTCTTGAGGGCCTAAGGGAACTCAGATAAAATCTCACTGAGATATAAGAAATGGTCCATCAGACATACCACTTAGTGATCAGTGGCTTGAGTCAGAGAATGGTTCCAAGGTCGATACGTGTTCTATCTCCTATTTTTCTTCAAGAAGACTTTACTGGACTTTCAAGGGGGTTATTAGTAAAACTCAAAGAACTATTTCACTAAACTTTGTAAACCATTGAGGTAGGGGAAGGGGGGCAAGGCAGTAAGTACTGCTTTGCGGCTTTAGGTATAGAGTTTGATGCAAAACAGGAAAAGGGTTTCTTCCCACTTGGGTGATCTTGCTACAGAGGTACCAGACAGCACAGTCACCACAGCTTAGGCAGCTTCAGTGATGGGCAGCCACACCAGTGACTTTGGGAACACAATGAGGCTGGGCCCTCCATATAAGCTCCTTTGATGGCAGGCACCAGTAGCCATGGCAACAGGGAGGCACCTTCACCGCGCTTCTTTTCAGGCAGCAGATCTCACCAGAATAAACCAAATCTGAAGAGGAGGAAAATGGCCGACATCAAGCAGTAGCTAAGAAGATGTGCATGTGAGGACTTATGTAAGAGCCCTCATAGATGCCCGGAAATACCAGGAGACCAGGAAAGCCACTCCAGCAAGGAAGTAAGGGGTATAGAAGACAGAGAAAGGGTCAGTGCCTGAAAAGTAGTATTTGTTACTGTTACATGTGCTGGGCCCACGCTTCCTCCAGTATTTTCAGTTGTGTGACCTTGTAGCTTCTCAGAGCCCCAAATTCCTCACCTGCAAAATGGTTTAACAACAGATTTAATACATAGTTCACAGAAAAATTTTAAAAAATAAGCAGGATAATATATAACTTCAATGCTGGGGTCCCGTCAGGATTAACCTGTTACACATCCATTCCAGATATCACAGCTGAAAACATATCTTCAGAGAGAAAGAATGAGAAGGAAATGATCCAACTTGATTATAAAGTGGGAGAGGGGAAACCCACCTAGTTACAACCAGAGGACCAGTGAACCATGAATATAGGGAGGAATTGTGAAGAAAGGGAAGAAATATGCTATGTATACCAAAAAAAAAAAAAAAAAAAACCCCACTGCCATCGAGTCGGTTCCAACTCATAGAGACCCTATAGGACAGAGCAGAACTGCCCTATAGGGTTTCCAAGGCTATAAATCTTTACAGAAGCAGACCGCCGCACCTTTCTCCCAAGGAGCGGCTGGTGGGTTCAAACCACCAACCTCACAGTTAGCAGCTGAGTGCTTTAACCATTGCACCACCAGACATGGTTATATATATTTCATTTATTCTTTATAAAACCCTATAAAGGAAAGACTATCACTCCTTTTTACAGATAAGGCAAATGAGACTTAAAGAGGTTAAATGACACACCCAAGATCAAACAGCAAATATAGAACATGGTGACATTTTTAACCCAGGTATTTCAAGTCAGAGAGAATTTTGTTTCCTCTTTTTTTTTTTTTTTTTTTTGGTTTTAACTACACACAGAGAATTCATTCACAGCAATTCTGTTCCAAATAAGGTGACAAATAAGTCACTTAGCACACTGCACTCTGCTCCATGCCTTCCACGTTGTTGCAAGCCCAATCCAAATCTTTCTGCACTCCCAGTAGCCAGCTTTGGCTCCCTATGAAAAGTTCTTCCAGATATGCTTGTACTTGGACACTTTCTAAAAATTTTCTTTTGGGTGGTAAAATTTTTATTTGTTTGTATGGGTGTATCCTGAAAGCACTAAAGCAAGACGATTGCTCAGATGAAAAATTCCTGCACTATTTGTAAATGTGACATATGTAGCCTGCATGGAGAAAACCTTAAATTCAAAGCACATAAGCTGAATGAGAACAAAGCAGGCAGTAAGTGAGGATGAGAACCCTGAGCAAGGAAAGCCACATGCCCATGGCTTTCTGGTCTAGAACACCAGCTTCATGCCAATGGGATGATGTGGGGCTGCGTTCCCAGCAGGGGGACAGTGGACCATTATTCAGCTCTTTGTGCAATGGGGTATGCAGAAAAGCACATGTGGTAGTAATAGGAAAGATGCAATTCCTCTTGGCTGCTTTTCAAGCTTCACTATTTGGATAATTTGGGGACTTTTTTTTTAACTTTGAAAGGTTCTCTCAGGACTGGACTAATTATAAGATGAGGATATGTCCTGAACCCTGCCAACAGAGAAAACTTGGCTGAATTAGATGTTTTATTTTTTTATTTTTTGAGTGGTATGCACTTTTCCTAGGGACAGATCTGATTCCTCCCAATCAACCCTTCCTTCTCAGAGAATAAACTCAGATTCTGTATTGAAAGAGTTTAAATCTTTTCTTCACAGAGTAAAAGACTTTCAATGTTCTTTCCCAAATAAAACCCCTGATGCTCATTTCCAAGAGGCCAAGCCAACTGTTGAAATAATCTCACTCCTGCAATCTACAATGCCCTAAATTGATGGGGGTAATTTATGCCCAATGAGTTAAAATCCAAATAAGTTCATTTATTTTATTTTATATTTATTTATTTTGCAGTTCATTAAATTGTGCCTGACCACTGTGGTCCTTGAGTTCATGCTCCAGGACAAACAGTAACCAAAATGAAGGACCTACAACAATTTTTGACAAAAGCCAAAAAGGCTCTAAGGAAGAAACCTAAAGCATGACCTAAATGAACTAAGTCAACACAAAAGAAGCTTTGTGGACATGGAGGAAAGGGGATGCAAGACACAGACAAGAGGCTTACATTTGAGTGACCGCGTGATCTCAGACATGTCACCAGCTCTCTGAGCCACATCTGCAAAAACAGGAATAAGAGTACCTTTATCCCAGGGTTGGTGTATAAATGAAATAACCATTGGGAAAGCTTCTGACTCGGTTCCAGGCACAGAGTGATAACGATTATTGCTGGCTTCATTCCTTCCTTCTTTATCTGTCTCACAGGATTGGTGCGAAGATCGAATAACATCATCGGGGGTGGACTAGAGCACCATTTACATGTGGGGTGTTTAAGAAGGAAAAAATAAAGAAATTTAAAAAACAAGAACCCACCCCAGACAGCCCTCCAGGGTTCAGATCTGGGTATTGCCCAGATTTCTGTGACAGGTTCAAATTGCTATCAAACTCCTCAAGGAGAGAAATAAGCCAGAAGATACACGCCCATGCCCTTATATATAGCTTTATCAGGGAACTTGGGAGAAATCAATGACAAGAGTGCCGAAGTCCCAAGCTCTGTCCTCACGCATTCAACAAATATTTATTGAGTTCCTACCATGTGCCAGACAGTGTTCTAGATGCTGTGAACACAGCAATGAACAAACAATAAAGCTCCCTGGCCACCCTGAGCTTATATTTTAGAGGAAAAAGACAAAAAAAATTTAATAAAATAAATACAAACAATATATAGTATGCTAGATGATGGAGAAAATCGAAGTAGAAAAGGTTAGGAAAAGTTGGGTGGTTGTGATTTTTAAATAGGGTGATCAGGAAAGTTCCTACAGAGAATGTAAAGACCTGAAGGAATTAATGAGCCAAAAGAATACTGGATAGTGATCCAGGGTAAGGGTGCAAAGATCCTGAGGCAAGAGAATGCCTGGTATGGCCCAGAAACAGGAAGGTAGCCAGTGTGGCCAGAGTAGAGAGAGCAAAGAAGAGAGTAATAAAAGCTAAGATTAAAGAGGGGCTGGATCATAGAGGATCTTGTGGACCATAGCAAGGAGTTTGGCTTTTACTTGGTATTGAGTGGGAAGCAATTGAAAGATTTTGAGCAGAAGAGTGGGATTATCTGATTTCCACTTTAAAGGGACCACTCTGGTTGCTGTGTTTAGGAGGAAGGCAATGGAGGAGGCAAGAAGATGAGTTGGGAGTCCACTGTCATTTGCCACTGATAGAAAAGCTGGAGCTTGGAGGAATGATTAAGCTGACCAGCTCAATCAATCATTTACTAATTCCTGTGGAGGAATTAGTACAAAAAACCTGCCAATGGTATAATTCCCTAACTTAATTTCACCACCTGAGAATCTACCATCATTCAAAATTCAGTGGTTGGGTGAGCTCTGCACCAAAGTCTACCGCTTAATTACTAGATTATTATTTGCCCCTGAGATATCATATATTTGTTATCTATAAATAAGTAATCTAGTTAATCCACTGGATCTTTTGACCAAACCAAACCAAACCCACTGCAGTCGAGTCGATTCCAACTCATAGCAACCCTATAGGACAAGGTAGAACTGCCCCATAAGGTTTCCAAGGCTGCAAATCATTACAGAAGCAGACTGCCATATCTTTCTCCTGTGGAGTGGCTGGTGAGTTCTAACTGCAGACATTTTGGTTAACAGTCAAACACTTTAACCACTGCACCACCAGGGCTCCATAGATTTTTTTGAACTAGATTTAAAAAAAAAAAAAGTTGCCATCAAGTTGAGTCAATTCCAACTCATGAAGACTCCATATGTGTAGAGTAGAAATGTGCTCCATAGGGTTCTCAATGGCTGTGACTTGTTGAAAGTAGATTGCCAGGCCTTTCTTCCAAGGTGCCTTTGGGTGGATTCAAACTGCAACCTTCAGGAAGCAGAGCACTTAACTGTTTGCACCACCCAGGCACTTTGAACTAGGTACACCTTTGTAACAGTGGAAATTTACCCTCAAATTTTTGCTGTCAAATACTTCTGATGATTTCCTATTGAAGTATTGTAACTAAAAAGAGAAGAAAAAACAAACCCCTTCAGATGATGTAGCAATCTGATCTGTTTTCCAATAAACTAAGTTCTCAAATGTGAAAATGGAGAAAAAGGAACCAAATTCACCACCTGGCAGAAATGAAGCTTGGCCAGTCAGAACAGTTGAACTAAAGCAGGGAGGGAGGGATACAGGTGAAAGTAATCCTGTTGTTGTTGTTGTTAGGTGCCATTGAGTCAGTTCCAACTCATAGAGACCCTAGGTACAGCAGAACAAAACACTGCCCGGTCCTGCGCCATCCTCACGATTGTTATGTTTGAGCCCACTGTTGCAGCCACTGTGTCAATCCATCTCATTGAGGGTCTTCCTCTCTTTCGCTGACCCTCTACTTTACCAAGCATGATGTCCTTCTCCAGGGACTGGTCGCTCCTGATAGCATGTCCAAAGCACGTGAGATGAAGTCTCACCATCCTTGCCTCTATGGAGCATTCTGGCTGTACTTCCTCCAAGACAGGTTTGTTCGTTCTTTTGGCAGTCCATGGTATATTCAATATTCTTCACCAATACCATAATTTAAAGGCATCAATTCTTCTTCAGTATTCCTTATTCATTTTCCAGCTTTCACATGCATATGAGGCGATTGAAAACACCATGGCTTGGATCAGGCGCACCTTAGTCCTTAAAGTGATATCTTTGCTTTTTAACACTTTTAAGAGATCTTTTGCAGCAGATCTGCCCAATGCAATGTGTTGTTTGATTTCTTGACTACTGCTTCCATGGGTATTAATTGCACATCCAAGTAAAATGAAATCCTTGACAACTTCAATCTATTCTCCATTTATCATGATATAACTTATTGGTCTAGTTGTGAGGGTATTTGTTTTCTTTATGTTAAGGTGTAATCCATACTGAAGGCTGTAGTCCTTGATCTTCATCAGTAAGTTCCTCGAGTCCTCTTCACTTTCAGCAAACAAGGTTGTGTCATCTGCATGATGAAGGTTGTTAATGAGTCTTCCTCCAATCTTGATTCCCTGTTCTTCATATAGTCCAGTTTCTCGGATTATTTCCTCAATGTACAGATTGAACAAGTATGGTGAAAGGATACAACCCTGACACACGCCTGTCTTGACTTTAAACCATGCAGTATCCCCTTGTTCTGTCCGAGTGACTACCTCTTGGTCTATGTACAGGTTCCTCAAGAGCAAAATTAAGTGTCCTGGAATTCCCATTCTTTGCAATGTTCTCCATAATTTGTTTAGAGAAATTAGGTCTCAGAAGATAGAATGACTTTTTCCCAGGGCTTCAAACCAGTTGCTTCCAATTCGAACCTGTGCTGAGAATTTGCATTTCCACCCGAGAGACACTGAATCATAATCTACATTTTAACAAGATTCCCAGGTGTTTGTAATGTATAGTAAATTCTGAGACCCACTGCTCTACTAGTGTTCTCAGAACTGATTCCTAACCAGAAGCATTAGCGTCACCTAGAAATTTGTTAGAAACGCAAATTCTCAGCCGGGGTTTGAACCTCAATGAACCAACAGGAAGCCCTGTTTTTTCCAGGGTGAAAGATCTCAGGGACAATCAAAATGCAGATGCACTAACAAACGAGATGTGTCAGTAAGCAAGGACCTAGCAGCAGAGAGCGGTCATTGCTGGGAAATTGTTCCAGCAGGAAGTATCCAGAAAAGAGAAAGTCTGAATAGTGAAGACTTCTCTGTATGGGAGACAACAGGAGTTTTACCACTAAGGAACTTTGGGGTTGCTTTTAGGGCAGTCTAATATGAACATAATCATAGGGTTGGAAAATTTACAAGAAAAACGAAAAGATCTTGCTACCTCCATGACTAGGGGAGCCTTTCTTTCTGGGCTGAGGTTCTACCATGCCAGTGGGGACTGTGAAACTAATGGAGCTGAGAGTTAAAGTCCAATATTTTTATCAAGCTGAACTGAATACCTCAACTCCCTGTTCACACTCAGAATTCCTTTATCTGGTCACAAAATCATTTTTAGACCATCTCTGACTGACAAAGCACACACAATGATTTGTTTTGTGTGGAAGAAAGTTACCACTGAGAAGTAATGCATAAACTACAGGGGCCCAAGGGCATGTATGGGCTAAATAATGCAATCTTTGATGAGGGTGGAAGTAGAGTTGATGTCCAAAAGTTACCAACAATGGAAAAGGGTAAGTACATTAAGACAATATAGTATAGGAAAAAGAGCATGCACTTTATAATCTACAGTTTGACTGTGTTGGAAACCCAAATCTGCCACTCAGTTCTATCAAAAAAAGAAAGAAAAAGAAACCATTGCCGTCAAGTTGATTCTGACTCATAGCAACCCTACAGGACAGAGTAGAACTGCCCCCACAGGGTTTCCAAGGAGGGGCTGGCAGTTTCAAACCGCCGACCAGTGGTTAGCAGCTGAGCTGTTAAGCACTATGCCAACCAGGGCTCCATTAGTTCTATGGCCCTGTATAAATCACTAAACCTCTCTGAATCCATTTCCTCAACTATGGGAATAGTAACTTAAAGGAGGGTGATAATTATGAAATGTAAAGCACATAGATCAACCAAACCCACTGCTGTCATGTTGATTCCGACTCATTGGACCATACAGAACACAGTAGAACTGCCCATAGGGTTACCAAGGCTGTAAATCTTTATGGAAGCAAACTGCCACACTTCCTCCACCAGAGCAGCTGGGAGGTTCGAACGGCCGACTTTTCGGTTAGCAGCTGAGTTCTTTACCACTGCACCACCAGGGCTCCACAGCACATAGGCAGTGCTCAATAAATCATTGTTTCCTTCTTTGATTTTAGTACAGAGAGAGATTTGATCAGAATCTAGTAAAATATTAAAATTACAAAATTACAATATGCATATGTAATTTGGTTAATCACCATAGCTGATTTTATTAGCAATAACTTCACCTTAGGTCCCCTATTAATTCATCTTTAAATGAACCATTCATTCATTAATTCAATAAACATTTATTGAATTTCCACTATAGGACATGTATCACATGAGATGCTGTGGAAGACAGAAAGAACAATGTTGTTGTTTCTGGCCTCTGCAAGTCCTCAGCCTATATCTTATCAGCCTGTAGACACATAAACCACAGTATGATAATCACTATAATAGAAGAATGTACTATGGGAGCCCAGAAGAAGGGAAAACTAACTCTACCTGGGCAAAATACTAGTCAACATTTATTGAGCATTTACTACATGCCAAACAATATTTTAAGTACTTTACATGTTCCTAGTCAAACATCACAACAACCCCATGAAATAGTTACTATGATTATTTCCATTCTGCAGGTCAGGAAGCTGAGGTGCAGGGATTTCAAGTCACTTGTCCAAGGTCACACAGCTAACAAGAACCAAAGCCAGGATTTGAAACCAAGCGTTCTGGTTTCAGATTCCATACTTCAAAGACTACAGTGTGCTGAGGACGTTGGGGGATGCCTTATAAAGAAGGTGACATTGAATTCAGGACATGTAGAATAAGCAGTTTGCAAGCCAGAGAAGAGGACCAGAAGAGTCAGTGTAGCGGAAATAGCATGAGCCAGGGTATGAAAGCCAAACTGGGGAGATAAACCAAAAACTGGCAGAAGCCACAGTTGATAAAGTTGGCCATTAAACTGGCTTCCTTAGGATCCCCTCCCAGCCACTATATTATTATTGGGTTCTTTTAAATGGCCCTTCCTGTGTTTCCAAAGCAAATCTTCTGCCTTCCTCTTTGGTTCCCTTTAGTTCATCAGTTAATCATGTTGGTGACGATCATCAGAGCAAATATCCTGTAAGAGATAATGGCAGAACTACCCACCTTGGATAAACAAGTTACTTCAAAACACCAACTGTTTGCTGTTATTTTGATCCAACACTAGTAATTTAAAAATGATCCTAGGTATTTGGCCATGTGGTTAAGAAGGTCACATTTTTGCCATACCATAAGAGGCTGCACTGTAATTTATTCATTATCTCAATGGAAAACCATTACCCAATTTTCCACGTACTTTATGAGAGGTAGAAGTGACAAGGAAATAAGGGAAGTGCTCAGCTAAATGAACTTTGGAAACCCTACAGAGGAATCTCCAAGGAAGCAAGCATTAACTCCTTCCAGATGTGCATGCATTAGGCAATTTTTGCCTTTGGTAGGTCTCTATCAACGAAGGCTGTGGGAACGTGGCAAAGAACATGATGTGAGACAAAGTGTCCAAAACTGTTAGTGAAATCGCATGCCTGGATAGCACCCAGGAGAGCCAATATCACTCTTTGCTCATGAGAACCAAGGTAAGAACATCTATTCTTGGAAACAACCATGAAGAGTACATACTACTTACTAAAACATCTTGCTTTCAAAGGAAGATGGCAACTGAAGGAGCAACTCAGGAGATAATTAGCATTAAGAGAAGGGTTTTTGTTTTAAAGTAGATAAAACTTGAGCTTGTATAAGCTAAAGAGAAAGCTAGAGGAGGAAAACTTGAAGGTACATGACAGAAGGAAGATAAGGGATCAAGTAACACCAGAGAGTAGACAGGAAGACTGACTTGAAATTGGTGATTGGAGACATTATATGGGAATGGAGTAAGGAGACAACATTCCTTGATACAGGAAAAGAGAGAAAAAAGATGTATGGTGATTCAGGGGGTGAAAGAAAAAGAGCTGAGGGGTAGGCTTCCAGATGGCCTTAACTTCTCAATCAAGTTACTTAGTTTGATTCAGAAACCTGACACTTAACCTGGTTTCTGTCCCTTCCCTCACTCCCCACATGCACCCAAAACCTAGTCCGAAGTGTGTCAGCAACAGAACCACATCTCTCCTTCTCCAGTGCCACCACTGCAGTCCACGCCACCACTGCCTCTAGCCTGAACTCCTACAAAAGCTTTCCAGCTGGACTTCCCACTTCCTCTATTGACCCCAAATCTCCTCTCCACACATTTGCCAAAAAGAGATTCCAAAAGTGAAAATGGACTCCAGCTACTCTTTGTATACAGTAAAAATCTCTTACTCTTCCAAACTATCTTATGTTATTTGGCCCAGTCTTCCTGTCCAGTCCAAACATATGCCATTCTCTCTCCCTATCTGTAGTATGGTCATGTTGACCTTCTTTCCATTTTTCAAATACACCATGCTCTTTACTACTTTGGTCTTTCCAT
Source organism: Trichechus manatus latirostris (assembly GCF_000243295.1). Lineage (NCBI taxonomy): Eukaryota > Metazoa > Chordata > Mammalia > Sirenia > Trichechidae > Trichechus > Trichechus manatus. Next base: position 15,284,686 of record NW_004443952.1, read on the forward strand.
GCTACTCACTCTTCACCAAAATGCTCTTCCCTGGATCTTTTATTTATTTATGTTTGTGTATAGAACACTCCCTCTTTCCTGAAGCCCAAGGCTAAATTCCTTCTACTCAAAGAGGTCTTCAATGACCGGCTTGTCTGAAAAAAATACCCTGATCACTGCCTTCAAGCAAGGATTTAGTGGTTAAGAGGGCAGACTAAGGAAACTGACCACCCAATTAAAAAACCCAGCTCCATCAACTGTGTGACCCCAGGCAAGTGACTTAATTGTTCTGTACCTCACTTCCCTCAGTATAAAATAGAAATAATATGAAATAGTTATTCAGAGGCTGGTTGTAAGGATTCAACAAATCACTAAACACAAAAAATTTAGAATACTTCCTGGTCCATACAGTAAATGCTCAGTAAGTGTTTGTTATCATCACGGCACCCTGTTCACTTCCCTCTAACATTTTAGTTTGTATTTTTGTGTTTCATTTTTATTGTCTGGTTCACTCACTACTCCATAAGCTCCAGGAGGGCAGAGAACTGGTCTATAGCTCCAGTACCTAAAACAATGCTTAGATTCCCCCGGCAATATTTGATGAATGGATGAATAAGTGAATATTACACCCAATTCAGAGCGTAGGACCTTAGAGAGTGTAGGATCTTGTTGAGAAGAAGGTTAAGTCATTAACCATAGCGACCGTGGTAGAGAAGAACGCCAGGAAGGCCAGGAAGGGTCTAGGAAACAGAGAAGAGAGTGGTTCCCAAGACTGAAGCCATCATGAGAATCAACAGGAGGCTCATTGGAGGTGAGAGTGTATCAGGTTAAAGGATAGGAGGTTGTAGTATAAAAGGGAGCATCTCAGATTTAAGTAAAGGTGAAATAAAAATGCAGTTATGTCTACCCTAGTAGCCATGGTTAGAGGGCAAGTGGAGGGAATCAAAGTTGAGAAGGCCAAATAAAGGAGAGACCAATATACTAGAATTATGGCTCACATGAAATTGAATTCTTTGAACATCAAGGTAGGGGAAGGCCAGGAAGCAAAATGTCAAGCCAGGTGCTAAGGTCACTTAAAAGAGTGGATAAGGATCCCAAAGGTCAGTCAATGATAGCAATGAGAAAGGGGAACAAATGGCCCAAGTGACAATCTGAGTTTCTCAAAATGAAGATTGAGGAGTGTTGGTAGAGAAATTATCCAGAGAAGCAGTGAACAGTGAAGAAATTGTCAGCACTTCTCTTTGTCTCATGAGTTAAAAGACATGGAAGCAAACAGAAATAGAGAAGATGAATGAGAAATACATCTGTCATGGAGTTGAGGGGAGGCAGAATATAGAGAAAGTTTTTGGGTCTTGGACAGATCAGAGCAATGTCAAGGTTAAAGAGAAGCTATGAGGATGTGACAGTCAGGACTCTTGAGTTTTGCCCTCTGTTCTAAAAAGGATCGGCAACTACAGGTTGATTTTTAACGTAATCCAGATACCACTTCTGGTAGAATGTGATGCATCTTTCCCAAAGCACAGGACCATTTTAAGGTCACTTAATATCTCTCTCTAAATCTCCAACTCTCACCCCGTTATCCTCTGGTCCAGAAGAGGGACCCAAATGTCCTGCTACAAATTGATTACAGCATCCTTCCTGTAGGCCTGCCCAGGAGATATCAGGAGTGAAAGGGCAGAAATAAGCCCACATGTAGGAAAGAGAAGGCACCAGAGGCTAAGAACAGCATTCTAACTCCCTAGGGAAAAGTTCAGACTGAATTTGTCTAAGCAGATGCAGGAATTTACCATTTTCCCATCCTTCCTCATATGCACTGCCTTGACAGCCTCTGCAGATCACAACCAACACTGCAGCCTGCATCAGCAGGATTGAGGTGAATGCTTGGGAGAAATGCTAGAGCTCAGCCCTCCCTCATTTTGAGCACTGGGTCAGGTGAATTACTTCAAATACATGCAAGGCCCTCTGTTTCCATGGTAACTGCTCTAAGAACCGTAACAATGTCAATCATAGAAACAGTGAAATCATAACTTGAACCCATCTTGCTGACAAAGATATCTTGAGAAGTAGCCACTGGTCAGTATCAGACTCTTGCCTCCCATTTTGGGGAGAATGTTTGTTTACGACCAATCAGTTCTGGGAATAAGGGAAAATGGTGGTTAGTCATTTTCCTCCTGCTTCGTTGGGTCTACCTCTGCCTGTATTTTGCCGATATGCTTGTAACTCATTTTCCCTGCCTGAAATTACAGACGGAACAATTCTTTTTTCCACCTCTCTTTCCTGTATCGGTGTAAGCACTGGAAGACAAATATTGATTTTTTTTTCCTATGCACTTAAAAAAAAAAAAAAAAAAAAGCTTGTTCATTTTCATTAGATTGTGCCAGTTGTTTTAATTTCTTTGTGCCTGTTTTAATGATACAACTTCACAATATCTGGAGATGCATTTTCTAATCCTGGGGCCCTGAAATAAGATCTGATATATTCTGCTGGCCCTGAGAAATGGGGCAAGCATCTCAGGTGACAGATTCTTACATGAACAGAGAAGTTGAAGAGTAATTCTCATTTCCTGTTTTCCTGTTCATACAAAACACACACTCTGGATTCTAAAGTTATCTTCCACAGAAGGAAAATAGTAAAATTGCATCTTCATGACATCTAGAACCTACATGGTAGCTCCTACCAAAAAGGTATTTTGGCACATTAATAACTCTGTTGGTTGTTTTTATGCTTGGTTTTATTTTTTAATGAAAAATGTAGGACTCTTGCCCTGCACAATATTTTTTATCCTTCCTCCATACTCTAAAGAATTTCAAAGTAAGAACATTTTTGTGAGTTTATTAGAGCCTTCAGTTTGGATGCCGAATTGTTACAAAACCAATATTTTTTTACATTTTTCTTCTTAATAACATTCTTTGACCCAGAGAGAACTAAAAAATAAGCTATTTGATGTCTAAAATTGCAGAGATAAACTGACATTGTGTTCTGAAGGTGTCTTTTCATGAGAAAAATGGAATTTTTAAAAAATGTAATCAAGTTATACAGAACCTCTCACCCTTAGGTCATCAGTTCGGATTTGTCTAAGGTTGGAAGTTACACAGTTATGTGGATTGTTGGGCTCTCAGAGCCCTCTGAGAAATGAGTTCAAGGTCCCAGGGGAGGTCACAGCTTTGTAGTTGCCACCCCACTATTGACACCCAAGGGTTCTTCTGGGAAAAACAATTCCAACACAAGTCCATAGATTTGGCCTAAAAGTCCTAAGTTGGTCCTAAGTAACATCTCAAATGTATGTTCGCAAATGTAAGCTCTGTGAGAAAGAAAACAAAAATGTGTTGTCATGGAGTCAATTCCAACTCATGGGGACCACATGTATTACAGAGTAGAACTGCTCCACAGGGTTTCCTGGGCAGTAATCTTTATGGAAGTAGATTGCTGGGCCTTTTTTCCGTGGTGCCATTGGGTGGGTTCAAATTGCCAACCTTTAGGTTAGTAGTGGAGTGCAATTAGGCCACCTAGGAACTCACCCATGAAGAATACAAGCCACTTTTCTTGTAACTCCAGAAAGCCTTTGCACAGTGTCCTGGTTAATTCATGCAGCTGAGGTGGTCACAATCCTAAGAAGGATAAAAGTAGACAAGGAGGAAAGGGAATAGAAGGACAAAGAGGAGAAAGAAAATGAAAAGAAACTAAGAAAGCACAAGGAGAAAGGGAGAAATAAAGATGAGAGAAGGCAGAGAAAAAAGAGAAACAAAAAAACAGAGAGAGAGAAAGGAAGAGGTGGGAAAAATGGGGAAAGAAATGAAGAAATAGGAGATGCGAAATTCTATCATGGCAGGGAGTAGAAACATCTCCATTCCAATAGGGTGTTTGTTTGTTTGTTTTATATTCATTGTTCTCACAACAGGCATCTTTTTTATACAGGAATTTCACTTTTGCAAATGCTAAGTCTGGCAAAAATCCAAATTTAATAATCACCCTCCAAAGCAAGGAAGTCATGGGGAAGATTTTTCTTTTGGAGGTGTGGGGGGATTTGCATTCTAATCTCACGGGGAAAGAATTCCATCATCTCAGTTTTAAAAGCCCAAAGTGTGAGAAGTTATAAGCACCCAGCTAAAGAGCTATTCAATTGTGTGCTATAAAGCCAAGAGAAGCCTCACATCAATGTGGGGATAGGGAAAAGATCAAATTCCCACTACCACATTGAATGTCTGTGGACCAGATTCCCAAGGGAGGAGGTCAAATGTGAGACTCCCATTACCAGGTTGGACCTCTGTGGACCAGACTCTCATCAAGGAAGCAGCAATTTAAAGAGTGTTTCTTAATCTGTGTGAAATCCTCACTCTTTGATAAATTTGTAAATGAATTTTTGGGGAAAACAATGCTTTCATTACCTATCTCAAGAACTCAAAGAAGACAAACATATACCTCAGGCTGTAGACGGAATCCACCACACGTCTGTCGGTTTGTCAGACTGTGGTGACTTGTCTGTTGCTGTGAAATACTGGACTCTATGCCCCCTGTATTTTCAAATACCAGCAGAGTCACCTATGGTAGACAAGCTTCAGCAGAGCATCCAGACTAAGACAGACTAGGAAGAAGGATCTAGTGATCTACTTCTGAAAATACTGGTAAGTGAAATCCTTATGAATAGCAGCAGAACACTGTCTGATACAGTGCCGGAAGACGAGCCCCTCAGATTGGAAGGCACTCAAAATACGACTGGAGAAGAGCTGCCTCCTCAAAGTAGTGTCAACCTTAATGACGTGGATGGAATCAAGCTTTGGGGACCTTGATTTGCTGTTGTGGCATGACTCAAAATGAGAAGAAGCAGCTACAGACATCCATTAATAATTGGAACATGGACTGTACAAAGTATGAATCTAAGAAAATTAGAAGTTGTCAAAAATGAAATGAAACGTATACAGATGGATATCCTAGGCATTAGTGAGCTGAAATGGATTGGTATTGGCCATTTTTAATCAGACGATCATATGGTCTTCTATGCCAGGAATGACAAATTGGAGAGAAGTGGCATCACATTCATTGTCAAAAAGAACATGTCAAGATCCATCCTGAAGTACAATGCTGTCAGCAATACGATAATATCCAAATGCCTACAAGGAAGATCAGTTAATACGACCATTATTCAAATTTACCCATCATACACTAATGCCAAAAATGAGGAAATTGAAGATTTTTACCAACTTCTTGAACTTCTTAAAGTCAAGATGCATTGATAATTACTGGTGACTGGAATGCAAAAGTTGTAAACAAAGATGAAGGATTGGTAGTTGGAAAATACGGCCTTGGTGACAGAAACAATGCCAGAGATCACATGACAGAATTTTGCAAGATCAACTATTTATCCATTGCAGATACCTTTTTTCAACAACATAAATGGCAACTATACACATGGACCTCACCGGATGGAAAACACAGGAATCAAATTGACTGCATCTGTGGAAAAAGACTATGGAAAAGTTCAATATCATCAGTCAGAACAAGGCCAGGGGTCAACTGCAGAACAGACCATCAATTGCTCATATGTAAGTTCAAGTTGAAGCTGAAAAAAATTAGAAAAAGTCCACAAGAACCAAAATATGACCTTGACAATATCCCATCTGAATCTGGAGACCATCTCAAGAATAGATTTGACACACTGAACACTAATGACCGAAGACCAGACTAGTTGTGGGATGACATCAAGGACATCATACATGAAGAAAGCAAAAGGTCTATTAAAAAGACAGGAAAGAAAGAAAAGACCAAAATGGATATCAAAAGAGAATCTGAAACTTGAACATAGAGTAGCTAAAGTTAGTGGAAGAAATGACGAAGTAAAAGAGCGGAACAGGATGGCTCGAGAAGACAAAGTAGAGTATTAAAATGAAATGTGCAAAGACCTGGAGTTAGAAAACCAAAAGGGAAGAACAGACTCAGCATTGCTCAAGCTGAAAGAAATGAAGAAAAAATTCAAGCTTGCAATACTGATGGATTCTATCGCCAAAATACTGAATGATGAAAGAAGCATTGAAGGAAGATGGAAGGGATACACAGAGTCACTATACCAAAAAGAACTGGTCGACATTCAATCATTTCAGGAGGTTGCATATGATCAAGAACCGATGGCAGTGAAAGAACAAGTCCAAGCTGCACTGGAGGCAGTAGCGAAAAGCAAGGCTCCAGGAATTGACGAAATATCAATTGAGATGTTTCAACAAATGGATTCAACACTAGAAGTGCTCACTTGTTTATGCCAAAAAATTTGGAAGACAGCTACCTGGCTAACCAACTAGAAGAGATCCATACTTGTGTGCATTCCAAAGAAATGTGACCTAACAGAATGCGGAAATTATTGAACCATATCATTAATGTCACACATAAGTAAGATTTTCTTAAAGATAATTCAAAAACAGTTGCAGCAGTACATCCATGGGGAACTGCCAGAAATTCAAACCAGATTCTGAAGAGGATATCATTGCTGATGTCAAATGGATCTTGGCTAAAAGCAGAGAATACCAGAAAGATGTTTACCTGTGTTTTACTGACTATGCAAAGTCATTCAATCATGTGGATCTTAACAAATTATGGATAACATTTTGAAGAATAAGAATTCCAGGACACTTAATTGTGCTCACGAGGAACCTGTACACAGACCAAGAGGCAGTCACTTGAACAGAACAAGCTGATACTGCGTGTATCAGGAAAGGTGTGCATCAGGGTTGTATCCTTTCACTATACTTATTCAATCTGAATGCTGAGCAAACAATCCAAGAAACTGGACTATATGAAGAACGGGGTATCAGGTTTGGAGGAAGACTCATTAACAACCTGTGATATGCAGATGACACAACCTTGCTTGCTTCAAGTGAAAGGAGTTGAAGCACTTACTGATGAAGATCAAAGTCTACAGCTTTCAGTATGAATTATACCTCAACATAAAGAAAAGAAAAATCCTCACATCTGGACCAGTAAACAACATTATGATAAATGGAGAAAAGATTGAAGTTGTCAAGGATTTCATTTTACTTGGATCTACAATCAAAGCCCATGGAAGCAGCAGTCAGGAAATCAGACTGGGAAAATCTGCTGCAAAAGACCTCTTTAAGGTGTTGAAAAGCAAAGATGTGACTTTGAGGACTAAGATGGCCTGACCCAAGCCACAGTGTTTTCAATCGCCTCATATGCATGGGAAAGCTGGACAATGAATAAGGAAGACTGAAGAATAATTGACGCCTTTGAATTATGGTCTTAGTGAAGAATATTGAATATACCATGGACTGCCAGAAGAGCGAACAAATCTGTCTTGGAAGTACAGCCAGAACGCTACTTAGAAGCAAGGATGACAAGACTTTGTCTCATGTACTTTGGACATGTTAACAGGAGGGATCAGTCCCTGGAGAAGGACATCATTCTTGGTAAGGTAGAGGGTCATCGAAAAAGAAGAAGACCCTCGAATAGATGGATTGACACAGTGGCTGCAACAATGGGCTCAAACATAGCAAGGATTGTGAGGATGATGCAGGACTGGGCAGTGTTTCGTTCTGTTTTACACAGGATCGCTATAAGTCGACACCTACTTGATGGCACCTAATAACAATAACATCAATGGAATAAAAATTAATTACAAATGAGATTCAGACAAAAATTTATATACCGAAATAACAAGTAATGTTCTAAGGTGATAAGAATATAGGGTGACATGTAACAGACCACAGGATTTGGCCTTTGTGATGTCAATAATTCTTTCAATAAGAAACCCTCAGTCCTTACCACTTATGGGGGTTTCCACTCCACTCCCAATGGGACAGACCTGGGAGGTGGGTCTGAAGTAAACTCTTCCAATTTCTCTTTTTAACTATTGATCCATGTTGCAGAACTAATTTGAAGAGAACTTGTCATCCAATGGGAATGATAGGGGATGAGGTTAAGGCACTAAAAAGTCCACCACTGTCTAAGATGTATCTTCTGTCCTGTTTTTTCTTGGACTTGCCTATGTTTAGATGAACTGTGTTCTATCTGTACTTTCAGTCTCCAGAGAAGATAAAGATTCCTGGGCAGGGCCTCTGTTTATCACGGAGGAAGCTAGCCACTTCCCAGCTTCTCTGGAAATTTAGTTGCTTCTACTGAACATATGCAACGCCTCCTATTCTAGCTGGAAAAACAGGAGACACTACCCGACTCTCCAGTCTCGTTGTTATTAGTGAATCTTACATTTCGGATGAGTGAAGGAAGGTTTACATGACACTTGCCTGATACAACGAAACTAACATTTGGATTTCCTTTCTGTTTCTGGTTTCTTTTCCTAGAGAAAAGAAACAGTACATAACTAGCATCTCTAACCTTGAACAATAAAATAATAAAAGTTGCCACTTATTGAGTACTTACTACAGGTATCCCCCGCTTTTCAAAAGTTAGCTTTACGGCACTTCACTTTCAGGAAAAGACCTGCATTAATACCTGTTTTTGCTAACCGAAAGAAATCTGAAGAGGATTTTTGCTTTTATGAAACAAGGTGAAAAACAGAAATAGCGTTCAGAGTTTGTTTTGCAGTGAGTCATTAAAGAGGCAGCACGCAACCCAAGCAGCAGCGAGAGTGCTGTCGCCAAGCTCCTTCCCCGGGAACTACACTCAGCATCTCAGCATCAAGCTGCCATAGCTTTGAACTGTGTCTGCAAGCATCTGTGCTTTATCTCCATTTATTTTGATATGATTTGGTAGGTTATTTTTTGGGTCTGGGAACACTCAAAAACTTTTGTCATATAAACTAATGGTAATTGCTTCTTCACTTTACATCATTTGGGCTTATGAAAGGTTTCATAGGAAAGCTGTTCTTTTGGATAGGAGGGAAAACCTGTATATGTTTGTTTTTTGAACTAGAGTGTTTGCACACATATTTCTAATTCTAACAACTCTGTAAAGTAGATGTTATTATCCCCTGTTTACCAGTGAGACCTAGAGAGGTTAAATAGCTTCCTCATAGGACTCTGAATCAGGATTTGAAATTTAAGTTGGTGGTTCTGAAATACTCAGTTGCAATAATTAAAAAATATCTCCCTAACATCTCTAACTACCTCTCCCAAAAACTTATTATGGGACTTCTAATTAAGCTGAACAGTCAACAGAAGTTGAATGTTCTCCCCCAAAACTACAGGAGATTTATTTGTAAGGCTGGATTAGAAGCTACAGCAGGGTAACATCTCCTCCCATCCCAGCAGAAGACTAGAAGTGTATTCTATGAAGATATTGAACCAGAGATGCTGGTCTTGGGTCATTGAACACAGCTGTAGAGTGGGACTTCATACTGAAACTGTAGGATTAGGCAGAAGTCTTCATATAGAATGCTAAAAAGTTCAATCCCATTACCCAACTGAGCAACAAGAATGCTGGAAGTCAAGCGTATGTACCCCAGGAGAAGAGTGGAAGACTGATTTCTGGGGAAAATGATTATCCCAACAGAAAAGATCTAAAGATACTCATAGTTGCTCTGGCCCTTGCACAGGCTTGCCAAATCACTCTACAGTGAAGTCCACCAGTTAACAATTCCTGTCCCTGATCACAGAATGTTCATTTCCCTAAATTTTTAGTGTCTTGCTTTTTGAGAAAACAGCCCCACATCACCAGATATTTGAGGGAAAGCTTTTGATAGGAAAGAGACTAAAACAGCAAAGAGTAAAAAGATCTGAGAGGAAAGAACTAACCTCTTCACAGGAATAAATAAGAATACTGTAAGGATAAAACAAGAGTAGGCATCTATAAGAATCAGTCTACATAAAAGAAGAGCTTTAAAATAAGTGTAGTAGAGAAGAAATAAAATCAATAAAAGGGTTAGAAGATAAAAGTTAAGGAAATCTCTCAGAAGGTATAAAATAATGATTTTCTTCCATTGTCATTGAGTCCACTCTGACTCATGGCGACCCCATGTATGTTAGAGTAGAATTGTGTTCCACAGGGTTTTCAATGGCTATAATCTTATGGAAGTAGATCACCAGACCTTTCTTCCACGGTGCCTCTGGGTAGATTCAAATCGCTAACCTCCCAGTTAGTAGCTGAGCACAAACTGTTTGTGCCACCCAGGAAACATAACTAATGATAAAGAGATAGAAAAATAGAAGGGGAAGATTAAAAAAAAAATTACAGCAACAGCCTGGGAGGCCAATAATCCAAATAACAGGAGCTCCAGAAAAAAGAAAAGAAAAGCTAGAGGAGAGAAAACTACCAAAGAAGTCATTAAAGAAAACATCTCAGGCAGGCGAGGCCAAGACGGAGGAGTGGTCAGATGCTTTCTGTGGTCCCTCTTACAAAACAAGACCAGAAAAAACAAGTGAATCAATTATATATGACAATCTAGGCGCCCTGATCATCAAAGACAAAGCTGAGGAGTGGGACTGAGCAGCAGGGGGAGGGAGAGAGAGTTCAGAAGCAGCAAAGGAGTGCCAGTCTTGAGGTAGCCAGCACCCTGTGGCCCAGGTCAGCTGGCGCAGACCGGCTGAGGTGAGCAGTAGTGCTCAGAATGCGTTTCACCATGTTGGGAGAGACCTGATGGCAGAGAGTCTGCACAAGCCTCCGAAGCCAGGGGAAAGCGGCACTGGACCTGTTAAAAAGTTAAATGAAAGCTCTAAACTACCACAGGGTCAAGATAACCCGTCCCCCTCTGAGACCTTCCAAGCGGAGAAGTGCCACTTTACCCTCACCCCCTCCCCGCTCTGCTCCAACACCAGTCTATCTGGATATACATCTGCAAAAAAAATAAAACAAGACCCATACCTCACGCTATGTAAAAAAACTAACTTAAAATGGATCAAAGACCTAAATATAAAATCTAAAATGATAAAGGTCATGGAAGAAAAAATAGGGACAATGCTAGGAGGCCTAATACATGGCATAAATAGTATACAAACCATAACTAACAATGCACAAACACCAGAAGAGAAACTAGGTAACTGAGAGCTCCTAAAAATCAAACTCCTGTGCTCATCAAAAGACTTCACCAAAAAAGTAAAAAGAGAACCTACAGACTGGGAAAAATTTTTTGGCTGTGACATATCCAATTAAGGGTCCAGTCTCTAAAATCTACAAGATACTGCAAAACCTCAACAACAAAAAGACAAATAACCCAATTAAGAAATAGGCAAATGACATTCAGGCAGCTAATAGATACATGAGGAAATGCTCAAGATCATTCCCACTGGAGAAATGCAAATCAAAACTACAATGAGATACCACCTCACCCCAACAAGGCTGGCACTAATCCAAAAAACAAAAACTAATAAACGTTGGAGACATTGTGGAGAGACTGGAACACTTATGCACTGCTGGTGGGAATGTAAAATGGTTCAATCACTTTGGAAAACGATTTGGCACTTCCTTAAAAAGCTAGAAATAGAAGTGCCACATGATCCAGTAATCCTACTCCTTGGAATATATCCTAGAGAAATAAGAGCCGTCACATGAATAGATATATGCATACCCATGTTCACTGCAGCACTGTTTACGTTAGCAAAAAGATGGAAACAACCTAGATGCCCATCAACAGACGAATGGATAAACAAATTATGGTACATACACACAGTGGAATACTACACAACAAAAAAGAACAATGATGAATCCGTGAAACATCTCACAACGTGGATGAACCTGGAAGGGCATTATGCTGAGTGAAATTAGTCAGTCACAAAAGGACAAATATTGTATAAGGCCACTATTATCAGAACTCAAGAAAAGGTTTAAACACAGAAGAAAGCATTCTTTGATAGTTACAAGGGTGGGGAGGGAGGATGAGGGGAATTCAGTAACTAGGTAGTAGACAAGAATCATCTTCGGTAAAGGGAAGGACAACACACAGTATAAGGGAAATCAGCACAGCTGGCCTAAAGCAAAAGCTAAACTGTGAGAAAATAACCTTCTGTTTGTTAAAGCCAAAACAGAAAGAAAGAAAATATCTCAGAACTCAAAAGTACTCCAAGGCACATCACTGAGAATTTAAGAATACCAAGGATAAAGAAAAGGTCCTAACTTATTTGCAGAAAGGGGTGGTGGGGTGGGGAGGGAGGCCAGATCATATACAAATGACAAAAATTAGAATGGAATCCAATTTCTTGATAGCAATATTGAAAGCAATAATACTCGGAGGAAATGCCTTTGAAATTATAAGAGATTATTTTCAGTCTACAAATCTATACCTAGCCAAACGATCAATAAAGAGGGAGTAAAATAAAGAGATTTCCAGATATTTAAGGTCTCAAACATTTTTTCCTCCCAAGGACACTTTTTAGCAAGGCACTAGAGGATATGTTCGACCAAAATAGGGAGCAAACAGAGATACATAGGGGTTACATGAAATAAATAGGGCATCAGACAAGAAAAAGTCAATAGCTGGGCAGCAGGTCTACAGAGGGAAGAGTTCAAATTGGAAGAGACGGTCTAAACGCTCCAAGAGGGAATGTCACCAAACTGTGAAGAAGAAGAAAGAAAATATCAAACTAATAGATTAACAGAGGGATTTGAATATAAAGGGATGAGGTCTATACTTCTGGCAGAGAGTTTAGGGATGAATTAGTGGTAAGTGTATAGAAAACTAGGTAAACAAGAAAATTTGAATCATTATTAACTCCAAGGAAGTCAAAATACTATAAACAAACAAACAAAAAAAGTTACCATCGAATTGGTGCAGACTCATGCTGACTCCATGTGCGTCAGCGTAGAACTGTGCTCCATAGGGTTTTCAGTGGCTTGTTTTTCTAAAGTAGATCACCAGGGCTTTCTTTCAAGGTACCGCCGGGTGGACTCGAACCACCAACCTTTTGGTTAGTGGCTGAGAACATTAACCATTTGCACCAACCAGGGACTCAAAATATTATACCTCCCACGAAAGGAAAATGTAATCATAATACACTACATTACTCAAGTGTAAATGATGTCTATTTAGTTATAATTATGTAAACACTGTTTTTTTTTTTTTTAACCTCAGGCCCAGATTAAAAAACAAACCAACCAACCTGTTGCCGTCAAGTTGATTCCAACTCATAGCGACCCTACAGGACACAGCAGAACTGCCCCATAGGGTTTCCAAGGAGCCTTTAGGTTAGCAGCTGAGCTCTTAACCACTATGCAACCAGGGTTCCAGATAGCTGAGTTAATCATACTCCTCAGTCCCTGGCTCACCAGCATTGGTCCAAGCATACCCTCTCTATTATTTATTTATGTGTTCCCTCTTATTTCCATCCCCCTCTATTATGCAAACACCCCGATGTGTTTGAAGTATATCATCTCATTTATATGAGTTCTTTTAAAATGTGTATTGTTTTATTTGCATGGATTTTTAATGGACACAAATGATATATTGCTAAATATCTCATTCTTTATCTTACTTTTCTCGATCAACACTATTTTTTAGATCTATCCATGTTGCTACGTGTACGTTTAATTCATTGCTCCTAGTACACAAGAATTCCTTAATTTGCATCCACCTTACTTACTTATCTTGTCCTTTAGTGATCAGCACCTAGACTGTCTCCAACTTCCTACTACCACAAACAAGGTAGGGAACTGGTGGCATCGTGGTTAAGCGCTTGGCTGCTAACCAAAAGGTAGACAGTTTGAACCCACTAGTCGCTCCAAAGGAGAGAGATGTGGCAATCTGTTTCTATAAAGAAACCCCGTGGGGAAGTTCTACTCTGTCATCCAGGGGCGCTATGAGTCGGAATCAACTCGACAGCACACAACAACAACACACATCCTGGAGTGTGACACAGTTGACTAAGTAGTGGCAGAGTGCTCCCCAGAATTGCTTCCCGAGTCAATATTTCTACTAGTGGAACGTTCAAGTTCCTGTATCACCACATGACATAATGGAAAACAGTAGTCTTCTGCCTCCTCCTCTTCTCCTATCCTATTCCCACTTCCCAGAGCCACCGCTTACATTTATGCGTGCCTCCATGTTTAAAATATCATGTATACACCGCCATTCCTTAATTTTTTTTTCTTTGTAGTTTTAGCTATTAGTTATTGCCACATTGCCCCTTGGCACTGCCCAGCTTTCCCATTATGGCCAGTCTAAGATATATCATGTTTTAATGTTTTCATTTTTTTAATCACTAATGGGATTGAGCGTCTCTTCATCCACTTGTTGACCATATCGGTTTTTTTCTCCTTTGAATTCTGTGTTTATACTTTTGCCCAAGTTTCTACTAGTTTCCTGTCTTTTCCTTTTTGATTTTCAGGAATTCCTTTTATAGTATAGAAATTGGTCTCTTTTGTCTTGAAAAACTAAGAAAACAAGAACAGGACATCATTAATTCCATGAAAATCCAAAGTTGCACAGGAAAGGAAATTTAGTCAAATTTATTTCGTGACTCAGCTGTAAATAATGTCTGCATAGTTATAATAATGTAAGCATTGAATCTTGATAGAACAAAAAACCATAGTCTAAACTTTCCCAAAAAGATGGGAGAAGAAGTCAATGGAAGGGGGAGATTTAAAGGGGAAAGAGCTAAATCCTCATCTTCTATGGTGGGAAGACAACAGATAATAGCTAAAACTAAACAGAAAAAAATTAAGAAATGGCAGTATGTACATGATATTTTAAACACAGACGCAAATGTAAATGTAAGTGATGGCTCTGCGAAGTGGGAATAGGGTGGAAGAAGAGGAGGAGGCAGAAGACTGCTGTTTCCCATTATGCCACATAGAACCCCTTGACTTTTTAAACTATGTGTACTTACAACTTACATAAAAATTATTTATAAAAACTATCTTGCTATATTTTAAGCCTCTGTGGCACTTTAAGGAAGATAAGTTCTATATTTTACTACTTTCACAGCATCAACTGATTTTCTTTTTTCTAGTAAGAAAATGCTGGTCTTTAAGCTTCAAAGTACATTGTTGTGTGGCTTCGCAGCCTTAGATATTATCAAAGAAGTCTTGGACTTAAGCCTAAATTCCAGTTGTTATTAATGGGCAAAAGCATTTACATTTCAAGAGTTTGTATGGTGAGTGGCAGAGTATTGTGGAAAGAGTACAAGCTTACAGGAAGTTAGAAATAGGTCTGAGTCCAAACGACCCTGCTTGTTAAGTTATATGGCCTGCGGCAAGTCACTTTAAATCTCAGTACCTCAATTTCTTCATCTGTACAATTGGATAATAAGACAGTATTTCATGGGAACTCTGTGAGTTTTAATGAGAAACACTTAGCACACAATGCCTGGCTCACGGTAAGCACTTGCTAAATGGTAGCCATATGGTTATGATAACCATATTAATGAGACTTTTTCATTCTTTTCCAACTGTATCTTCAGTCCCTAGCTTGAAATTCTAACCTCCATTCACATAACCTTCACTCTTGATTCAAATCATTAGTCAACTTTATCCACTGGTCACTTGATGATGTTAAAGAACAAAATCTCTGGTTTTGAGTCCTAGATCTGCAAACTACTATATCTCTAACATCAAGCAAGTCGTCACATTTTTTGAGCCTCAGTGTCCTCCCCTGTAGAGTGGGTTAAAAAATATCTGTTGTGAGGATTAAATGAGATAATGCATGTGAAAATACCCAGTACAATGGCAGGTAGAGTGTAGATGCTCAGCATATGGTAGCACAGGCCAAAGCCGATAGGCAGGCTCATTTCCCAACATATAAGTGCATATTAAAGGTAAGTAATGGTAAATAAACACAACTCCCCATATGCTTTAGCTATCTCAGTGAAATATTCTGGGAACATTTAAAAGCCAGCTCCACCCTTGAAAACGATATATGAGAGACGTAGTGTTTGTTCATGAAATGCCAAAAAAATTGGATTTATGGAGTGCTCCAAACAGAACAAACTGTCCAGATTAATTTAATTAATTTCCAGTGAAGTCCAGAACTTGGAAATACTTAACAAAGTCCTGTATAAATGCAAGATAATATGATCAAGCTGTAATATTTAAGAAATCCATAATAAAGTTTAAAACAAGCACGATTTGGTTAGCTGCAAGTGTTGCCCGTATTTCAAAAACAATCCAACTTACAAAACTTCAAATTTACAAACTGTATGAAGCTGCCATCACAAAAAGTCTCTCAGACTCCTTAATGAATTCCTTCAAATGGTGATCTTCCCAGGCAGCTTTTAAATTATCGGATTTACAAAAATCTGGCTTGCACACAAATCTTCAGGAACATAGCCATTGCCCAAATGAAGAACACCAGCAGTTAGAAGATTTCCACTGTTACGATGCCCATTATCAATGGGAGCAGGGGCTGAGTTTAAATCAACATGCCCCCATCTGAATAGTCTCATTCTCTCTTGTTCTCACCACTGCTGTGGTGTCCTGACGGGGAGAAGATGTAGGGCTCTCTAAATCGCTGAGTTCAGCAATCTTTTAAAGTGCTGATGCAGCTCCCTTGGCTAAGTGAACAAAATATTTCTCTGACAACCTTCCATAATCTGAGAAGCAGCTCTATCAGGTCAGTAAAGGTGATAGTGGTTTCCTGTCGACTCGGAGAGATGACTCCAAGTTTTGATCCATAGCTGGAGTGAGTTTCTCCCCTTCTTTGTTTGGGTAAGATCCACACCTAGCACAAAGCACTCAAAGGGATCAGCACGATCTGACTTCTATTACATCTCTTCCATACCCAACACATGGGCTTGATGGCTACTGATACGATGTGGTTAGCCATTAAGCACACCCAAATTTGTTTTGATGTTGTTGTCCATGAGACTGAATGCAACTTCAGGTTGGCCCATCATAGAAATAACAAAGATATACACAGCCCTTTTTGGTTTATAAGGCACCTTGACATACTGTATGTGATTTGTTCTTTCTGATAATTATATAAAGTAGGCAGTGTTGTCTTTATGGTATAGATAGGGAGTTGAAGCTCAGGACTTCTGAACACGGTCCTCTTTCTCGATGCTGTTCCCCAAACGTTGCATCCAGATATAAGTCAACACTTTTGATGAGGTACAAGCAGGGCAGAGCAGAGCAAGATCATGCATCCTGTCAGGCACACTAGGTCCCGATCACTCCTATGGCAGCCTCCTGCAGTACAGGGGAGGTTCTGCTTGCCCACACAAAGCAAGCGCAGTCCGCTTAGGAGGACGGAAGGCAGCAGCGACAGAGAGCTGTCAGAGCTCTGAAACTCATGGGCCACTTAGTCCTCCTGTGTGCAAATGAGGTTGCACTTCCATTATGAAAAGAAATAACGTTTCTTGAGCACTTACCACGTACCAGGCACCGTACTTAGTGTCTTACTGCATTATCTCATTTAATTCTCAAAACAAACATATTAAGTAGTTTCTATTAGTATCCCCATTTTTCAAACAGGGAGATTAAACTGCTTACCCACAGCCACTCAACTAGGGAGACAGAGCTGCCTTTCAGATCTAGGTATCTGACGCCAGAGCATGGCTCCAAATCTCTCTGCTTTTCTGTTCCCACCGTGGCCTGACCTGCCTTATTTAATTTTTTAACAAAAAAAAGTCTAAAACTGCCCCTAAATCAAACCTGTTGCAGCTGAGTCGATTCTGACTCATAGCTACCCATAGGACAAGGTAGAAGTGACCCATAGGGTTTCCAAGGAGCGCCTGGTGGATTCAACCGGGTTAGCAGCCTGAGCTCTTAACCACTGTGCCACCAGAGCGCCAAACTGCCCTAGTCAGGTATTAATGTGACTCTCAGACTTGGAAATCAGGAATATTTTTCTGAATAGCTATGCTCTTGAGTCCTCAGAGGAGATTGGGAGTATCTGTCCATCTCCATTTGACAGTCACAAAATAAACAGTCCATTTCAACACTAAACCAAAAACCAAACCCGCTGCCATCAAGTCGATTCCAACTCATAGTGACCCTATAGGACAGGGTAGAACTGCCCCATAGCGTTTCCTAGGCTGTAAATCTTTACGGAAGCAGATCACCACATCTTTCTCCCACAGAGTGCCTGGTGGGTTTGAACTGCCAACCTTTCAGTTAGCAGCCAAGCACTAAACCACTGCACCACCAGGGCTCCTCACTACTGCCTGTTACTTCATCTTTGTAAACTTGGTCCACTGTAGAACAAAATTTATCTAAGGTATGGATGGATTTTGAGAAAAGTTTTTTCTCTATTCACAGGTATCAAAATGCACCTTATGTTCAGTTTGTGATCTGCTGTAACATCATGAAACCAAGTGTGCTTGCAATGTGCTAGAGATTTAATGATGAACAAAACACTCCCTACATCTGGGGAGCTGCACTGAAAGCGTGAAAAGAAGAAAAACGACCAACTGCAATATAATGGAATACGTACAACATTAATGGTGTGAATCAAGTGCTTTGGTGATCAAGAGTAAGGGAAGAGTAATGTATTCATTGTAAAGAGCAGAATTACGGCTTGACTAAGGCGGTGATATTTGAACTAGGCTCTGAAGGTTGCATAGGAGTCTACCGTGCAAGCAAGGGGAGGAGAAGGGCAGCCCAGGCAGAGGAATGGTCAAAAAATGACTGGATCATAGTGGGTGCTGGGTACGATGGAAGGAATGCTATGAAATAAGATTACAAATGGAGGTTGGGGGAAGACTGCAAAGAACCCTGAATTTATGATGGTAATGAAATGAGATTTTATGTAATGCCTTCGAATTTACATAGAGCTTTCACCCTCATTTTTATTTCATAGTTAAATTAACCTGATGGTTGTGTGTGCCATCAAGTCAATTCCAACTCATAGCGACCCTATAAGGACAGAGCAGGACTGCCCCATAGGGTTTCTGGCTAGTGGATTCAAACTGCCGACCTTTTGGTTAGCAGCTGTAGCTCTTAACCACTGTGCCACCAAGGCTCCAAAGCTGCTCTAACAAGGTTTATTCATGTCTATTTTTATTTTTTTACTTACACAGTGCCTCATTCTGTACAGAATTTGAAGTCATTAATATAATATATATATATATAGGATCGCTATGAGTCACAATCGACTCAACGGCAACAGTTTTATAATATACACAGAATGGTAAAATATTCATTTTTAAACCATCAAAACCAAAAAAAAAAACTAAATTGTATTAGAATAAGAGACACAAGCTAAGGGAAAAAACAGGATATGGTTAAGTGGGTGGTAGGATCCCCACCACAGATCTGTCTGAGCTGTAAATTTGGCTCAAAGCTTCCTGGCTGACAAAGCAAAACTGAAGATTAGTGACATAATTCTTTTTATCCATGAGAAGAAACATATCAGTTCCTCAAAGGATACAAATACTTCCTAGTATTTTACCCCCAAATAAATTTCTCTTATGATTTGTCCTATAGAAGATACTGCAGGATGTAGTGAATAACATCAACGATGAGATTTACGTAGTGCCTTAAAGCAGTAGAAGATTTCATCCAGCAGCCCAAGATGTTACGCAGCTAAATGTGGGCTCTTAGGTCATAATCTCCATCAGTCCACATTTCTGCCTGCTCCCATTGCTTCCCATTGCTCAGAGAGCATGAAGCCCTGACTCTCACCCTCTCTCTCTCGGAGAGTTCCTCCATGCCCCAGAGGGCATTTCACATCGGATGCCTGCTTTCTCCCACTTGTTGGCAACATATTTTTCAAATTAGCACTTGGTAGCTTTGAGGGAAACCCAGACATTGTTGAGAAGAGAGTGAGAGGCCAACTGAAAAAAAAAAGAGATCTGCTTTTTTTCTCAGCTTGTTATAATTTGCAATACAAGCAAAGAAAAATAAACACCCAGATTCTGCAACTGATATAGAAGTTCCCTGGCTTGATGTGGTACCAATCTTGGTCTCCCCCCAGATCCTCTGCTATTTACAAGCAGGGAGCTGTTTCTCATTCCGAAGGAGGCATGGCAGAGCCAGCTTTCCTCCCGTCCTCCCTGTCCTCATTACCATGTTTCCCTGTGGATGGATGGGAGAATGCATGGACAATAGATGAACAGAAGGCTCAGCCCGGGAGACCAGGGGACTTCATCCTACACTAGAAGCCACATCAATTCCCGCTTTGTGAGAAGTGTCTGCTTCTGAAGCTACACTTCTGACTCAGTGAGATTCCTCCCTGCTCCTAGCAGAGAGAGGGGAGCTCTAGAGGCCCAGCTGATTTTCATTAGCAAATGGGAAGATCTGTGTTCTTTCCAAGACCTTCCCTGTGGCCTCTTTCCTGCCCCTCATGAGGACTGTTCTGGCTTTGACTAAGGACTAAAGAGGAGAAAAGGGCAAAAAGGAAGGTTTTATTTGAGAACAAGCTGGGGAGAGATTAAGAGAAGTGATGTCTTTATTTGATAGGAAGCCGTGTTTAGGATCAGGCAGGGTAGAGTGGTGGAGGGAATCACTAGTTTGTAATCAAAGGACCCCAGTTTGAATCCTGCCTCAGGCAATTGCCAATGATGTCCTCGGGCAAGCCATTTTACCTTTTTGAACCCAAGTTTTCTCCTTCATAAAATGTGATAATGCATTTGTAGTTGTAAAAATTAGTTGAGACAATATTTGTGAATGCACTTTCACTGCCAAGCACTTTGCAAACTCTAGTTGTTACTAATGTAGAAAAATATTCTACCTCAAAAACCCCAGCATTTGGCATTACTCCATCAGGAGTCACTCACTTGCCAACTCTGTCCATCTAATCCCCAAAACTGATGTTGCCTGGGCTTTGCCTGTGTCTAAGTCTGGTGTGATGGAAATAAAACTTGCCTTGCTGACAAAGAGCTGGGTTCCAGACCTTCCTGTCTTTTGGCTCTAACATTTACTACCTGGTTTGTTTTAAGCCAATCCATCATCCTCTCTGAGCCTCAGTTTCCTGCGGTAAGAATGCTGACAAAAGAAGTTACCTCAGAGCAGAGGCTGTTGTATGAACCAAGTGAGATTAAACAACAAGAAGTACTCTGACAACTGTAAAGTGCCAGACAAATATTAGTAGTTAATATTATTAAGCAACAGCCTAAAGGCCTGAGCTCTGGAGCCAGCTCTGCATGTGTCTTCGCCCTTGGCACTTTCTTAGCTGAATGTATCACGTTCTCCTACAAGCCGTCTTCTCCCCTGACAATTATTTAATTCCTTTCTCAATAACCAAGTTCCCTGAATGGAGCCCTAGAATCCATGGGAAAAATGAATCTATTCTTGCCTTTAGGGAACTTCTAACAGGCAAGACAAAGAATAAATAATTAAAATGGCTGAAGGAAGACAAGCTGTAATGGGATGACTATGGATCTTGAAGTCAGAAGATCTGTTTCTGATGCCCACTGTTGACTGAGTGATCTTGGGTAAGTCTCTTGGCTTCAGTGAGCTTTAGCTTCTTCTTCGTCTTTTTTTTTTTTGTAAAATGGGTCTAATAATACTAATACCTGCCCTATAGACTTGTAATAAAGGTTAAATGAGATAATTTCTACTCACAATGCTGTATAAATGTTATTATAACAATTATCTGAAAGGAAATGGTGCCTTGACAATAACAATAGCTACTAGTTAGTGAATACCTACTATGTGTCAGGCACTGTACCTGGCACTTTATATGTGTTACTGCATCTAGTCCCGACACTGTGAGATGGGCATTATCTCCATTTTACAGATGAGGAAACTGAAGTTCAAAGAGGTTAAAAAAGTAAGTGGTGGAAAAAGTGCTGAAACCTAGGTTTATCTGACTCCAAAGTCCATGTTCTTTCCACTATCCATTTGATTCCTTTCTATAACCTGGCATCAGCAATAATGCAACTTTCAGGATTCACTTACTAGTGTAAGGATGGACTTCTAAAGGTGCTTGCTGCTCACAGTAGACTTTCAATAGTGTTGTCTTACTTGCTTTCCCCCAGCAGCAGCCTCCAAAACAAGGATTTGCGTGCAAGTAGTTTATTTGAAAGCAGCCCTGGGGGCACAGTGGTTAAGTGCTTCACTACTAACCAAAAGGTTAGTGGTTTGAACCCACCAGCCATTCAGCAGGAGAAAAATGTGACAATCTGCTTCCAAAAAGATTACAGCCTTGGAAATCCTATGGGGCAATTCTACCCTGTCCTATAGGGTCGCTATGAGTTGGAATCGACTCAATGGCACACAACAAGAAGTTTATTTGAGATGTGATCCCAGGAAATGCCTGTAGAGGGATAGGGATGTGAGACGGTCAATGAAGGGTTTCTTGCCAAGAAAGGAGTTTAATCCATTGGGAAACACTGGGGCCATTGTGGAAGATAAATCTCAGTGAAAGAGCTGGAGCATTTATGCATAAACTCTGTCTTGTGTTAATTTTCTGGTACTTCTGACCTGCTATGAGCAGAGAAGAACCAGACACACATACACACATACATAAATAGCAAGGAGATGCAGATGCTGGTAACCACAGCATCACTGAGTAAATGAACAAAACAAGAACGAGTGAATGAGCAAGCATAAGGTGGGAAGGGAGGGGGAGCCAGAGGAAGAAGGGAAAGACAGAGGGGTAGGTACCCAAGCACTGTTTTGAGGATTTAACAGGCTCCAGTCTTTATCACATGATGTCATACATGTGAAGAGACCTGAGGTAGACTAAATCATTGTTAAAACTTTTCATTCCCTACTAAATAACAGGATTATAAATCTACACTCTTTGCCATGTAACTAAGCAGTACTTCTTCACCATATGATTGTGGGCTTGGCCATGTGACTTGCTTCGGTCAATGGTATGGTAGCCAATATGATGCAAGCAAAGGCTTGGAATAGGGTTGCTTATTGGGACTTGCACTCTTACACATTGTGCTAGGGGTATCCCGCTGGTCTCATAAGAAAGATACACCACCCCCAACCAAGTCCAGCCTACAGCAGGTAACCCCAGTGAGTCACAGACACAAGTGAACCCATCAAAGATGAGCTCAACCACCTAGCAGAACCCAGCCTAGATCAACTCAATTGATCCACAGACTGATGAGCTAAAAAAAAAGGCTTATTGTTGTGTAATTTGGAGAGTTTTATGATTGTTACAGGGCATTATCGAAGTCATAATTAACTGCTACAAAACCTCTACTTCTTTCCCTTCTGCTAGCACCAAACATTTAAAAATTTAGTTCATCAAACATTTTGTAAATAGTTGCTTTGGGTCATGGTCTGAAAATATCTTATTTTTTTTTTTTTGTTTATTTATCATTTATTACCCCATCGCTAGACTGTGAGCTTCATGAGGACATGTCTATCTTATTCAACCCTATATTTCAAGTGCTTAGCACAGTGCTTGTCATATAGTAGGTGTTCAATAAACATTTGTTGATTGAATGAATGAGTAGCAGCTATTGTATTATATACTGCACACATCCAAAATGGTATTCCAGTCACACTCAATTTACTGGAGAAGACAAACACACACAACTTTAATTGAATCCTCTTATTATGAGGTTATGGAAGCATGGAGGAATAAATAAGTAATTCTAAGTGGAGAAATAACAGAAGTCTTTGCTGAAATAACAGCATTGAAGTCACTATTTGTTGATTCAAGATCAGTAGGGATTTTCCAGATGGAGGTGGGAAGAGAGGGCATTCCAGTCAGAAGGGACAGTATGAACAAAGTCACAGAGGTATGAAAGAATACTCAGAGTGGCTGAATAACAGCATGTGCATGTAGGGGAATAATGGGTGAAGCCTAACAGTGAAGAGCTAATAAATTTGCACTTTGCCCTCTAGGAAGCGAAGAACTATGGAAGATTTTTGATCACAGCAGTAACACAATTCTCTTTTACAAAGGTCTTTGGACAGCCATTTGGAATAATAATTGGATTTACTACATCTTCTAAAGAAATGTGTCTCCTGTTACTGTTCTTCCTTTAAGTCTTTGTCCTAGTAGGTAACTAAACACCAAGAGCTCTGAGCCCCAAATTACATATGCTCCCTTAAGTCTCCTTCCCTTCTTTTCCCTGACCCTTATACTCTGAGTTTTCTACACCACATACCCAAATACCTAGTATAAGGGTCCCACCCCCAGTCACATCTGAATCCTGTACTGAAAATAGACCTGTTGAAATCAATCAGAAATTCAACCTTACTCTTCAGCAGGACTGTGTACACTTGGGAATCTTCTAACACAGCTAAGATTAAGAAGCAATAGGAATCTCTCCCATTGGGCATCTTTTTCTTGGTCTTAGAATCCTATAGGGTATTAGACTAAGGAGGCTTAGCACACTCCAAAGAATGTGAAATTCAAAAATCATAAATACAAGAACCTGGATAAAGTGATATGTGGTGAAAAAGATCTGTTTTATACAATCAGCGTCATCAATATTTACCAAGTCTTCTTTCAACATGATCATAAGCTGGGCGACATAGTACTATATGTGGTCACTGCCTTACAGCTTACTAATCAAACTCCATCTATTTATGGAGCATGTCTGTGATCCATTTCATCTTGGAGTGTAAAGTGCTATGCGGTGAGCATGGACAGGACATATTGGAAAGAGTCATTTTTTATGTACTCCATTAGTTCAGAATATCAGAGAACCAGGTGGTTCAGTAGGAGATGATACCTCCTCAGCCTGTATCAAGGCAATAATTAAAAGACTAATACCAACTGGAATTTGGACCAAAATATGTTTATAACAATGTACCCTCCAGTTCTAGATGTGAGAAAAAAATTTATCTGTATTCAAAAAGACGATACAGTCAAGGCCAATTTATGCATTTGTATATGCATATACTAGTAAGATAGTCCTTTATTTGAAGATGGATAAAAGATAAATCCAATATAGAGCACCATGAAATAAAATTTCAGTAATAGAAAAGAATTAGCATCATTCTGAATACTCAGGGGAGACATGGTATCTTCGAAAAATAGCATTATATGAACCAAAAGGAAATTGCATTATGTTATAATGAATTATCAATAGGATTCAAGATGACATGTCTTCTGTACAACAAAGTAATTAATAATACTAATCACAAAAGATCAAAAGAAAAGGACAAAAGGGAGAGGTAAAAGAAAAATAAGATGAGGTGCAAGACAATTAGCTGAGATGAAAGCAGAAGCCAGGTGGATTAGAAAGCAATAACAGAAATGATCTCTCTATTAGAAACAGAATTGGCACTCTGAAAAATCAAGACATGTATGGAGGAAAAAATGAGGTCTCTAAGAATGCAAATGAAAAGAGCAGAAAAAGATTAAAATAATTAGAAAAATAGTGAAAAACATACAAAAACAAAATAATGATACAATCAGAGAATAATAGGTAATTCCAAGAATTTTAAGAAGATATAATCAAAAACATAACTGAAGAACACATTCCAGAGCTAAAAAAAATTTTGACTTTTTTTGAGTATTGGACACAGCAAAATTAAGAAAAACAAGCCCAAATCTATATATTTGAAATTTGTGTTGATTGTGTACTTAAGGGAGAAAACCCTAAAAACATCGAGGTGAAAAAAGTAAATATCTTGAAAGAAATAAAAGTCAGATTAGCCTGAGAATTCTCCTCTTTAATATCAAAATGTCAGATCATAGACAATGTCTACAAAAGTTTGAGGGGAAAATATTGTAATATGGGTATTTTGAAACCAGGGAAATCATTTTTCATTTGTGATTCTTATCCTCTGTTATGTGTAATATGGGAACAGTCTCTTAATTGGTCACTTTCTCATCCATCTCTGTATCATCAGTGTATCTTTCATACCCTTTTCATTGATTCCGCTTCCTTGCTGAAAACCTTTCAAAGCTGTGTGATAAGTAAGTGTAGTAAAGGTTAAATGATGGAATCTAGGTAGGCAGTATATGAGTGCTCACTACAAAATTCTTTCAATTTTACAGTATGTTTTAAAATTTTTACTTTTATAATTAAAATAAAAGAAAATCTTTCAGATCATCCTCATTGTTTGCTGGATAGAATGCAAATTCCTTATCTAGCATGCAAACCTCTTCACAGTCTACAGCCAATATCCCTTTCCAGCAGCACCTTTTGCCCATTACCCCATTTTGCTGTTCCAGCCATCATAAACTTCTTGCCGTTCCTGAAATGCACTCTGTTCTTTCATGACCCTTTTACGCATACTCTTCCCTTGCTAGGGATTCATCCTTTCCCAGTTTTCTACCTGCTTACTGTTATTCATCCTCGAAGGCCACAACAAACATTACATCTCCTATTAAATGCAGTTAACTGCCCCTCCACTGCTCCCAGAGCTCTTGGTTTATGTTTCTCTTAGAGCACACATCACCTTGTGCTATATTCGCTTATGTTCCTGTCACTCCAGCCCAAAGTGAGTGGGCACCTTGAGGACAAGGACTGCACCATTCATATTTGTGTCTGCAGAGTAATCCAAAATCAAACACAGAATAGGTGTCCATAAAGATATAAAGGACTTGTGGTTACTTCTGGGTATGTAGGGGGCATCCCAAAAGGAGAATTTGGATTGAGATAGCATTAAATGTGAATCTGTCCTGCAGTAGCTATGTTTGAGAACTGGCAAAGATGAACACCCTGATAGCTCATAAAAGCTAGGTTTTACCGTGATACTCAGTATAGGATACATAACTGGTGAAGCCCAGTTCAAAATGAAAATGCAGGGCCCTTTTTCAAAAATTATAAAGAATTTCAAGGTGGTAACAGCAAAGCATTAAACCAAGTGTCGGGTCCTCCCGAGGTTCTGCCCTGTGCTACTGCACAGGTCACATGCCTATGGAGTCTGCCCCGGCTACCTAAGGATATCTAGCTGACTGAGGCTTCCCAAGTCTCTACCAGTTTCCTTGGGCGGCAGCAGTGGTTGTCTGCCCATTCATGGTGAGGTACTGCCAGGGAGTGGGAACACCCAAGTGGAAGCTTACCAAGTCTCTTGTATCTCCCTGCTGTGTCTCCTTGGTTGTAAAAACTTTCCTTAGCAAACCACATCTGAATCTAATGTCTAGATCCTGAGTAGTTTCCTATTCTACCAGCAGAGTGACAATGCTATACTGTCCATATATTACAGAACGGCACCTTGCATTGCAACAAGGTAATGATGACTAGTCTATGGTCAGGCCCCATCATATACCTCCCACTTGACAAGGTTTAGGAAGAACTGAGCACAGTACACTCCAAGAGGATAAGACATTTTCACACCAGTCATTCTTCTATTCAAGAACATAGAACATGCTGTGTCTTTCTGTTTATCTATTTTTTATATTACTTAGTAGTTTTTTTATAGTTCCTTCAAACTTTAAAATTGCTACTGCATTTTATTGTTGTTTTAATTGCAGATTAGAATTTCTTCTCTACCATGTAGCCTAATATTTTGTTTGTTATATAGAGAAAATCTATTTATTTTTAACATATTTATCTCATATCTGGGCATTTTACTGAACTCTTACTAGTTCTAAGTACAGTTGATATTCTAAGGCTTTCTAGGAATATAAATGCATGCAAATAGTGATGGTTTTATCTTTTCCTTTGCAATAGTTATGTCTCTTATTTCTGTTTGATGTCCTACTATGCAGCCCAGAACTTCCAGAACAAAGTTATATAAAAATATCTTGTTCCTGATTTTGGTGGCAATGAGCCTAATGTTTCACTAAGTATGATGGTGTTTATTTTTAAATGGTTCATTTTTAGCAAACTGGAAAACAATTCTACTCTTACTTTCTTACTTTTTTCAAACCTTGCATACATGTCATTAAATGTCTTTTCACTATCTACTAAGATTATTATATAGCTCTTTGCTCTTTTACCTAGAGTTATGATATGTTAATTTCCTTCCATCCTGGAATAAACAAAGAAATATCTTCATATTCCCAGAATAAACTACACTTAGTTATGATGGATGATTCTTTTGATGTACTATTTTACTCAGTTTGCTGCCCTTTTATTTAGGATGCATTAGTGAGAATAGTATACAGTTTACCTTTGTATACTATCAGTATTATGCTACTACAAAAATTTTACAGGATCTATTTATATTGTACATTGACCATATTGGAAAATTAAATGTAAAAGTATAGGAAACTCTGTCTTTGATGGAGGCACTAATTATTGCAACTTCTATAAAGATGTAGTATTGCTTTGAATTTATTCTCTTAGCAGAGAGGAAGAATTCCATGGACTTCAGTTGGACTTCGCCACTATACCATCACTTTCTCCAAAAGTCAAAGAGCCAAAATGAGAACTCTTCTAGATGCTGACGTTATATATTTTAATTAAACACTCAAGAAATAGAAAAACAACTATGGAATGGGAATGGAATCAGGGTTCCACTCAGCTCACTGTGAGGCAGACTCAGGGCAGAACTCTATCACTTGAGCTCAATAATTTCCCACTGTGACTGGCCTTCTGAGTCTCCAAGAATTAATGTCAGCTCACAGTCTGTGTCTATTAATCCCTGAAAAGTCTGGATATTTTGCAGCCCCGAGTGCACAGTTACCTTATAAGGTATGGCAGATCCCTTTGAGAGAGATTAAAAGGAAGACTCCCAGCATACAGCTGTGATGTTACTATAAGGTTGTGCCCCAAATGTAAACAGATTCCCCCTTAGTCAAGACATTCTATGACCTTACTCAGGTCTGGGAATTTGGTTACTGGCCATGACCCTTGCAGTAGCTCACATGAGGCCACAGCTTATCAAATTATAGTGTATTGTTTCTTTTTTTAATCATACAAGTCAAGAACTTTAGCGCACTGCCCTTCTATTTTGATTCTAGCCACTAGCCAAAATCCCTGCAGATTCTGATAATCATTCTGATAACTTCTCACCTTGCTCCTTCTAGTTGCTAAGTGCCATGAATGAACCTCTGCACCTCTGAATCCTCCCATGGCAATTTCACCTGCAGCTTCCCCATCAGTATCTTCTCCCTACAGAGGATAGGCAGGGGCTTCTATTCTTTATATTAAATAAAGGAAGTTCTGCATACAAACTTCATTTAGTATGAGACAAGGTTATAAAATTAAATCCCAAATAGAATAACAACAAAAAAAATGCTTCATACACAAAGAATTTCCTCTTTTGCTATGCTCTTGAAAATAATTTATGTACCTGTTCTTTAAAATTCTAAAATAACTCAACAGTAAAAACCAACTGACTCCAGAGCATTTTATCGATAATTCTAATATAACATTGTCTATTTATTTCATGATTATGAATATGTTATAAGTGTTTGTATTTGGTGTATTCAAAGATGAGTAAAACAGGGTCACTCCCCTCAAGGAACTTACACTCAGTAACTATTGTGATTATATTTCTGCTTGTACTCTAGCACCAAGCAGAATGCCTGGCATATGACTAGCTCTCCGAAAAAGTTTTCTGGGAGAATAGCTTCCAAAATGCAGCCTCTTTTTAAGGGATTCATTTAAAATATTATTGTGTTTGGTTGGGAATTCTCCTGATTTAGTGACTACATTGTTAAGATTTTCCTAAATAAATCAAAACCAGCAATTAGACCAGTAAATCTATGGACTACAGAGCAGTTAGAAAAGCTAATTTTGAGGAGAACATTGGAGCCATCAACATCCTCCTCAAAAATGGGTAATCTGAATACAACAAATGAGTCAAAAATTGTGAAAGTTAGCTTCTAGTATATACAAAAGCACAATAATAATTGTTTGAAAATTGCTAATCATTGTTAAATGGGAACCTCAGAAGGAATATAGAAAACTATAATAAGCAAAATTGAGTTAAACCATCTAATTTCACAAGCATAAGAAGTAACTGCTAAAGGCCAAGTCCATCCCCCATTTGTCAGAGCAAACATGTTGAGATTTGGAACCATCAAAAACTAAACCATCCAATTCAGCCAGTCCTTGAGATGAAAATTATAAATATTCTAGTAACCATAAGAATCCCTTTAGAAGTGAACATATGTTTACAGAAGATATCATTATGGTCCTGTTTTGTTAACCAAGGATTCCCAACCCAGGCATCCAAATAAGGATTCAAGGCCAGAATTAGGCAGGAAGTGACCATTTCAGAAATCTCTGGATAACTGTGGGGCATAGGACTGTTTTCTAAGGCTTTTACTGCTGCTTTTTAAACTTCATTTTTTGTTAACTGGTCCAGAAGGAAAATTACAAGGTGGAATGAAAAAGATGAAAACTCCCAGCAAAATGATGACATGTCAGTCTTTTTAAAAGATGCTTGGAAGACTCTTTACAATGGCCCCTGTTGATTTTTAAGCATCCAAAATGTGCAAATCGTTGCATTATTTTTCATCATGCCAGAGAGTGTTTGCATTTTTATTTTTGTTGGGGAGGGGCAGATGAATTCATGGAAAAGAAGCTGGCACCATGCCATCTCTCAGAAGCTGATGTGGGCGGAGATCCAGAATCTGGGCAGGAATGTGACTAGCAATTGTATTATGTTACCGTTTGCAAATAACTTTTTTGACATCTACCACCCCTCTACAACCCTATAAGGTAAATAATTAAGATCCCAACTTAACAAACAAATAAAATTCAAAAAAGTGTAAGCAATTTGCCCAAGCATCAGTTCAGCATACTAAGATTTGGCTTGAACATTGTTGCCCAAGTTGATTTGGCTCCTATGATTACCTAGGCAGGTGTCACCTGCCCTTATCACTCCTCCCTTTTGAAACTCAATGAATGACCAAACCTTCCAGCTAAAAGGCTTGTTATTGTGCCATCGAGTAGGTTCAGACTCATAGTGACCCTATAAATAACAGAACAAAATGTTGCTTGGTCCTGCGCCATCCTCATAATAGTAGGTATGTTTGAGCCCATTGTTGCTGCCACTGTGTCAATCCATCTCGTTGAGGGTCTTCCTCTTTTTCTCTGACCCTCTACTTTACCAAGCATGATGTCCTTCTCCAAGAATTGGTCCAAGGTAAGGACTACCCTTTGGTAAAAAAGTGTATAGATAGCTACAGATCTTACAGGAAACTCTAAATCAGCTTTGGGCATCCTGCTGAGTATGGGCAGGACAGTGACTTGTTTCTAACCAATATAAAATGGCAAAGGTGATGGGATGTCACTCTCCTGATTATGTTGCGTTATATGAGACTCCATCTTGCTAGCAGACTCACTATAGTTTTCCTGCTGGACTTGAAGAAGTAAGCTACTCTGTTGTGAACTGCCTATGGAGAGGGCCACAATGCAGGAAACTGTGGTGACCTCCAGTACAAATCTCGGCCCTCAGATCCTGTAGGTCACAAAGAAATGAATTCTGCCAACATCCTGAAAGTGCTTGGAAATGGATTCTTCTCCAGTCGAGCCTATAAGAACACAGCCTATGAGACCCTGAGCAGAGAGGACCCAGTTAAGCTGTAAATGGACTTCTGACCTACAGAAACTATGAGATAACAAATGTGTGCTGTTTTAAGCCATTTAGTTTGTGGTAATTTGTTACACAGCAATAGATCCCTCACACAAGCAGAGATGGACATGAGTCCAGGCTATCCTATCACAAACCTTTACTTCTTCAGTTACACGAAGAAGACAAGTTGTGTAGCTACAGCAAACTTATAAAATGTCAATCTAACTGAGGCAGACCCAACAAGATGACCATACCTGCACTTCAGTAACTGTGCTCATTGACTCCCCTCCACACAAGCATGAAAGGACGTATGATGGACAGAATCAGATTCATCTGGCTCCTCCCCCTACCTAGAGGCAGCCTGGCATCATAGAAAGAGCTATAAAGACTAAGTTCTGCTGTTTATTACTGTGTGACTTTGGACAAGTCACATCACCTCCCTCAGTCCCCATTTTTCTCATCTTTAAAGCAAGGGACATCATACATTCTTTGCAGGAATAGAGAGACATTGAGAGCTAAAATGCACACCTGTACATA
This sequence comes from Trichechus manatus latirostris, assembly GCF_000243295.1. Classification (NCBI taxonomy): domain Eukaryota; kingdom Metazoa; phylum Chordata; class Mammalia; order Sirenia; family Trichechidae; genus Trichechus; species Trichechus manatus. The sequence goes on from NW_004443952.1 coordinate 15,316,309, forward strand.
TTAATAATTAATCAATGAAGATGCTACCATTATATCATCAATATGATAATATTATATGATACATCATTAAATAAAAATAACTTACAAGGCAATAGCTATGTTTTAAATTTCTGTGCAAGAACTAAAGCAATTGGAGAGATCAGTTTGAGTATTTTGGTTAAACTGGCTTAAGGATTTAATCCAATTATTAGAAAACGGTGAAATGGTTATCTTGAGGGTTCTTATAAATTACTATCGTTCTTGTTAGTTATAACTTGTAAGTTATAATTTATAGGATCTTCAGGTTTACAGAATGTTTTCACATGCTGTTTTCTTTTTGGAGTATATTCCCCATTTTACAGGCACAACCAGAATGACTTGCCCAAGGCCGTGCAACTATTAATCAGTAAAGCTGGGAGAGGAATCCAAGTCTTCTGATTCCAGTTCCAAAGCTTTTCCTGCTACATTCTCCCCCTAATTTCTGAAAAATGTTCAAAACACAATTTAGTTTAATTTATGTTAATTTGAAAAATAAATATATTCCATTCAGATTTTTGAGGAGAATGGTTGCTGTGAAATGAAATAAAATATTTGAACTGCCTCAAATCCTTTGTGGAATACAGCAGGATAGAAATGCATTTCCAAAGAAGATGGGAATCCTTGGTCTAAATCATTACACCTAAAATCACCACCCCAACTAAGCAGCCCCTCGGCATCAAGTGTCTGGATTTTGGCACAGGCAACTGAGTTTTCCCTCCAATTTTTCCACTCTGGATACAAAAGAGGATTAATTGAATCACTATGACAAAGTTCCTCTTAGCATTCTGGGGAAGACTGCTACCATAGGCACATGTGTCATAGAGAAGGCTTTATCCACAAATCACCAAGGGGCCACCCACTCTCATGGACTCATGATAGTAACACATTATAATTTAATGACAACAATAACAAAAAAGTCTGCTGTTCTGAAATTAACACAACCGCAGACTTATTTCCCCAAATGAAGATCATCTGCTGAATTTAGTGTTACACTTCTCTCATTTTGGGCCTGTCCAGTGCACATAAGCAGGTGGGAGGTTCTGATATCTCTGTGTTGCCTAAGGAAGTCAAGCAGAGCATCAGATAGGGACTTGACTAGATCTCCTTTCAGGCCCCGCACAGCCCTGGGAAGCCATGATTCAAAAGTGCGTTTTGCTATGCCAGGATACAAATCATATGACTCTATGGAGGCAGTCTGACTGATAACAAAATGCATAGATTCTTTGCCAGGGCCACTACTTTGAATCACACAGCTAGAGAGGTTTGCTTAGGGTACTTCATGCACCAGTTTAACTACAGGCAGGCACCCAAGCGCTTTAATCCACCATCTTAAAAACAAAAGACAAAAAGGGGAGGCCCACCAAACTAGGGAGAAACAGGGATGATGTTCAAAGACAGGCTAAAAGCAAATTCAAGGTTTAAAGTAATCTAGAAATGAGAAACCAGACCATTAAATAATAAATGTTAGATGAACAACAACAAACATTAAGAAAAATATTCATAAATATCGAGTAATATAATACCTCAATTAGCAATAAATTGCATTATTAGAATATACTCCCAGTAGACAAGTGGTAAGGGAAGTCATCCGCTCTCCTGGGAAAGTGTGCAGAGGAGTGGGATGAAGGAAAAGAAAAGGAGGAAAGATATAGAACAATTATGCTGCATCTGTTTCTTACACATCAGCGGGGGGCACTTTTCCCTAAATGAGTTGAACAGTCAGTGATGTGGAAGATGAAGGCTCGTTAGGCAGCCTGCCGACAGCACCGGAAATGGTTTGTCAAACACTCGTGCCTCTGAAAATCAACAAGGAACCAGGAGGTGATGCTTCCTTTACAGGAGCGAAAGGCAAAAGGAATCTAGACTCAAAGACAGGGCAACCAGGCTATAAAATAAACCGAGTGAGTTCATTCTGCTCAGCTCTGCCTAAAAATGACAAAGGAGCAGAATGCCAGAGTGGGAAATAAAAATAATGACAGCAACAAGGAAAGAAGGGACACTTTTACTGAGTGCCTACTATGTGCCAATACTGTGCATCATCTCTTTTTCCTTCACAGCAACCGAAAAAAAAAAAAAAACAGTAGCCATCTAGTAAATTCCAACCCAAAAGCTAGTTATTGCTTCCACATTTAGAGATAAGAAAGCTAACACACACAAAGGATTACTTGCTCAAAGCCATACAGCATTAGATTCAAATGTAGACATGTCCAACTCCATAGCCAGGCCTCTTGAACATAGCAAGACTGTTTTCCAGAAGATACAAAATATTACGGCTAATGCCAATCAACAGAAGAGCTTGAGAAGGAGTTTTTGGACATTAGTAAAGAAAGTAATTGGAGACCTCTGACTTAAATAAGAGCTGATTATGGATTCAGCTTATGCTTCTTGAATGTCAGGATGCTTGGAAGAGCCACAACTCAACCAGGAATAAAGAAAAAATATTCACGCCTTTATGGCCAGGTGGTTGTGTGCTTCCTTTCTCTGCAACAGAAACCATCGTGATGCCCTGGTCCAAACATGCTTGGGTAGTTCCTCCACATGTTACCAAGTGTTCCTGCTCATAAAGAGAACACTGTTGATGAAGAAAAGAGTCCTTCCAGGCCAGAAGCCCAGTTTCTCAAACTGTATGAATTTCCTGCTAGAGGGCCTTGGATCTTTCCCCTTTGTCTAGAAATGGCAGAAAGTGAGTATTACTAACAAGATAACTCTTAAAGCCTCTTTCGACTCTCAGATTTTATATTTCAGCATCTAGTCAGGAAAGGGACTTTTATTCAACAAGTAATAAATGAGTTCCTACTATGTGCTGAATATTAAGTTTCATTTCAGTCATTTGCCTATATTCAGTCTCAGAGAAATCCATAATCTCTCAGGTCATCTTACCCAACTTCCACACTGAGAGGAAGTCCACGCTTCAGCTCAAATCAACAAGCATTTCCTAAGCTGTCAAGATACCACGGAAGATAGAGAGACTCCTGAGGCATGGCTCCTCTTCTCAAAGAGGCTTAAGATGAGGTGACATGTAAATGCAGGAGCCCTTTGCTCATTTGTAAGACATGCCGTATCAGCTCAGTTTCTGCCTTTTTCAGCATTTCCACTTTCAGGACCTTCCACTACCTAGACCTCCCTGGCATTCCAGGACAACAAAAAGAATAACAAAGTGATTCTGGCTCATGGACTCTTCAGAATCCTTATTGGGTTCTCAATCCTCTTCAGCATTATGACAGCAGATTATGTGAATCTTCCTGCCTGGTCTTAAGGAGTATATGTATCAAAGGTTTAAAGAAATTAAACTCCCTCTCCAATCCCACCACACCATGACAATAACATTTTTTCATAATCCTCACTCAGCATCAGCATGACATTCCTAGGGTATGTTTTTCAGGAGAAATGGAAAGAACATTGAGAGCCCTTAACTCTCAATGCAGAGTTGTCTCTCCTCTGTGATATCATCTAGTGACCTTAGCTGCTTCTTGGGGGCTTTGGCATCTTGTGATGAATTACACCATAAAAGATGCCTGGAAAAGTCCCAGGCAAAACCAAGGCATTAGTAGCATTGTGATTTCAGACATATCATTTGAATCTATGTGTCCTCCCTAATATCCAGCATCACTGGGTCAGACAATCACCAGAATTACATAAATTCTCCTTAACAAAGATCAGCAAATCAAGGGATCTGGGCAGTGGTGTTGCAAATATTTCAGGGTAAAAAAGAATGCAGGTCCTCATTAGGTGGCCCCATCAATAGATAAGAAAACGAAGGATTCTGGAGTGCTGCAACAATAACTAACATGGAGAAGAAGATGGAAATAAATGGGCAGATTTGAGTTCAGATCCTACCACTTAAACCCCAGTATAATTTCCTCCAATTCCCATTTGGGATCCACTTTTGTACGTCTCCCTCAACAATCAGCCCTGCCCAGCTGGAGGCTGAAAGTTCTCCACCTGCCCAGACCCTGATCAGAAAGCAATTCAGCAACTTTAGCAGTAAGAGGACATTTTTTGAGTTCAACTAAAGAGGGTGCCTCTTGTATTTCTTACCCCATGACTAGGTAGTGCCCCCACGCCCTTTATGGAGATGCCTATCATTCTCTGTGTTCCACCTGTAATGAGCTTTATCAGTGATGCTCCAGAGTCATCTCTGGAGGCATGACTAAGCATGCAAGTCCTCATCTTGGCCTCAAGGTGAGTCTTGTTCTAAAACATAGCTTTTCCCTGAGAGATCAACACTGAGGGTTACGTAGTGCTTGCACCGTTTAATAAGCCCCACTTTCCTGTTATTCTCTTTTACAAAATCCATTTCTTTGCCTTCATAATATTTATCACAGTTTGTAATTACATGCAACGTATTTGTGGTTTATTGATAAATGCCTGTCTCCTCACTAGACTGTTATTTTATTAACCACTCTATACCCAGCACTTGGCATGGGGCTTGGCTTGAGTAGGAAGTGGGAAGCAGGCAGGAGGATAAATACTTCACATGAGCAGTAAATAACTTTTAACACATGACAGTACTCGCTAGTTGGAGTAACAGTAAAAATGACAACATATGTCCACACAAAGTCTTGTACATGGACATTCACTGCAGTTTTATCATAATAGCCCAAAACTGGAAACAACTCAAATGTCCATCAACAGGTGAAGGATAAACAAATTGTGGTATATTTGTGAAATGGAATGGAATAGTAGTCAACAATAATAAAGAATGTATTAGTGATACACACAACGATACTGATGAATCTTACAGACATTATGCTAAGTGAAAGAAGTCAGACACAAAAGAACACACACTGTATAATTCCATTTGTATGAAATGCTAGACACCAGACGACATAAAACTCATCTGTAGTGATACAAATCAAACGACCATTTGCCTGGGGAAAGGTGCTAGGAGGGGACACGGGGGAAGAGGTTGACTGAAAAGAGACATTAAAACAATTTTCTGGGAAGATGGAAATGTTCTGTATCTTATTAGAGTAGTGGTTACACAGGTCAGTGACCTGTTCACTAGTGTGTATAAATTTTATTGTATGCAAATTATTCCTCAATAAAGATGATTTTTTTAAATGTACTCATTCTTTCAACTTCATACAACATTCTCTCAGAGCTTGAAACAAGTTCCTTAGGGGGAAGGAGGTAGACACAATAACAGTGCTACATTCAAAACCACCCCTCCATCCTGGCATTTAAGTAATAGCAGGTGAAAGTCAACCCCCAGGCAGTTCACCTAGTTCACTGCCTGAGAACTTGAGGACTGAGGACCTCCTCTTGTCCCCTGGGGGATAGCAGCCAGCTCCTAGCACCTCTAGTGACCATTTCATTCACAGGTTGTTAATGAGTCTTTCTCCAATCCCAGCGCCTCATTCTTCTTCATATAGTCCAGCTTCTTAGATTATTTTTTCAGCATACAGATTGAATAAGTATGGTGAAAGGATACAACCCTGACACAAAACTTACCTGATTTAAAACAATGCAGTATCCCCTTGTTCTGTTCGAACGACTGCCTCTTGGTTTTTGTACAGGTTCTACGTGAGCAAAATTCAGTGTTCTGGAATTCCCATTCTTTGTAATGTTACCCATAATTTATTATAATCCACACAAAGGTCTTTGCATAGTCAACCAAACACAGGTAAACATCTTTCTGATATTCTCTGCTTTCAGCCAAGATCCATCTGACATCAGCAATGATATCCCTTGTTCCACCTCCTCTTCTGAGTCCGCCTTCACTTTCTGGCATTTCTTCTGTCAATGTACCGCTGCAACCATTTTCGAATTATCTTCAACAAAATTTTACTTGCATGTGATATTAATGATATTGTTCTATAATTTCCACATTCTGTTGGAATTTCTACATTTTGTTGGACACAAATATGAATCTCTTCTAGTCGGTTGGCCAGGTAGTTATCTCCCAATTTTCTTGGGATAGATGAGTGAGTGCTTCCAGCGTTGCATCTGTTTGTTGAAACATGTCAATCGATATTCCGTCAACTCCTGGAGCCTTGTTTTTCACTAATACCTTCAATGCAGCTTGGACTTCTTCCTTCAGTACCATTGGTACTTAATCATATGCTACCTCCTGAAATGACTGAACATAGACCGAACTCTTCTTAGTACACTGACCTTGTTTATTCCTTCCATCTTCTTTTAATGCTTCCTGCATCATTCAATATTTTGCCCATAGAATCCTTCAAAACCGCAACTCAAGGATTTAACTTTCTCTTCAGTTCTTTCAGCTTGAGAAATGTTGAGCACGTTCTTCTGTTTTGGTTTTCTAACTCCAGGTCTTTGCACACTTCATTATAATACTTTGCCTACTCGAGCCATCCTTTGAAATCTGTTCAGCTCTTTTACTTAATCATTTCTTCTGTTTGTTTTAGTCTCTTCTGACATCCACTTTGGTCTTTTCTTTCCCATCTTTTTAATGATTTTTTGCTTTCTTCATGTATAATATCCTTGATATCATCCCACAACTTGTCTGGTCTTCGGTCATTAGTGTTCAATGAGTCAAAACTATTCTTGAAATGGTCTCTAAATTCAGGTAGGATATACTCAAGTTCATACTTTGGCTCTCATGAACTTGTTTTAATTTTCTTCAGCTTCAACTTGAACTTGCATATGAACAATTGATAGTCTGTTTCACAGTCAGCTTTGGCCTTGTTCTGACTGATGATATTGAGCTTCTCCATCGTCTCTTCCCACAGATGTAGTGATTTGATTCCTGTGTATTCCATCTGATGAGGTTCATGTGTATAGTCACTGTTTATGCTCTGGAAAAAAGGTATTTCCAATGAATAGGTCATTGGTCTTGCAAAATTCTATCATACGATCTCCGACATTGTTCCTATCACCAAGCCATATTTTCTTCTTTGTTCTTTGATCCTTCTTGTTTCCAACTTTCATATTCCAATCACCAGTAATTTTCAATGCATTTTGACTGAATGTTTGATTAATTTCAGATTGCAGAAGTTGATATAAACATCAATTTCTTTATCTTTGGCATTAGTGTGCTTGGTGTGTGAATTTGAATAATAGTGGTATTAACCAGTCTTCCTTGTAGGCCTAAGGATATCATACTATCACAGACAGTTCTGTACTTCAGGATAGATCTTGAAATGTTCTTTTTCACTATGAATGCAATGTCTTTCACCTTCAATTTGTCAGTCCTGGCATAAGAGACCATATAATTATCTGATTCAAAATGACCAATACCAGTCCATTTCAGCTCACTAAAGGATCTTCAAGTGTTCCATTTCATTTTTGACAACTTCCAATTTTCCTAGATTCACACTTCCACATTCCAATTACTAGTGAATGTCTGCAGCTGTTTCTTCTCATTTTGAGTTGTGCCACATCAGCAAGTGTAGGTCCTGAAAGCTTTTCTCCTTCCACGTCATTAAGGTCTACTCTAATTTGAGGAGGCAGCTCTCCCCCAGTGGTATTTTGAGTGCCTTCCAACCTGGGGCTCATCTTCTGACACTATATCAGACAATGTTCTGCTGCTATTCATAAGGTTTTCATTGGCCAATTTTTTCAGAAGTAGATCACCAGGTCATTTTTCCTAGTCTGTCTTAGTCTGGAAGTTTCACTGAAACCTGTCCACCAAAGGTGATCCTGCTGGTATTTGAAATGCAGGTGTCATAGCTTTCAGCATCACAGCAACACACAAGCCACCACAGTATAACAAATTGACAGATGAGTGGTGGTCATAGCCTTTAGCATGGCTTATGTAGCAGTGAAGGTATAATGAAAGCTCAAACTCTTTCCTGATACCACTCTTTACCAGATATTATTAGTCACACTATGGTTTTTTTACAGATGAACAAACTGATGTTTAGAGAGATTAAATGATCTACCTAAGAGTCCACAATAAACAACAGAAAAGAGGGACCAAGGCTGCTGACTTCAGATCCAGGACTCTCTTTACCACATATCCTGCCTCTTGTGATTGGCTCAACTTTATCCCCTTCCTGGGCAAATCTCTCCCTTCTGTGCCAATTTCTATTTTTACTTCTTTAATTCCAGCTGCTGACCACTTTTATATGGCTTTATGAACACATTTCAGATGACTCTAAGTCAGGTAAAATTATTAATATCACAGATGTCAGGAAGAATAAAGGAAAACAATCCTCATAGGTTGGAATGCAGAGCAGAAGCCAATACACTGAAAATTTGCAGGCTTAATATAAAGACTTGAACAAATAATCTTAAAAATTAAATGTACCAGTATATAATAGAGGAGTCATAATGAGTTACTTACAAGTCCCACTATGTGCTGTGCTGCCTGTTGTGTTTCATGCTGTTCCCCTTGCCTAGAATTCCCTTCCACCCTAGTATACCTACTAAGGGTATTCATCCTACACACTCTAGCTCAATTATGTCCTCCTCTTAGAAGTCTTAATAGGCAGAATCGTCAGACCCTTCTTTTCTGTGACAACCACATCTAGAACATACTTTTAATGATGCACTAACCTCACAGTATTATAATTGTGTGGTATATGTCGGTCTCTTCTATGGAAGCCGTAAGTAGATTATAGCAAGAATCCCATGTGCATTGTAATTACTTGCTTTTATGTCTGCAGGGTCCTAGAGAACAGGATCTGAGCTTTATTCATCCTGTTTTCCTAGCAAGCACTAGATTAAATACATAAGCTTCTATGTCAGGGAGTGTTCTAATGAATAAGAGAGACAAAGCTCCTATCCTTGTGGTTCTTATATTCTAGTGGAGGGAGATAGATTATACAGGCCAAGGCAAAATGAATAAATACCAAAACTTCAGATAGTGGTAAGTGCTATGAAAAAATAAACAGGGTGTACTGAGGGACTGAATTGCTGGGTGGAGGGCTGTGGGGACCAGGGTCTCAGGGAACATCTAGCTCAACTGGCATAACACACTTTATAAAGAAAATCCTCTACATTCTACCTTGGTGAGTAGAGTCTGGGGTCTTAAAAGCCTGTGAGCAGCCATCTGAGATAATCTACTGGTCTCACCCCTTTGGGAACAAGGGAGAATGAAGAAAACAAGATACAAGGGAAAGATTAGTCCAAAGGACTAATAGACCACAACTACCGCAGCCTCTACTAGATTGAGCCAGTACAACTAGATGGTACCTGGCTACCACCACTGACTGCTCTGACTGGGATCACAATAGAGGCTCCCGGACACAACTGGAGAAAAATGTAGAACAAAATTCTAACTCACAAAAAAAGACCAGACTTACTGGCCTGACAGAGAATGGAGAAACCCCGAGAGTATGGTACCCAGACACCGTTTTAGCTCAGTATTGAAGTCACCTCTGAGGTTCACAGTTCAGCCAAAGATTAGACTGCCCCATAAAACAAAACGAGACTAATGGGGCACAACAGTCCAGGGACAAGGACTAGAAGGCAGGAGGGGACAGGAAAGCTGGTAATAGGGAACCCAAGGTTGAGAAGGGACAGTGTCGACATGTCATGGGGTTGTTAACCATTGTCATAAAACAATATGTGTACTGTTTAATCAGAAACTATTTGTTCTGTAAATGTTCACCTAGTGTACAATAAATAGGGGACTTCCAGCAAAATGGAGCTCTAGGCAGAAGCACCACGCCGTCCCTCCACAGCAAAGATCCGAAAAACTAAGCCGAACAGAGAAAACAGTAACCCTGAAAGCCTAAAACATCAAATGAAGAGATAAAGAATTCAGCCAAGCACCAAATGGAGTGAGAAAACTGACAGAGAACAGAGAGCGAGGAGAGATTCATGCAGAGGTCCCCTATCAGCTAACGCAGCGTGGATCCGCCATCTTGGACTCCTATCAGAGACCAGCAAACAGGGGGTACAAGAAAGCAGCTTCATGGAGCTTCCAGCCAGAGACAAAACAACCGGTAATTTGCGATATACGCTTTCCCACCCCCCACCGTTCTTCACCCTCACTCGACCTCCTCTGCTTCCCGCAGCCACAATCTCTTGTCCGGGAAGCACCGGCTGCTTGGATTCCACCCATCCGAACGGGCCAGCTCTCTGAGGGCCATCTGTTGGCTGCTGGTGCTGCCTTTTTCCACTTCTTTTGATTTCATCCTTACCTCTCACCACCTCCCTCTTTTCGCTGAAATACCTGGCTCTGTGTGCCATCTTTGCTTCTTCCTGAGGGGCTGCGGAGCTCCGTTCAAGTGTGGAGCTGCTTCCCGGTCTGAGCTGCCGCGCTGGTGGGATCCTGGGGTTTTTGCACATTTTTTGGTTTTCTTTTCCTTTTCTTGACTTGGGAGCCCATTCTGGCCAGGCAGTGTTGCGTGGCTTGGAAACTACCCCCGCGCCTTGCACAGACGTGCAGAGGGATCCCTGAGCACATTTCTTTTCTCGTTGGTTTTTTTTTCCTTCTTTTTCTGTTTTTTTGGGGGGCTTTTCTTGTTCTTTATTTTTTTAAATCTGTTTTGTTTTCTTTTCCTTCTTTTTCCCTTTTTGTCTTTCTTCATTACTCAGTTTCTCATCTCTCTATATCTTCCTTCTCTTTCTGTTCCCTGAATATCTGGTGTTGCATACCTCTACACCTTCTAGCCAGGCTGTACTGCACCCCAGACCTCATAGCAGCACTGGTGGGATCCCTAGGAACTTTGCTGTTCTTTAAACTTTCTGATTTTTATTTATTCATTCTTTTCTTTTCTTTTTTTCTCTTCCTCTTTCCCTTTTTGTTTTTCTCCATTTCAGAGTCTCTCATCTCTCCACTCCAACGGCAAGCTCCCCTAGCATTCTTTTTTGTTTGTTTGTATGTTTTTGGCTCCTGTTCCTCTCTCCTCTCTCCCATATCCATCTTAGCTCCACACATAACGATCTCCCCGCTACATCCTACCTACCTGCACCATGCGCTTAACATCACACCACCAAGCAGCACTGGAACCTGCCCTGCACTGATTACCGACCTGCCCTGGTGGTTGTAGTAAGTGCCACAAACACCCCATCCCACTAATTCCTCTTCAGCTCGACCTGCCCTGCCATATCATATCTGAGTGACTGACCCTGCCAATTGGAGAAGGAGGCGAAAAGTACTGTGCCCACAGATGAGCAAACAACAAAGAACACACATTCTGCCTGCTCAGACATAGCCAAATTAAAAAAAAAGGGACAAAACAAACAAATCTACAATCAATAAATGAGAAAAATAACCACTGAATGCCCCAAAGACAGCAGACAATATCAAAACATTTACAAAAACAGGACAGGATGGTTCCAGTAGGTGTCCAAAATAAAACACCAGATGACTTACC
>NW_004443952.1:15327663-15340921 GCF_000243295.1 Trichechus manatus latirostris
GCAGAAAAGGCATTTGACAAAGTCCAACACCCATTCCTCAATAAAATAGGTATAGAAGAGAAATTTCTCAACATAATAAAGGGCATCTATGCAAAACCAACGGCCAACATCATTCTTAATGGAGAGAGGCTGAAAACATTCCGCTTGAAAACGAGAACAAGACAAGGATGCCCTTTATCACCACTCCTATTTAAAGTACAATAAATAAATAAACAGGGTGTAAAAGGACTTTTAAGGCTTACAGTAGCCAGGTTAAAGAAAGCCTTTAAAAAGAGATGACCTTTGAGCTAAGGCTTGAATGATGCCTAGGAGTCAGCCCTGGGAGGATCTGGAGCAAAACCATTCCAGTCTGAGGGGCAGCAGTGCTAAATACTCACTGAAGCAGGAAGAAGCACGGCACTTTCAAGGGACAGGATCAAACTGTTTATCAGGTTTAATATCATACCTCAATCCTCCATAAAGGTAGGGGTAGAGGAATAGGGAAATAAAGTGTAATTAATGTTTCTTGGATGCCTTTCAAATCCCTGGAACTTTACACAAGTGGTCTCATATAATCTTCGCAACCATAGAGCTAACTATCCCCATTTCACAGCTGAGGAAACTGAGGCCCATAGAGGAGGTTTGGCAGAAACCAGATAATACTGACTGCTAATACTGACTGCCACCCCGGCTCTCATAGCCACACCACACTATCACAATAGAAAAGATGAGAAAAGAACATAGTAAGAATTCATTCTAATGCCAGAAAGAAATCAGTTAAGTATCATAGAGACATGCAGAGCAAAACCTGTTGGTTTTTCAGACATGAAGGAGCAGAGCCCATCTTTCCTGTTTCTGCCCATCTGTCGGTGCCACAGCATACCATGGGTACCAAGAGCAGCCCTTCAAATACATTTTCTGAGCATTATGGTAAGGATCCAGTTTGAAAAGAAAACTGGCTGCGAAAACTGAGCTGTAGATAATTCCCTAAGCTCTTTCTCCCTAATTATGGTGCATATAGACAGCCACAGAAACGAAGACTTAGGCCCTCTGTTGATTCTCCGACGTCTCATCTGAAGTCTAGGTATTTATTTTAATTCAGGACATGGTTCTTTTTAAAGGAAAATCAAAGAGTCCCTGAAGAGATTCTCCTGCTAAGATTTCAATCTCCATTTCCTCTGAAATGGATGTCAAAGGCAAAAACCCCAGGATCCTTGTGACAGTCCACTTTGGGTTTCTAATTTTGACAAGGAAACCATAATCTGGTGGTCTAACCCCTGATGAAGAATGCAATAAAGAATGGGAATCAAACTGAAGAACTGATCAAAAAAGAGGCCTAGGCAAAACAACATTCAGGGAAATAAAATCTCCTGAGGCTCTAAGCTAATAGGAGCAGCTGGTGAAGACCACCAAAGACAAGAGAGTGAGAGAGGGCTTCCAGGGAGAGAAAGCAGAGCGGCTTCTCAGGCACAATGGAGCAGAAATTAGCAATCCAATGAACCAGCACAATGGCACAATGGGACCCTTCCCAAGCAGAGAAGGAGGCCCCTCTCTTTGGCCCCTTCTTCAGGTCCATTTGTATCTCTTGAAGCCTCCCCACAGAACAGGTTGGTTCTCTATGCACAATCTTCTCCTTCTCTTTTTTTAAATAAAAACGTGGGGGTTTTTTGTTTTGGGTTTTTTGTTTTTCTTCATTTGGCTAAAAATAAATCACTACTCTGCTTGGTATTTGGACAGAATACGGCCCTGACATCTAAACACACATTTGTTGTCAGAACTTTACTGTCTCCTTTTCCCTTTCTTTTAATGAAAGTTTGGATTCCACTGAGTGTTCTTCCACTCTTAAGCTCCAAACATTTCAAACAGCACAAAAGATATGACAAGATGAAAGGAAGTGTCCACAAATAGACAGCTAGACAACTAGTTAGCAGCTGTCTGCTTTTCTTCAGGGTTTTTTTATTTTTTTCTGCAGGGGGGAAAAGTTTATTTCTCATTCTTGAAGGAGGCTGACTGCTGACTCTTTCTCTCTGTGTCTCTCTCTCTCACTCTCTGTCATGCACTGGCCATTTTCCAAGCCTGTTTAGTGTTAGAGGGAGAAAAACACTTATGATGCCATGTGTAACCCTGACCTTTAGAACTCATTGTCCTTCTGAGGCAACGTGTGGAGTGCTGATGCCTTTAAGTGGAATTGCTCATTCTCCATCCTTTATAGTCCAGTGTTTGCAATTTAATGAGGTTTTGGCGTTCCATCAAGTAAGGGCATTTCTTTAAACAAAAGGAACCCAGAGCAGAGGTTTTTGATTTAAAAACCTGTCCAGGATTTGGGAAGCTGGTTTAAATCTATTTCAGATCTGAATCAATCGAGGTTTGATTTGAAGGTACTGCTTTTCTCCCCTGACAGGTCTGGCAAGGATGTTATTCTTTAATTCTTGATTTTCATAGCAGCTGTGTTGCAAATTTCTCCCCTCTTTTCTCACTCCTCATTGCCGAAGCCTACCTTAAGCTTATGAGATGAAGGTCCTGCAGCATAAAAGACAAAACTTTGGAGCACAGCTGAGAACACCTCCTCAGTGCTAATCCAGATCCTCTCTCAGATCTCAAGTTGGTATTGCTGAAGGGGAAAAGAGGCAACAAGAGCTTCCCTGTAAGCGTTAATTTAGGGCTAGAAGTGTGCGCCTCTGCTCACAGCTTTCTGTGAAACACTAGATCACTATTCCCTCCTGCCTGTTAGACATCACCGCGGGTTAAACCCATTGCCATCGAGTGGATTCCGACTCACAGCAAACTTACAGGACAGAGTAGAACTGCCCCATACGGTTTCCAAGGAGTGGCTGGTGGATTCGAACTGCCAACCTTTTGGTTAGCAGCCGAGCTCTTAACCGCTGCACCACCAGGGCTCCAGACATTGCCACAGGGAGAGGCATTTCGGAGGGAGAACTGACATTAGTAGAAATGGATTTGATTGGTGATCGATGAGACAGGGAAAAGTCCAGGCCAATCCTCTTGTTCCCAGAGAAGTAGAGAATATTGATGCTCATGAGAATGGGACATCCTGGACAAGGAAAAGGTTTTGGATGTGGGAAATGAATCCAGTTTGGCCAGGTCAAATTAGAGGGCCCTGAGATATCGCCACAGCTCACCCCTCACAAATGTTCCCTGACCCTGGTTTTGGATAATGGTCCCACCTCTGTTCCCCTACACATCACACAAACACCTGTATCACTGCACATGGCTGTCAGCCACCTAACAGATACACTCCTCACTGCCTGTTCCTCCACATTCTAGCCAGACTGGGGGCAACTTGAGAGATGCTCACCCACCTATCTCCCCACGGCCTAGCCTAAGGCTTGGCATCAATGAATACTTGATGGGTGGATTAACTAATTAAACACCTACCTAAGAAACAGGTCAGAGACTTCATTCATGGAGGGAGCAGAGGTAGAGAGATCCTCTTCATGAAAGCTCACTTGGGGCAGCTTGTCTGTCTAGGGGTGATTATAAATAGCACATAGGCATGGTTTGTAAGCTGCTGTGTCTCTGCCGTACACACACCTAAAGAGAGATTCCTTAGTGACAGGGTTAACCCTTCCATATTATGGGGTGGCAGTATGGGGACAGCAAAACAAACCTTGGACTAAAGTCCGAAGGCCTGAATTCTCTGCCATTTACTCGCTTTTTTGCAACAGTGCAGAAGTCATATAACCTCTCTGAACTTTCATATGTTAAACAGGAAAATATTACCCATCACAGGCTGGGTATGAGGATGGCATCACACATAAAAGAATGTTGCAAACGAAGGGTGATACAAGCTATTATCTTTATTCTACTTTTTCAAGGGCTTATCCTTCGGTCAGCTTATCAAACATGCCTGAATTTTTTAAAAGTCTGCCCCCTAGAGGTGTTGTCCTATTAAAATCTTGAGCACATATTTACAAGCAAGTAGGATACAGGATCTGTATGATACAAGAGTATTGGGCAGCAGTAATTTTCCTTCATGTCTGCTCTCATGGAATTTCTTCACTGTTATTCCAAGAACATCCCTCTTCATACATGTCCAGACAACTAGAATTGAGTCACCTTTTGCTTGAGGGTAAAGAGGATACTGAGGAACCAGAAAACCAAGAGGGCATATTCTTAAATATTAAGTTCAAAAGCCACTATTCTAGGTGTAAACTGGAAAGATTCAGAGAATATTTCATAGCGTTTTTTGGTTTGTTTTGTTTCCTGCCACCCAACTAGATAAAAGACTCCATGGGCTGAGAGACAGGAAGAAGAGGAACCACACAGACAGAAGCAAAGTGAAATGGAGAGACTGCAAGCATCTGCCAGAGCTGGCACCATCCATCATCATCATCAGCCCAGGGACCTGAACGTAACCCTTGTTCATTCATTGTTCTCTGATGAGGAATACCAATGAATAGCAACCAGCACATCACCCACGAGTTTACCCAAGAGAGGAGATGTGCATCTCATCTCTGCCCCAAGAGTTTGTCCAGCCCCTCATTCCACTCACTCCAGATTAAAGATGCCCTATTCAACGGTCTTGGGAACATGTAGGGACATACACACACACACACACACACGCTGAATAGAGAGTAGATCCCTAGACACAGGGAGGCAGAGCAGGAAGGAGCGATGAGATTAGACGGAGCCAACATAAGATCTCCCATCAAGCTCGTTCACTGGGACACACACACACAGAGAACTCCATCCCTTCCCCTTAAAAAAACAAACAAACCAGTTGCGGTCAGGTTGATTCCAACTCATGGCGATTCCATGCATGTCAGAGTCGAACTGTGCTCCACTGGGTTTTCAGTGGCTGATTTTTCAGAAGTAGATTGCCAGGTCTTTCTTCTGAAGCAACTCTGGGTGGACTCAAACCTACAACCTTTCTATTAGCAACTGAATGCATTAACCATTTGCACCACCCAGGGACTCCTCCTTTCCCTTTATATATATGTAAAGCTCTTCCCAGTCTTCATACAGCACATCAAAAACTAAACTACTGATAAATCAGGGGCAAATTTTAGGGGCGGGGGTAAACTTGGCCTTTTAATAAATACAATAGAATATTTACTCTGGAGAATTGACTCAGAATAATATCAAGGTCTTACCTGAAAAAGTTATTGTAATAAAATTTATCTCTGAGTTAAAAAAAAAACAACCTAGAGTTGATGCCAACTCATGGTGACCCCATATGTGTCAGAGTAGAACTGTACCTCATAGGGTTTTCAATGGCTATGATCTTACAAAAGTAGATCTCCAAGTTTTCTTCTGCAGTATCACTGGGTGGATTGGAACCACCAACTTGTCAGTTAGTAGCCAAGCGCAGACTCTTTGTGCCACCTAAGAATCTATTTTTCTCAAAATTGTGTGGTACATGTTGCTGAGACCAAGGCACATTTATGGAGCCGGATGATCCTGGGTATGGAATGGTTAAATACTAACAACCACTGAGCTGGTGAAGGCATGTCGGATGGTGTTAAACAGACAGTATCTGACCATTCTTGTTTAGGCCCTATAAAGGATCTGGGTTTTTTTGTTTTTTTTTTTTATTCAGACTGATCTTTCCGGCAAGAAGCAAGCAGGATTAAACACCCTCACATCTCTGCAGTAAGGGCAGAGCACAAGGATGGCTGACCAAAGCCTGGAACGTGAAGGTGAGAAAATGGCAGAGAGGGCCGAATCCTGCAAATAAATGAACAGCCTAATACCTAAGAGAGTGGGGGAAATGCAGGACACTCACAGCAATGAATGTTGGAGAGAACAAATTTCCCTCGTGCACTCACACATCCATTTGACCATCAATTTTAAATACCCATTGTGCTCCATGCATACTGCACTGCGGAAACAGAAGTCAACAGGATCAACAGAGCTGCTGCCCTCATGGAGGTTACTATCATGTTGATAGTAACGGAGAGAAATAATTACCTAAATCATTACAGTACAGTATAATAAGTGCTATGATGGGGAAGAACGGTTCCCTGTTTTACCCCCTATTATGGAAACACCCTGGAGGGGAACCTGACATAGTCAGAGGTTGATGGTAGCAATCAAGGAGGTTACTGCCAGAAGTACCTTTTAAGGTGGTGCCTAAAGAATGAGTAAGTTTTCCAGGCAAACAGGATGTGATGAGTGAACCAGGCAGTTGGAACAGAGGTCCACACTAGCGGCCCAAGAGAAAGAGCAAACCCACAGACAGTTTCTGTCTGGTCCACGGACAAAATTTATTTGTTTTTTTTTGTTTTTTTTTTAATTACTGGCCAACAGCAAAGGTTTTCATTAAAATTCAGATTTCTAGTTTCACTTAAAAAACCAGAACATCTCGCAGAACTGGATCCATAATTCTCTCATAGTAACAACTAACTGGAATCGAGTAGTGACTGCCCCCTTCAGACAGGGCCTGATTTGCTCCAGTCTCCACCGTACCTTCTTGTGCACCTAGCAATGAGGTCTAGCTCAGTTGCAATGTATCACCAAGCTTGTGCTGTTGTCTTTCTAATAGTAGAGTTGAAGGAAAGCAAAATCTTTCTTATATTCATGTTTCTACCAGAAGTAAGTGTATTAGGGTTCTCCAGAAAAACAGAACCAACGGACATGAGAGAGTGAGCCAGTGACAGACAGAGAGAAATTGATTTATTTATTTTAAGAAATTGGCTCATGTAATAGTGGGGACTGGTAAGTCCAAAATCCATACAGGTGACAGGATGGAAATTCCAGCAGTGTTGTGTCGGAAATCTGTAGGCCAGAGGGCAGGCTGAAAACTCCAGCAGTATATCTATGTTATAGTCTCGAGGTAGAATCCTTCTCCTCTCGGAAATCTCAGTTTTTGCTATCAAGGTCTTCAAGTGATTGTCCAGATTATCAGGGGTAATTTGTTCACTTAGAGTCAATTGATTGTAAATGGTATCAACTGATTTTAAATGTTAGCCACATAAACAAAACACCTTCACAGCAACATCTAGGCTAGTGTTTGGCCAAACAACTGGGCACCAAAGCCTAGCTAAGCTGGCACATAAAATTAACCACCACCGTAAGATAAACCAAGGAAGCCCGTGTTTCACCTAGCTTTCTGCTCTCATTTGTATTACTGGCTCAGCCCCTGTATGCCTTTGAGCGTTGAGGCTCTGGTCTAGGCCTACATGAGGGTAGGAGCGATCTCTTTTTTTACCTTTATGGATTTAGCACCTGCCACCCTGCCTGGCACCTGGTTAAACAGAAATAAGTGGTTTTTGAATGAATGAAAACAGTTTGCAATAGCTAGAATATAAGAAAGAGCACATCCTATTGAGGGAATTGGAAAAAAAAAGATAGATGAGTGTAAGGAAGCAAAAAGAAGCCTAACATAGAGTAAAGCGGTGGGCAGGGGCCAGATCAGGTCAGGAAGGCCTGGCCAGGTTTTCTACAGTTTAGACTTTGTCCTAAGGGCAATGGGAGTGGATTTGACTAGATTTAGGTTTCAGAAGATCTCTCTCAGCAGCACTGTAAAAAATAAGACTGGAGAAGAACATGTTAGAAGCTGGGCTAGGAAAGCATTCCAATGGTTACGGTGATAACTGGTAAAGGCCTGACTGGGCAGTGTTGGTGGAGATGATGGATAAAGAGTTTCTAGGTGGCAGAATTGCCAGGACTTGGTGACTGAGGGTACAGAGGGTAGAGAGGGGTGGGAGAGGGTCAGATTTAGGTCCTGTACTGGAAACAAACAGGGCTCCAGGGAATCAGCTGAATCTTGATGAATCCACCTTCCCTGGTAATCTTCTTTTGTTTAACAATCCCTTGCCTTTCTGGAGACTCAGCTACTTTTCCAGGCTCCCAGTTAAATTTAAAGTTTAGAGAAACAACAAATACTATTTAGTATAGATATGAAATATCAGGACATCCTGCATTTTTATTTGCTACATCTGGCAACCCTAGTTTCAGCCCACTCCTTCATCTAAGGCTTTCTACTTTTAACTACCTCCAGCTTCCAGGAGTATGGGAATTGAGAGGCATTATCATAACACAGGGTCAGAGTCAGTAACCACTGTTCTAGAGTGCCCCTCTATGGAAAATCAACAGAGTAGTTTAGAAAAAAGGTTTTTTCTGTAATGTATATAAAGTAACATATAAGAAAATACTCTTGTGCCCAATCAAGTTTTAGTGTAAAGAAACTGTCGCCATACTCCTCCAGAGTAGTTCCTGAAGGAGCCCAGTGATTGGCCTTAAGGCAGAGACAATAAATCAAAATCACAGACACAAAGGGGATGGAAGAAGAGAGAAGAAAGGGAAAATAAGAGAATCCCTGACAGGGAACACAACAGAGAGGCCCTGTTGGAGCAGGAAAAAAGTGGGGTGCAGAACTTAAATTCTAGTAAAAAGACCAGACTTAATAGTCTGACTGAGACTGGAGGAACCCCAGAAAGCATGGCCCCCGGACTGTCAACCCAGCACTAAAACCATTCCTGAGGTCAACTCTTCAGACAAAGATTAGACTGGACTATGGGACATAAAATGATATTCGTGAAGAGTATGCTTCTTAGCTCAAGTAGATACATGAGACTAAATGGGCAGCTCCTGTCCAGAGGCGAGATGAGAAGACAGAGAGGGTCAGGAGCTGGCTGAATGGACACGGGAAATCTGGGGTGGAAAGGAGGAGTGTGCTGTCACAGTATGGGGAGAGCAACTAGGGTCACATAACAATGTATGTATAAATTTTTGTATGAGAGACTAACTTGAATTGTAAACTTTCACTTGAAGTAAAAGAATAAAATAAAATAAAAAGAAACTAAGAGGAGGAGCGGAACAAAGAAAACCACATCTACTATGGGTCAGGCAGAAGACTCAAAGGTCCTCAGATCAGACCTGTTGTCATCGAGCCAATTTCGACTCAGAGTGACCTTACAGGACAGAGTAGAACTGCCCCACAGGGTTTCCAAGGAGAGGCTGGTAGATTCAAACAGCTGACTTTTTGTTTCCAGTTGAGCTCTTAACCACTGCACCACCAGGGCTCTCGAAGGTCCTCAGGGAGTCTTAATTTGTGCACACACAAATAATGGAATTATGAGTAATATTTTATTCCTTAATCTTCATATTTTTCCGTATTTCCAAAAGTGCTACACTGAGTATGTGCTACTTTCATAATCAGATAAAATAATAATAATAAAAGTTATTTTCAAAAAGAAAAGTAGGCAGGCTATTCAGTATTTTTGTTGCAAGAATTTTAGGACTCATTGGCAAACCTATGATAGCAGTTAGCACCATTTGAGTTTATGGGGCAGATGCATTTGTAGCAAAATCTGTGGAGGAGACATCGTCTGATGACTCTGCACAAGCAGTAATAAACCCAAAGCACTTGCATTTAGGAGCGGCGCTTACTAATGAAGAAGCTACTCGTGCTAAAATGTCTAAAACCTCAGAGGAACCCTATCAATATCCTTTTAGCAGAACCTTCACAATCCGAAGCCACCATGCACCCAAAATGTCGACGAGAAAAGGGAAAGATAAAACGGTATGTTTTCTTTGTTACAATGCCAATTTGCATTTTTTTTAACCCACACATGAATTCCAAAGGGTGCAAGATATTCTCTCTAGGGAGAAGGGGGAAAAGAGGTAATCATGACAAATTATCTTTTCCATTTTATCATCATCTTGCTCTGTCTCTGTCAAATCATTCCTCAAACACAGCAGTCTGCAAGCCCTGCTCACCCTACCCTACCCCACCCCCCTGTGTGCTATTTATACCTTTTGGATCAAACCAGCATTTTTGCATATCTCAGCTATTTCAGGGGCTGCAATGATGAACTGCACTGTTTTCAGCCTTTTCCATCAGAGTTGCTCGCGGTCACGTCCCTGAATATCTTTAAGGGCAATGTGTTCCACAATCACTCCAATCTAAATCTGTCAATAATTATGATAGAGGGGGATAGACTCCATTTCACACATGGAGGAACTGTTCATTTTTCAAGCCTACATGTTGCTTCCAAATTATCTGCAGCAGTAACACAACCTTGATCTACAACTTTGCAAAGAAGTGGACGGAGCTTCTTTTTTATTCCCCCCAGGGAACTAATCACAATTCCTCCTAAGAAAAGACAGTGTTTTTCTTAAGCAATTTTCTTTCTTTCACAGCTATTTGTTAAGTCTTGGGTTTCTTTTATTTAAGTGGATACTCCTAGAAAAAGAACCATAATATCCAAAGTGGTGGTGAAGTAAAGAGAGGTGAGAAAAGAATGGAAGAAAAAGACCAAGAAGAGCATTGCAATGAAAAAGAGATGAGATGAAGCTAGTTTGTCTGTAAACCTTCATCCCAAGTACAATTAAAAAAAAAAAAGAGAGAGAGATGAGAGGGATGGAAACGAGGAAGTTAAAAAGATGATGATGTTTTGTCTTGGAACAATCAGCTTAGCAGGACATTGGAACTGTCTCTTTCCAACTCTGTTTCTGGGTGGAAAATAAGTTAGAGCTGCTGCAGAATTTTTAAGCTCCTCCACGATGGTTTACAAGCTCAACTTACCACAGTCTCATTTCTCTCACTGAGCTCCCCCCGCCCCATCTTTAGTCAGCACTCTAGGAATTTATATCTAAAGTATTTAAAATTACTAGATGTAATTATATTCAAAACAAATTACTGATACTGTAAATTCAGAAAGTTTAAAAATGATACTTAATAAAATGTAAAGTGAGTATGGGAGAAGGGGTAGAGAGGAAAGGTGCTCTTGTTTTTGTTTTTTTAACAACTATAAGGCCATTTTCTTTTCCAATCCACCAGGAGTCCACACATTTGGAAAATTCAAGAAAACTTACGGTGTTTACTGGAAACTTGTTAGAATTTGGAGAAGTCATCAGTCTCTGCATTTCACCCACCTTCCCACTTGGGCTTAGGAAAATGTATAGGAAGCAGCTTCACTCTGTCCAGCGCTTCCCTTAACACAAACAAGGAATGCAGTGAGTAACCAGCTTGGGCCTCCAAGACCTCAAAGGAAAATCAGCTTTCCCACTTAACTCCTGCCAATGTGGTAGAGAAGAAAAAGTGCAGGATATGGTATCAGGGGACCCAATTCACATTCCAGTCTTCTTATTTGTGGAAACGGATTACATGCCAGTTTGTCATCCTTAAAATCAGAATAATAATTAAAAGTTTATGAGTACTTAATGGCATATGGATGTGAAAAGCACCAGGTAAACTAAAAAGCTCTAAATCTCTTGGTTATCACCACTAACCCTGGTGGAGGATCAACCCCCAAGCCATGCTCATCATATAACTGATGTTTGCTTCCAAAAAATTTATCTCAGACTTCCAGGCAACATGGCACTATAGACAGAAGCACCATGCTGTCCCTCCACAGCAAAGAATAAGAAACTGACAGAGAACAGAGACTGAGGAGAGACACATGCAGGGGTCCCCTATCAGCTAACACAGCACTGATCTCCCATCTTGGACTCCTATCAGAGATTGGTGAACAGAGGGTACGAGAAAGCAGCTTCAAGGAGCTTCCAGCAGGAGACAGAACAACTGGTAACCGGCGATACACACTTTCTCATGCCCCACCGTTCTTCACCCCCACTTGGCCTCTTCTGCTTCCTGTGGCCACAGTCTCTGGGCTGGGAAGCACCAGCTTCACCCCAGTGCTGCTTGGATTCCACCTGTCGATTTTGTTGATTCTTTCAAAGAACCAACTTTTGGTTTTGTTGATTCTTTCTATTGTTTTTCTGTTGTCTATTTCATTGATTTCTGCTCTGATCTTTACTATTTCCTTTCTTCTGGTGGCTGTGGGCTTTTTTTGTTGTTCTCTTTCTATTTGTTTGAGTTGTGTAGTTAATGTTTTGATTTTGTCCCTTTCTTCTTTTTTGATGTGTGCATCTACTGCTATAAATTGTCCCTGAGAACTGCGTTTGCTGTGTCCCAAAGGTTTTGATATGATGTATTTTCATTTTTGTTTGATTTTAGGAATTTTTTGATACCGTCTCTGATTTCTTCTGTTACCCAGTGTTGTGTAAGCAGAGTGTTATTCAGTTTCCATGTAATTGTTTTTTTTTTTTTTCCTTGCTCTTCCTGTTTTTAATTTCGACATGCAGAAGGATCCCTGAGGGCATTTCTTTATTCTAGGTTTTTGTGTTTTCTTTTGTTTTGTTTTTTTGGAAGTTTTTATTGTTCTTTTGTTTTGTTTTGTTTTCTTTTCTCTCTTTTTCCCTTTTTGTCTTTCTTCATTACTCAGTTTC
The DNA here is from genome assembly GCF_000243295.1 of Trichechus manatus latirostris. Taxonomy (NCBI): domain Eukaryota; kingdom Metazoa; phylum Chordata; class Mammalia; order Sirenia; family Trichechidae; genus Trichechus; species Trichechus manatus. The sequence continues at coordinate 15,339,841 of NW_004443952.1, forward strand.
TCGTCTCTCTATACTTCTCTTCCTGTCTCCTGAATACCTGGCACTGAGTGACACCTCTACCCCTTCTAGCCAGGCTGTACATCATGGCCTGGGAGCAACTTCCCCAGACGTCATAGCCGCACCAGTATGATCCCTCAGGGCTTTTCTTTTCTTTTTTCTATTTTTTATTTATTCATTTTTTTCTTCTTCTTCTTTTCCTTTTTGTTTTTCTCCATTTCTCAGTCTCTCTTCTCTCCACTCCAACAGCAAGCTCTCTTAGCACTCTTTTTGTTTGTTTGCATGTCTTTGGCCCCTGTTCTTCCCTCCTCTTTCCCAAACTCATCTTAGTACCACACATCACAATCTCCCCCCTCCATCCTGCCTACCTGCACTGTGCGCTGAACATCACACTCCCAAGCAGCACAGGCACGGCCTACTGGAACCTGCCCTGCAATGATTCCCAGCCTGCCCTGTAGGCCCTAATTCGTGCCACAAACAACCCACCCCAGCAACTCCTCTGTAGCTAGAACTGCCCTGCTGTACCATATCTAAGTGACTGACCCTGCCAATTGAAGAAGGAGGCAAAAAGTATCCTGCCCACAGACAAGCAAAAAACAAAGAACACACAGCCCACATGCTCCAACATAACCATATAAAACAAAAGAGCAGGATGAAACAAACACATCTACAATCAACAAATGAGGAAAATAACTACTGAATGCCCTGAAGACAGCAGACAATATCAAAATATTTACTAAAACAGGGCAGGATGGTTCCAGTAGGCATCCAAAATAAAATATGAGATGACCTTCCAGTACAAGAAAAGGCACTAGACCTACCTGATAGGGCACTCAAAACTCTAACATTCAGAGCTATCAAAGAGTTGAAGCAAAAAGCAGACAAAAAAGAGGAAAAAATAGACAAATTCATGGAAAAGGCAAATTCATGGAAAACACAGACAAAAAAATGGAAGAATTCAGGAAATAAGGCAGAAACAAAATGCTAAAATAAATTCACAACTAGAAATCATACAAAAACAACAATTAGAAATCCAAAAGATAAACAACAAGATTTCAGAAATGGACAGTGTCATAGAAGGGCT
>NW_004443952.1:15341332-15343077 GCF_000243295.1 Trichechus manatus latirostris
AATGGGATGATGTATATAAAATCTTGAAAGAAAAAAACTGCCAGCCAAGAACAATACATCCTGCAAAACTCTCCTTCAAATATGATGGTGAAATTAGGACATTTCCAGATAAACAGAAATTAAGGGAATATGTAAAAACCAAACCAAACTTACAAGACTTATTAAAAGGAGTCCTTCGATCTGAGAACAAAAACATCAGCTCGCAGGATGAATCTAGGACACAGGATCGTACCAGCGAGGTACCAATCTAGGAAACGAACTCTCAAGGACTATCCAAAACAAAAAGAAATACAACAGGGAATCAGAGAAGTTAATCTGTAAATGACAACAACATCAAAACAATAAAAGAGGGAATAAATGGTGTCGCTAAAGAACCTTCTAATGGAGAGGAAGGCATGGCGATACCAAGTAATAATAGACCGGTTAAAACTTAAAAAGATAGAGGTAAATTTCAAGGTAACCACAAAGAAAGCTAACAAACATACTCATCAAAATAAAGAGGAAAAACATAAAGTCTCAGTAAAAACAAAACCTACAAAAATAAAAGAAATGAAAAAAACTCCACAAACAAAAGAAATTCAGCAGAGGAGAGTAAGAAGAACAAAGAAAATGTCACCACCACTAAAAAGGGCACTACAGAATGATAGCAATAAACTCACACCTATCAATAATTACACTGAATATAAATGGACTCAATGCATCCATAAAGAGAAGGAGAGTGACAGAACGGATTAAAAAAACAGGATGCATCAATATGCTGTCTACAAGAGACACACCCTAGAAACAAAGACATAAATTTATTAAAAATCAAAGGATGGAAAAAAATATATCAAGAAAACAACTACCAAAACAGAGCAGGAGTGGCAATACTAATCTCAGATAAAACAGACTTTAAAACAAAATCCACCACAAAAGGCAAAGAAAAACACTATCTAATAATTAAGGGCACGATCCATCATGAAGACATAACCATAATAAACATCTATGCACCCAATGACAGGGCTACAAAATACATAAAACGAACTCTAACAGCACTAAAAAGAGAAATCGACAGTTCCACAATAATAGTACGAGACTACAACACACCACTCTCAGTAAAGGACAGAACATGTAAAAAGAAACTCAGCAAAGATACAGAAGACCTAAAGGGCACAATCAGCCAACTTGACCTCATAGTCATATATAGAACACTCCACCCTACAGCTGCAAACTACGCATTCTTTTCCCATGCACATGGAACTTTCTCCAGAATAGACCACATCTTAGGCCACAGAGCAATCCTTAACAAGATCCAAAATGTTGAGATAATTCCAAGTATCTTTTCTGACCACAACGCCATCAGGGTCAAAACTAAAAACAGGAAGAGCAAAGAAAAAAAAAAAAACAATTACATGGAAACTGAATAACACTCTGCTTACACAACACTGGGTAGCAGAAGAAATCAGAGACGGTATCAAAAAATTCCTAAAATCAAACAAAAATGAAAATAAATCATATCAAAACCTTTGGGACACAGCAAACGCAGTTCTCAGGGACAATTTATAGCAGTAGATGCACACATCAAAAAAGAAGAAAGGGACAAAATCAAAACATTAACTACACAACTCAAACAAATAGAAAGAGAACAACAAAAAAAGCCCACAGCCACCAGAAGAAAGGAAATAATAAAGATCAGAGCAGAAATCAATGAAATAGACAACAGAAAAACAATAGAAAGAATCAACAAAACCAAAAGTTGGTTCTTT
>NW_004443952.1:15343923-15345608 GCF_000243295.1 Trichechus manatus latirostris
AAGGATGTCCTTTATCACCACTCCTATCTAACACTGTGCTGGAAGTCCTAGCTAGAGCAATACAGCAAGAAAAAGAAATAAAGGGCATCCAAATTGGTAATGAAGAAGTTAAACTGTCCCTGTTTGCGGATGATAGGATACTATACATAGAAAACCCTAAAGACTCCACAAGAAAACTACTGGAAATAATAGAAAGATTCAGCAGAATAGCAAGATACAAGATAAACATACAAAAATCACTTGAATTCCTATACACCAATAAAGAGAGTGATGAAAAGGAAATCAGGAAAACAACACCATTTATAATAGCCCCTAAAAAAATAAAATGCTTAGGAATAAATCTAACCAGGGATGTAAAAGACCTATACAAAATAAACTACAAAACACTACTGCAAGAAACCCAAAGGGATCTACATAAATGGAAAAACATACCACGCTCATGGATAGGTAGACTCAACATTGTGAAAATGACAATTCCACCCAAAACAATTTACAAATACAATGCAATCCCGAACCAAATACCAACAACATTCTTCAAAGAGATGGAAAAACTAATCATTAACTTTATATACAAAGGGAAGAAGCCCGAGTAAGTAAAGCACTACTGAAGAAGAAGAATAAAGTTGGAGGACTCACATTACTTGATCTCAGAACCTACCATACAGCTATGGTAGTCAAAACAGCCTGGTACTGGTACAACAACAGATACATTCACCAATGAAACAGAATTGAGAACCCAGATGTAAATCCATCCACCTATGGTCACCTGATCTTCAACAAGGACCCAAAGTCCATCAAATGGGGGAGAGACATTCTTTTTAACAAATGGTGCTGGCAAAACTGGATGTCCATCTGCAAAAAAAAAAAAATTAAACAGGACCCATACCTCACACCATATACAAAAACTAATTCAAAATGCATCAAGACCTAAATAAAAAGCCAAAAACTATAAAGTTCATAGAAGAGAAAATAGGATCAACACTACAGGCCCTAATACACGGCATTAACAGGATACAAACCATAACCAACAATGCACAAACTTCAGAAGATAAGCTAGATAACTGCAATCTTCTAAAAATCAAATACTTATGCTCATCAAAAGACTTCACCAAAAGAGTAAAAAGAGAACCTACAGACTGGGAAAAAATGTTTGGACATTACAAGTCAGACAAAGGTCTAATCTCTATAATCAACAAGAAAATCCCACACCTCTACAACAAAAAGACAAATAATCCTATTAAAACTTGGGCAAAGGAAAAGAAGAGACACTTCACCAAAGAAGACATTCAGGCAGCCAACAGACACATGAGGAAATGCTTGCAATCACTAGCCATTAGAGAAATGCAAACTAAAACCACAATGAGATACCATCTCACCCCGGCATTACTGGCACGAATCAAAAACACTGGAAAAAACAAATGATGGAGAGGCTGCAGGGAGATCGGAACCCTTATGCAAAATGATACAGCCATTTTGGAAAATGATATGGCGCTTCCTTACAAAGCTAGAAATAGAAATACCATACGATCCAGCAATCCCACTCCTAGGAATATATCCCAGAGAAATAAGAGCCATCACGCTAATGGACATAGGCACACCCATGTTCACTGCAGCATTGTTTACAATAGCAAAAAGATGGAAACAACCTAGATGCCCATCAACAGATGAATGTATAAACAAACTAT
>NW_004443952.1:15346131-15363297 GCF_000243295.1 Trichechus manatus latirostris
ATCTAAGATACTCCACTGGTCTCACCCCTTTGGGAGCAAGGGAGAATGAAGAAAACCAAAGACACAAGAGAAAGATTAGTCTAAAGGACTAATGGACCACAGCTACCACGGCCTCCACCAGACTGAGTTCAGTACAACTAGATGGTGCCTGGCTACCACCACTGACTGCTCTGACTGGGATCACAACAGAAGGTCCTGGACAGAGCTGGAGAAAAATGTAGAACAAAATTCTAACTCACAGAAAATGACCGGACTTACTGGCCTGACAGAGATTGGAGAAACCCTGAGGGTGTGGCTCCCGGACACCCTTTTAGCTCAGTAATGAGGTCACTCTTGAGGTTCACCATTCAGACAAAGATTAGACAGCCCCATACAACAAAATGAGATTAATGGGGCACAACAGTCCAGGCACAAGGACTAGAAGCCAGGAGGGGACAGGAAAGCTGGTAATAGAGAACTCAAGGTTGAGAAGAGACAGTGTTGACATGTTGTGGGGTTGTTAACTATTGACATAAAACAATATGTGTACTAACTTTAATGAGAAACTATTTGTTCTGGAAACCTTCATCTAAAGCACAATTTAAAAAAAAAGTACAAAAAAAAAAAAAGAAAACAACTGAATGAAATATCTGAGCAAAACAATTCTAGATTAATACAGTTCATTGTGATATTCACAGATATCAAATCATTTCATTTTCCAACATATTTTTAAAATCATCTGCTTTTGGAATTAATTTCAGAAGTCTGAATTTACAGACCAAAATTAAAAAATAAATAAAATTTACCTCAGAAGTTTCTGTCTACCCTCTAAGTATAAGCAGGAGTTCAAGCTCTTTAAACAGGCAGAAAGAAAGTTAAAGACACTATCTTTTCCTTCCATAATTAAAATGTATCTCTAGATCAAAATGCTCTCATCTAAAATAAAATTAGATATATTTTCTTCATATTTCTTACAATGGTAACATGGCAGTTTAAAAAGCAGAAAGGAAAGCAGGACAGAAGCAAATTGATTTGTTCTAATAATAATAATGTAGAATCTACTCTTTATCAAGCAGTAACTCATTCAATCCCACTCCAGCCCTATCAAGTAAGTACTACTAGTATCCCATTGTACAGATGAGGAAGTTAAGGCAGTAGACAAGTGAGTAATATATGCCCAAAGTCAGAGTGGCAATATAGCTGGACTGAAATTAATTTGAATCTACTATCTAGAATCAATAGTGATACAGGTCTGGCAATGCAGGTTACAGACATGTCTTTCAGTGGTTCCTCTTTGTCTTCAGGGAAATTTCAAGCCCTTTAGCAATGGCCAGAAGGCTCTCCATGACCTTACGTTGATGAGCCCTCCAGCTTCATATCCCGCTGCATCCTCTGCAGTTCCTTGAGGTGCTTTGCTTTGTGCTCTTCCCTAGCCCATATGCTTCCTGCTTCCATTCCCTTTGTCTCTCCAGTTAAATTTTACTGGTCTGGGAAACCTCAACTCAAGTGTCACCTCCAAACCCTAGAATGAGTCTGGTCCATGCCCTTCTCTTTATCCTTCCTCAGTGCTCACAGTATGCCTGATGCATACCCACTGATAACAAATAACACAAAGGACATAGTTCCCTGACAGTCTCCCCAGCTAGACTCTGAATTCCTTGGAGAGAAGCAACAGCATCTTCTCCTCATTTACAGTATGGAACACAGTGTCTCCAAGGTAGTAGTTGCTAACAAATGTTGTTGACTGAATGACCAGAAACAGAAAAAAATGCAGAAAAAAAAACTGCAACAGTGATACTAATACCCTATAACAGTATATGTTTTAAGCACTTTAAAGACATTGTTTTTGACACTAGCCACTCTTTTTGCCTCCTAGTCAGCCCTCTGCTCTAAAAGCCTTCTGCTATGGAACATGAAGAAACCATGAACTGTCTTTCACCAGCAGTTTGCTATGCAAAATTGTATTGTAGAAACACTCTCTTTTGTTCCTGTTCTGCTCTTTCCAGCACCCTCTCACAGAGGTTTAGCCTCCTTATCTTCTCTTTGCTGGTTTTTCAAACTGTACTGTGGGGATTCCTGAGATTCCCACAAGGGGCCATGGAGGAGACAGAGGCAGGGCTCCCTCTTCCCCCAACCTTCAACCAAAGCAACTGCATCTAGCTCTTACTGGGCTTCAGTTAAAACTATCACGGAAGGAAAGGTTTCTGAATCTGAGGCTTCAGTAAGTATGAAAATCACTGCTCCACCCACTGAATTTTGTATTGCAGACTTCTTTGCCCCCTTTCTTTTTATAATATGGCACTCTTTTATTTATTTATTTTTTTAGTGGGGGGTGGGGGAGAGGGGCTTTCAATCTTCTTTTCCCCAGCATTTCTTTGTCCTAAACTTTGGACTTCTGTTTGGCTCTTCCCTCTTTCTCATCCTAAATCACCAAGAATTCTTGTTCCTACCTCAGAACCTGTCTTAGTTATCTAATTCTGCTATAACAGAAATACCACAAGCAAATGGCTTCAACAAACAGAAATTTATTCGCTCACAGTTTAGGAGGCTAGAAGTCCAAATTCAGGGCGCCAGCTCTAGGGAAAGCCTTTCTCTTTCTGTCAGCTCTGGGGGAAGGTCTTTGTTTCTTCTGAGATTCTGCTCCCAGGTGATCTTCATGTAGCTTGGCATCTCTCTTCCCCCACCTCTGCTCTTTCTCACTTGCTAGTTTAATCTCTTTTATATCACAAAAGAGATTGATTCAAGAGACACCTAATCCTGCTGCATTAACATAAGAAACATGAGCTAATTCTCATTAACATAACCTAATCCTGCCTAATTAGCACACAGAGGTCAGGATTTACAATGCATAAAATGGAGGATAATTATGGAATATCATAAAACGAAGGATAATTACATCAGATCACAAAATGTGGGGTAATTACTGGGAATCATGGCCGAGCCAACTTGACACATACTTTTGGGGGACACAATCCAATCATAACATTCCACCCTTTGACCCCCCAAAATACGTGTCTTACCACATGTAAAACACACTACTAACCCATCATATCATCGCAAAAGTCTTAAACCAAATCCAAGTCCAAAACCTCATCTTCTGAATCATCTAAATCAAATATGAGTGAGACTTTAGGTATATTCCACCCTGGGGCAAAATTCCTGTTCATCTGTGAACCTGTAAAACCTAGATACAAGTTACAGGCATACTTCGGATATATTGTGAGTTTGGTTCCAGACCACTGTAATAAAGTGAGTATCGCAATAAAGCAAGTCACACAAATTTTTTGGTTTCCCAAAGCATATAAAAGTTATGTTTATACTACACTGTAGTCTGCTAAGTATGCAACAGCATTATATCTAAAATAACAATGTACATACCTTAATTAAAAAATAATTTATTGCTAAAAAATGCTAACCACCATCGGACCCTTCAGCAAGTTGTAATCTTTTTGCCGGTGGAGAGTCTTTCCTCAATGTTGATGGTTGTTGACAGATCAGGGTGATGGTTGTTGAAGGATGGGGTAGCTGCAGCAATTTCTTAAAATAAGACAACAATGAAGCTTGTCGCATCGATTGAGTCTTCCTTTCATTAAAGATTTCTCTGTAGCACGTGATGCTTGTTTGATAACATTTTACCCACAGTAGAACTTCTTTCAAAACTTGAGTCAGTCTTCTCAAATGCTGTCACTGCTTTATCAACTAAGTTTATGTAATATTCAAAATCCTTTGTTGTCATTTCAACAATGTTCACAGCATCTTCACCAAGAGTAGATTCCATCTCAAGAAACCACTTCCTTTGTTCATCCATAAGAAGTAACTCATCCGTTAAAATTCTATCATGAGATTGCAGCAATTCCATCACATCTTCAGGCTCCACTTCTAATTCTAGTTCTCTTACTATTTCTACCACATCTGCAGTTACTTCTGCCACTGAAGTCTTGAATCCCTCAAAGTCATCCATGAGAGTTGGCATCAACTTCTTCCAAACTCCTGTTAATGTTAATATTTTGACCTCCTCCCATGAATCATGAATGTTCTTAATGGCATCTAAAATAGTGAATCCTTTCCAGAAGGTTTTCAATTTACTTTGCTCAGATCCATCAGAGGAATCACTATTTATAGCAGCCATAGCCTTACAAAATGTATTTCTTAAGTAATAAGACTTGAAAATTGAAATTACTCCTTGATTCCATGGGATGCAGAATGGATGCTGTGTTAGCAGGCATGAAAACAACATTAATCTCCTTAGACATCTCCATCAGAGCTCTTGGGTGACCAGGCGCATTGTCAATGAGCAGTAATATTTTGAAAGGAATCTTTTTTTCTGAGCAGTAGGTCTCAATGTTGGGTTTGAAATATTCAGTAAACCATGTTGTAAACAGATGTGCTGTCATCCAGTCTTTGTTGTTCCGTTTACAGAGCACAGGCAGAGTAAATTTAGTATAACTCTTAAGGGCCTTAAGATTTTCTGAATGATAAATGAACATCAGCTTCAACTTAAAGTCACCAGCTGCATTAGTCTCTAACGAGAGAGTCAGCCTGTCCTTTGAAGCTTTAAAGGCAGGCATTGACTTCTCATCTCTAACTATGAAAGTCCTAGATGGCATCTTCTTCCAATATAAAGCTGTTTCATCTACATTGAAAATCTGTTGTTTAGTGCAGCCACCTTCATGAATTATCTTAGGAAGATCTTCTGGATAACTTGCTGCAGCTTCTACATCAGAAATTGCTGCTTCATCTTGCACTTTTATGTTAAACCTCATGAAATAACCACTGCTAGCTTTAAACTTTTCTTCTGCAGCTTTCTCACCTATCTCAGCCTTCATAGAACTGAAAAGAGTTAGAGCCTTTCTCTGGATTAGGTTTTGGTTTAAGGGAATGTTGTGGTTATTCTGATCTTCTGTCTAGACCATTAAACTTTCTCCATATCAGCAATAAGGCTGTTTCACTTTCTTATCATTCATGTGTTCACTGGAGTACCACTTTTAATTTCCTTCAAGAACTTTTCCTTTGCATTCACAACTTGGCTAACTGTTTGGCACAAGAGGCCTAACTTTCAGCCTATCTCAGCTTTTGACATGCCTTCCTCAATCATTTCTGCCTTTTGATTTAAGGTGAGAGATGTGTGACTCTTCCTCACTTGAACACTTAGAGGCCATTGTACACTTATTACTGGCCGAGTTTCAATACTGTTGTGTCTCAGGGAATAGGGGGGCCTGAGGAGAGGGAGAGAGATGGGGGAACAGCTGGTCAGTGGAGCAGTCAGAACACACACATTTATCGATTAATTTCACTGTCTTATATGGGCATGGTTCGTGGCACCCAAAAACAATGACAATAGTAACATCAAAGATCACAGATCACCATAACAGATATAATAATAATGAAAAAGTTTGAAATACTGCAAGGATTACTAAAATGTGACAGAGACACAAAGTGAGTGCATGTTATAGGAAAATGGCATCGACAGACTTGCTCAACATAGGGTTGTAACAAATCTTCAATTTATAAAAAAATATATCTGCAAAGCACAATAAAATGGGGTGTGCCTGTCTCTGTTCCCAAAGTACAATGGTGGAACAGACACAAGGTAGACATTTCCATTACAAATGGGAGAAATTGGAGGGAAAGAAGGGCAACAGTCACCAAGCAAGTCCAAAACCCAGCAGAACAAATTATGTTACCACTCAAGGAATGAAAATAATCGTCTCTTCTCTGAGACCATCTAGGTGATCCAACACAATGCAGATATTATCATTAATATCACACACAAGTAAAATTTTGCTGAAATTAATTCAAAAACAGTTGCAGCAGTACATCGATAGGGAACTGCCAGAAATTCAAGCCAGATTCAGAAGAGGACATGGAACGAGGGATATCATTGCTGATATCAAATGGATCTTGGCTGAAAGCAGAGAATACCAGAAAGATGTTTACCTGTATTTCACTGATTATGCAAGGGTATTCGCCTGTGTGGATCATAACAATTTATGGATAATATTGTGAAGAATGGGAATTCCAGAACACTTAATTGTGCTCATGCAGAACCCGTACATAGATGAACAGTCAGTCATTTGAACAGAACAAGGGGACATTGAGTGGTTTAAAATCAGAAAAGGTGTGTATCAGGATTGTATCCTTTCACTATACTTATTCAGTCCGTATGCTGAGCAGATAATCTGAGAAGCCAGACTATATGAAGAAGAATGTGGCATCAGGATTAGAGGTAGACTTATTAACAACCTGCGATATGCAGATGACACAACTTTCCTTATTGAAAGGGAAGAGGACTTGAAGCACTTACTGATGAAAATCAAACACTACAGGCTTCAGTATGGATTATACCTCAACATAAAGAAAACAAAAATCCTCACAACTAGACCAATAAGCAACATCATGGAGAAGCGGAGAAAATATTAAAGTTGTCAGGGATTTCACTTTACTTGGATCCACAATCAATGCCCACAGGAAGCAGCAGTCAAGAAATCAAACAGTGTATTGCATTGGGCAAATCTGCTGCAAAAGACCTCTTTAAAGCATCGAAAAGCAAAGATGTGACTTTAAGGACTAAGGAGCGCCTGACCCAAGCCATGGTATTTTCAATCACCTCATATGCATGCAAAAGCTGGACACTGAATAAGGAAGAACGAAGAAGAATTGACGTCTTTGAATTATGGTGTTGGCAAAGAAAATTGAATATACCGTGGACTGCCAGAAAAACAAACAAGTCTGTCTTGGAAGAAGTACAGCCAGAACGCTCCTTAGAAGTACGGATGGTGAGTCTTCATCTCACGAACTTTGGACATGTTATCAGAAGGAACTAGTCCCTGGAGAAGGACATCATGCTTGGTAATGTAGAGGATCAGAGAAAAAGAGGAAAACCTTCAACAAGATAGGCTGACACAGTGGCTGCAACAATGGGCTCAAACATAACAACGACTGTGAGGATGGTACAGGACTGGGCAGTGTTTCATTCTGTTGTACATAAGATTGCTATGAGTCAGAACTGAGTCAATGGCAGCTAACAACAGCAACAAACCTCAGAAATGTCCCTCAAATCTAGTTCCTCCTCACTATTCCCACTGCTCCAAAATCCAAGGAAGAGATGTTCCTCCGTCTGCCTTAGACATATTCTTCCTTCTAGTTCTTTGTCTTAATCTTTCCCATCAATTGTCCTCTAATTTTTGATAGCTGAAATCCTCCCTCTGTACTGGACCCTCCCTATCACTTAGAAACATGAGCAAGTGTCTCCTGACTTTAATGACCTTCCTAATTCCTATGCCCCTATGTAGTAGCTACTGCCTCTCCTTCCCTCTAGAAGCTTAGTCTCTAGAACGAATTGCCCACTTTTACAGTATTTAGACTCTCTCATTCACTTCTCAGCCTAACCACCTAGATGTTCTCACCAAGAACACCAGTGAGCACCATGGCACCATAGGCAGACACAGCACCTCTGCAACAAAGACCCAAAAAACTAAGTAAAACAGATGCAAATGTCAATCCTGGAACCCTAAGCATCAAATGAAGGGATAAAGAACGACATCAAACACCAAATGGGAGAAGAAACTGACAGAAACAGGGAATGAGAAGAGATATGGAGTGGAGGTCCCCTGCCAACTAACACAGCACAGCATCGCCATCTTGGGGGACAGCCAGCAACAACTCTGGACAGGGAGTAGGGGAAGGCAACTTCACGGAGCTCTCATTAGGGGACAGAGCACCCAGTAACCAGAACGTGCTTCCCCACCACTCACCCTTTTGCCCTGTATCCCACCTCCACGCCTTCCTGTCAGGCCATGCTGCACTACACAGCTAGAGACTCATGGCCTACCACCACCTCAGGTCCATCCCACCCTCACCCACCAGTTCCCACCACACTGCCATTTTTTTCTCTTTATTTTCTTTCTTTTCTTTCCCCCTCCCACCTAACCCCATAAGCCAACTCCCCTCCTTTCCTACCATCCCCAGGTCCAAACGGCCCCCACTCGCCAGCCCCTGCTGCACTGTCATTTTTTTCTCCTTTTTTCCTTTCTTTTCTTTCTAACTCCACCTAGCCCTGTAGGCCACCTCCACCCATTCCCTACAGCCAAAGCTTCACTGCCACAGAGAGAGTGCCACCGGTCCGCCAGCCCATAGCTGCCCCAAGTCCAACCTGACCCTACTCACCAGCCCCCAACACACAGCCAATTATTGTACTCTTTTTCTTTCTCTCTTTCTTTTCTTTCTACCTCCCACATAGCTCCGTATACAACCTCCCCCTCTTCCTGCTGGCTCCTAGGTCCACGATGCTTGCACCTGCCGGCTACCTTTTTTTTTTTCCGCCCTAAATTTTCATTTCTTTCTCTGCCCCCACCTATCCCCATACATCACCCCCACCTTCCTGCCAGCCCCCACCATGCTGCTGTGGCTAGACCATCCCCAGCACTCAAGCCTGCCATCACACAGGGCCCACAAAGCCCCTCCTATCCTGCTACTCAACCAGCTGCTAAATGGTGGGAAGCAAACCCTTACCGTTCCCCATCTGACACATTTGCTTATCTGGTGAGGGGCTGTGAATGCTCTCTCACTGCTGGACAAACATCAGGAAGTAGAGAGCACCTGCCCAGTCAACCCTCAGCCACCTCACCAAACCAGTGTACAGCAAAGCAGGCTCATCCTGCCTGCTGATGCTTTGCCTGCTGCTATCTGGCCCACTCAGACAAAGTGGTGAGAACTATCGTGCCTACAGACAAGGAAGCAGCAAAGCACACCTGGCCTGCCCACCTGACACATCAAAACAAAAAAAAGCAGGATGAAACAAATGAAAGTATAATCAATAAATAAAGAAAATAATACGTTAATGTTTCAGAGACATCAGACAATATCAAAACATATTTTTTTTAAAAAAGAAAAGATACCTCCATGAAGTGACCAAAGTAAAGAACCAGATAACCTTCCAGTAGAAGAAAAGACAGTGGAACTACCTGATATGGAATTCAAACCCCTGATATTTAGGGCACTCCAATAGACTAGGAAAGAGATCAAGGAAAACACAGACTAAACCAAAGAAAAATCAGACAAAATCATGGAAAACACAGGCCAGACTAATGAAAACATGGCCAAATTAAGGAAAACACATAAAAAGCAATAGAAGAATTCAGGAAAATAACACAAGACCAACAGGTCAAAATAAATAAACAATTAGAAGTCATACAAGAACAGCAACTAGAAATCCAAACAACAAAATTTCATAAATGGACTAAGGTGTGCCTGACCCAAGCCAGGGTGTTTTCAATTGCCTCATATGCATGTGAAAGCTGGACAATGAATAAGGAAGACTGAAGAAGAACTAACGTCTTTGAATTATGGTGTTGGCAAAGAATATTGAATATACTATGTACCGCCAGAAGAAGGAACAAATCTCTCTTGGAAGAAGTAGAACTAGAATGTTCCTTAGAAGCAAGGATGGTGAGACTATGTCTCACATACTTTGGATGTATTATCAAGAGGATTCAGTCCCTGGAGAAGGGCATCATGTTTGGTAAAGTAAAGGGTCAGCAAAAAAAAGGAAGACCCTCAGTGAGATGGATTGACACAGTGGCTGCAACAATGGGCTCAAACATAGGAATGACTGTGAGGATGGCGCAGGACCAGGCAGTGTTTCGTTCTGTTTTACATAGAGTCACTATGAGTCGGAATTGACTCACTGGCACCTAACAAGAAGAGCTAACAACTACAGTGGGGCTGACTGGATCCTGTGGTGGTAGGGGCCAAGTGGCAGCACTCAATAGACAAAGACATGGCGGGCATGGTTACCATAATGGACAGCAGAATCAAAGCAGTAATCAGAATAATCTGACTAGTATGGACTTATGGCGTTGGTTACATAGTCATGGTATCCCTAAGAGTGAAACAGATAGGGAATCTACTAAATATTTACTTGATCTGTACAAGCAGAAGAATTTTAGGTCAAGTAAACAGCAGTCTAACTCAAATCACCAGAATAGAGAGTCACGGCCCCTTAATAAATTCTGAGATTTGAGCTAGTTTACAGACCCCCAACCCCTTGAATGAAGGAGAGGCTGGGTATTTTGAGGAATGGCCCACTACACTTCCAAAAATTTATACTCTTAATCCTTCCTCCAGCTTTCCCCAAAGGATCTACGGCCTGTTACAAGAGTGACTGTTTACTGGGGAAAAAGAAATCATCAGACTTTTGGGGATTACTGGATACTGGCTCTGAACTGGCACTAATTTCAGGAGACCCAAAACAACACTGTGGCCCACCAGTCAGAGTGGGGGCATACAGAGGTCAGGGTATTAATGGAGTCTTAGCTCATATCTGTCTCACAGTAGGTCCAGTGGGTCCCCAAACCCATCCTGTAGTGATTTCCTCAGTTCCAGAATGCATAATTGGAATAGATATACTCAGAAACTGGCAGAACTCCCACACTGGATCCCTGACAAGTGGAGTAAAGGCTATTATGGTAGGAAAAGCCAAGTGGAAGCCATTAGAACTGCCCTTACCTAGGAAAACAGTAAACCAAAAGCAATACCGCATTCCTGGAAGGATTGCAGAGATTACTGTCACCCTCAAGGACTTGAAGGATGCTGGGGTGGTGATTCCCACCACATCCCCATTCAACTCATCTATTTGGCCTGTGCAAAAAACAGGATGGATCTTGGAGAATGACAGTGGGTTATCGAAAACTTAACCAGGTGGTGACTCCAATTGCAACTGCTATTCCAGACGTAGTTTCATTGCTTGAGCAAATTAATACATCTCCTGGTACCTGGTATGCACCTGTTAATCTGGTTAATGCCTTTTTCTCCATACTTTTTCTGAAGGACCACCAGTAGCAGTTTGCCTTCAGCTGGCAAGGCCAGCAATACAACTTCAGTGTCCTACCTCAGGGATATATCAACTCTCCAACTCTATGTCATAATTTAGTCCCCAGGGACCTTGATCGCCTTTCCCTTCTACAAGACGTCACACACATGATGACATGTGAATGCTCACCACAGGGTGACCTCAGCAGAGGAGGATTTTAACGATCAAGTGGGCAGGATGACATGTTGTGCGGAATCCAGTCATCCTCTTTCGCCAGCCACTCCCGTCATTGCCCATTGGGCTCATGAACCAAGTGTCCATGGTAGCAGGGATGGAGGTTATGCATGGGCTCAGCAACATGGACTTCCACTCACCACGGCTGACTTGGCTACAGCCACTGCTGAGTGCCCAATCTGCCAACAGCAGAGACCAACACTGAATCCCCAATATGGTATCATTCCTTGAGGTGATCAGCCAGCAATCTGGTGACAAGTTAATTACATTAGACCCCTTCCACAATAGAAAAGGCAGCATTTTATTCTTATAAGAATAGACACTCTGGTACAGATTTGCATTACCTAAATGCAATGCTTCTGCCAAAACTACCATCCATGGACTTACAGAATGCTTTGTCTACCGTCATGTTATCCCACACCTCAGATGAAGGGACTCACTTCATAGCAAATGAAGGGCTGAATGGGCCCATGTACATAGAATTCACTGGTCTTACCACGTTCCCCATCATCCTGAAGCAGCTGGCTCAACAAAACAACGTAACGGCCTAAACACACAATTACAGTGCCAGCTAGGGTGCAATACCATGCAGGTTTGGGACAATGTTCTCCAGAGGCCTGTATATGCTCTAAACAAGCATCCAATATATGGTGCTTTTTCTCCCATAGCTAGAATTCATAGATCTAGGAATCAAGGGGTGGAAATGGGAGTGGCACTACTCATTATTACCTTTGTCAGGCACTTGCAAAATTTTTGCTTCCTTTCCCTGAGACTCCATGCTCTGTGGGTCTAGAGGTCTTAGTTCCAAATGGAAGAAGGCCCCCACCTGGAGACACAACACTAATTCCATTGAACTGGAAGTTAAGAATGCCACCGGGCCACTTTGGGCTCCTTATGCCTCTGGATCAACAAGCAAAGAAGAGAGTTACCATTTTGGCTGATGTAATTGATCCTAACTACCAAGAGGAAATCAGACTGACACTGCATAATGGAGATAAAGAAGAGTATGTCTGGAATGCAGGAGATCCCTTAGGGCTTCTCTTAGTACTACCATGCCCTGTAATTTAAGTCATTGCAAAACTATAGCAACCCAATTCTGACATGACTACTAATGGCCCAGACCATTCAGGAATGAAGATTTGGGTCACCCCACCAGGCAAAGAACCACAACCAGCTAAGGTGCTTGCTGAAGACAAAGGAAATACAGAATGGGTATTGGAAGAAGGCAGTACTAAATACCAGTTATGATCATGTGACTAGTTGCAAGAATGAGGACTGTAATTGCTATAAGTATTTCTTCCTTGTATGTGTGCACCAAATATTTTCATTTTCTTCACTTACAAAATACAAGTTGTAAACAGGGCTTGTGCATGTTCAGTTGTATGCGTGTTAGATGCATCATGTTACGTGCAAGCATGACTTTATAATTGTCTTTATTCAGAGATTATGTATGGTTTAAGGAGATCTGTACAGGTGCAAAGTTGACAAAGGGTGGACTGTGATCGTTAAGGTTGTGTGTCAACTTGGCTGGGCCATGAGTCTCAGTTGTTTGGCAGTTATGATGTAGTTCGGTAGTCATATAATGATGTAATCACCACCATTGTGAGATCTGATATAATATGATCACCTCCATGATGGGATCTGCTATGAGTAGCCAATCAGCTGAAAGGGAGTTTCCTTGGGGGTGTGGCCTGCATCCAATATAGGTGGACTTTCTGGCAAGGTTCATAGACTTTTGCTCTCTGGATCCTGCAGTTGGCTCCTGTTCTTCCGACCTCTGATTCTTGGGACTTGAGCTAATAGCTTACCTGCTAATCTTGGGATTCATCAGCCTCCACAGTCTGTGAGCCAGCAGCCTGCCAGCTTATCTGCTGATCTTGGGATTTGTTGGTTTCTGCAGCCTGTAAGTCAGAGACCTGTTTTCTGACCTGCTTAACTTGGGTTTTCCAGCCCCTACAGCTATGTGAGTCAAGAGAAGCCTCCAGCCTGACCCATGGACTTGGAACTTTCTAGCCTCTACAACCACATGAGCCATGTCCTTGATATAAATCTCTCTCTCTCCATATATATATATATATATATATACACACACACACACACACACACACACACACACACACTTCACTGGTTGTGGTTCTATAGAAAACCCAGTCTAAGACACTGGCCAAAACCAAAGACAAAGAAAGAATCCTTAAAGCCACTGAGATAAATGAAAAGTCACTTACAAAGGAGAAACAGTAAGACTAAACTCTGATTACTCGGCAGAAACTATGCAGGCAAGAATGCAATGGGTTGACATATATAAAAACTTGAAAGAAAACACTGTCAACCAAAAATAATATACGCTGCAAAACTCCCTCTCAAACACAATGGCAAAATTAGGACATTTCCAGATAAACAGAAATTAAGGGAATTCGTAAAAACCAAATCAAACTTACAAGAAATATTAAAAGAGTCCTTCAGTTAAAGAACCAACAACAGCAGACAACAACTTGAGTCTAGGACACAGGACAGCATCAGCCAGATACCAATCTAGGTAAAGAACTCTCAGTAATAAAACAAAGCTGAAAGACTTAAAACAGGGAAACAGAGACATCAATCTGTAAATGATAACAGTATCACAACAATAAAAGAGGAATAAAAGGTATAGGTATAGAACTTACAAATGAAGAGCAAGTCAAGGCAATAGCAAGTAATAAAAGGCTGGATAAAACTTAGGAAGATAAGGGTAAATTTCAAAGTAACCACAAAGAAAGTTAACAACCTACTCATCAGAAAAAAAAAGAAGAAAAACATAAATACTTAGTAAACACAAAATCTATAATAGCAAAAGAAAAGAAACAAACAAAAGGAACTCAGCACCGGGAAGTTAAGAGGAATGAAGAAAACATCAGCACGATCCAAAAAAGCACAACAATATGACAGCAATAAAATCATACCTATCAATAATCGCACTGAATACAAAAGTCTTAAATGTACCTATAAAGAGATAAAAGACTGGCAGAACAGATGAAAAAAAAAATGACCCATCAATATGCTGTCCACAAGAAACACACCATAGACACAAAGAGAATATATTAAAAATCAAAGGATGGAGAAAGTATATCAAGTAAACAGTAGCCAGAAAAGGGTAGGAGTGGCAATATCAATTTCAGATAAAATACACTTTAAGGCAAAATCACCCATAAATGACAAAACCCATTGCCATCGAGTCAATTCTGACTCATAGCAACCGTATAGGACAGAGTGGAACTGCCCCAGAGTAATTCAAAAGAGTAGCTGGTGGATTCAAACTGCTGATCTTTTGATTAGCAGCTGAGCTCTTAACCACTGTGACACCAGGGCTGCATAAATGAACAGGGGGAACATTATATAACGATTAAAAGGATAATCCACCAAGAAGATGTAATCTTAATAAATATCAATAACAGGGCTCCAAAACACATAAACTCTAATGGCACTAAAAAGAGAAATCAACAGTTCCACAATAATAGTAGGAAACTTCAACACACCACTCTCGGTAAAGGACAGAACATCTAGAAAAAAACTCAACAAAGATACAGAAGATCTAAAGACCACAATCAACCAACTTGACCTTATAGACATATATACAACACTCCATCCAACAGCAGCAAAGTATACATTCTTTTCCGATGCACACGGAACTTTCTCCAGAATAGACCACATTTTAAGCCACAAAGTAACCCTCAATAAAATCCAAAACATCAAAATAATATAAAGCATTCTCTGATTACAATGCCATATAAGTAGAAATCAGTAACAGGAAGAGCAAGGGGGAAAAAATCAAATACATGGAAACTGAATAACACCTTGCTTAAAAACTGAATAATAGAAGAAATCAAAGAGGGAATAAAAAATTCCTAGAATCAAATGAGAATGAAAGCACATCATACCAAAAGCTTTGGGACACAGCAAAGGTAGTGCTCAGAGGTCAACTTATAGCAATAATTACACACATCAAAAAAGAAGAACAGGCCAAAGTTGAAACGTTAGCCTGACAACTCAAACAAATAGAGAACAACAAAAGAAGCCCACAGCCACCAGAAGAAAGGAAATAAAAAAGATGAGCAGAAATAAATGAAATAGAGAACAGAAAGACAGAAAGAATCAACAAGACCAAAAGTTGATTCTTTAAAAAGATCAACAAAATCAACAAACCATTGGCCAAACTGACAAAGAAAAACAGGAGAGGATGCAAATAACACAAATAAGGAACAAGGCAAAGGACATTACAACAAACCCAACTAAAATAAAAAAGATAATAACAGAATACTATGAAAAATTGTACTCCAATAAATTTGAGAACCTGGAAGAAATCAACAAATTTCTAGAAACATACTTCCTACCTAAACTAACACAAACTGAAATAGAAAATATGAACAGACCCATAACAAGAGAAGAGATGGAAGAGGTAATAAACATAAAAATTACCCCCCCCCAAAAAAAAAGAAGCCCTGTCCCAGATGGCTTCACTGGAGAATTCTACTAAACATTCAGAAAAGAGCGCACCTCAATACTACCCAAATTATTTCAGAGCATAGAAAAGGAAGGAATACTCCCAAATTCATTCTATGAACCCAGCATAACCCTGATACCAAAGCTAGGCAAAAACACCACAAAAAAAGAAAATTACAGACCAATATCTCTCATGAATATCCAAAACCAAAAGAAAACCCATTGCCATCGAATCAATTTCAAGTCATAGTAACCCTCTCGGATCGAGTAGAACTGCCCCATATGGTTTCCAAGGAGTGGCTGGTGGATTTGAACTGCTGACATTTTGGTTAGCAATCGAGTGCTTAACCACTGTACCACCAGGGCTCCTTCATGAATATAGATGCAAAAATTCTCAACAAAATTCTAGCCAACAGAATTCAGTATCATATCAAAAAAAATAATACACCACAACCTAGTGAGATTCATACCAGGTATGAAGGATGGTTCAATATGAGAAAATCAATCAACATCGTCCAGAACATAAATAGAACAAAAGAGAAGAATCACATGATCATCTCAAACAACACAGAAAAGGAATTTGATAATGTCCAACACCCATTCCTGATAAAAAATGCCTCAATAAAAGAAGTATATAGAAGGGAAACTCCTCAATGTAATAAAGGGCATCTACACAAAACCAACAGCCAACATCATACTCAATGGAGAGAGGCTGAAAGCATTCCCCCTGAGAACGGGAACGAGACAAGGATGCCTTTTATCACCACTCTTATTTAACATTGTGCTGGAAATCCTAGCCAGAGCAATAAGGCAAGAAAAAGAAATAATGGGCATCCAAATTGGAAAAGAAGAAGTAAAACTATCCCTATTCGCAGATAATATAATCTTATACTTAGAGAACAATAAAGATTCCACAAGAAAACTACTGGAACTAACAGAAAGATTCAGCAGAGTAGCAGGATACAAGCTCAACACACAAAAATCAATTGGATTCCTATACGTCAACAAAGAGAACTTTGAAAAGGGTATCAGGAAAACAATACCATTTATAACAGCCCCTAAAAAAAGATAAAATACTTAGGAATAGATCTAACCAGGGACATAAAAGACCTATACAAAGAAAACTACAAAACACTATTGCAAGAAAACAAAAGAGACCAACATAAATGGAAAAAAATACCATGTTCATGGATAGGAAGACTCAACATCATGAAAACATCAATTCTACCCAAGGCACTCTACAGATATAATTCAATCTTGATCCAAATTATCAACAGCATCCTTTAACGAGATGGAAAATCTAATCACCAACTTTATATGGAAAGGAAAGAGGCCCTGGAAAAGCAAAGCATTACTGAAGAAAAAGAACAAAAAGGAGGCCTCACACTACCTGATCTCAGAACCTACTATACAGCCACGTAGTCAAAACAGACTGCTGTCCTATAGGGTCGCTATGAGTTAGAATCGACTTGACAGCAACAGGTTTGGTTCTCAGGCCTTAATACATGGCATTAACAGGATACAAACCATAACCATCAACACACAAAACCCAACAGATAAACTAGATAAATGGGATCTTCTAAAAATCAAACACCTATGCTCTTCAAAAGACTTCACCAAAAGAGTCAAAAGAGAACCTACAGACTGGGAAAAAATTTTTGGACAGT
>NW_004443952.1:15364088-15419854 GCF_000243295.1 Trichechus manatus latirostris
ATTTAAAAAAAAAAAAAAAAAAAAACAGACTGGTACTGGTATAATGACAAACACAGACCAATGGAACAGAATTGAGAACCTAGATGTAAATCCACCCACCTATGGTCAGCTGATCTTTGACAAAGGACCAAAGTCCACTAAATGGGGAAAGACAGTCTTTTTAACAAACGATGCTGACAAAACTGGATGCTCATCTGTTAAAAAAAAAAATGAAACAGGACCCATACCTCATGCCATACACAAAAACTAATTCAAAGTGGGTCAAAGACCTAAATGCAAAGCCTAAAATCACAAAGAACATGGCAGAAAAAGTAGGAACAACGCTAGGGGCCCTAATACATGGCATAAATAGAATACAAATCATAACTAACAATGCACAAACACCAGGAGATAAACTAGATAACTGCAAGCTCCTAAAAATTAAGCACTTATGTTCATCCAAAGACTTCACCAAAAGAGTAAGAAGAAAACCTACAGACGGGGAAAAAAAAATTTGGCTATGACATATCCAACAAGGGTCTAATCTCTAAAATCTATAGAATACTTCAACATCTCAATAACAAGACAAATAATCCAATTAAAAAACAGGCAAAGGATATGAATAGACACTTCACCAAAGAAGACATTCAGGCAGCTAACAGACACATGAGGAAATGCTCACAATCATTAGCCATTAGAGAAATGCAATGAGATACCATCTTACCCCAACATTACTGGAGCTAATCAAAAAAAAAAAACAAATGTTGTAGAGGTTGTGGGGAGACTGGAACTCTTATGCACTGCTGGTGGGAATTTAAAATGGTGCAACCAGTATGGAAAACAATAGGGTGCCTCCTTAAAAGCTAGAAATAGAAATACCATACGATCCAGCAATCCCACTCCTAGGAATATATCCTACAGAAATAAGAGACATCACATGAATAGACATTTGCACGACCACGTTCATTGCAGCATTATTCACCATAGCAGAAAGATGGAAACAACCTAAAGTGCCCATCAACAGATGAATGGATAGACAAATTATGGTACATACACACAATGGAACACTATGTAACAATAAAGAACAATGATGAATCTGTGAAACATCTCACAACATGAATGAATCTGGAGGGCATTATGCTGAGTGAAATAAGTCAATCACAAAAGGACAAATATTGTATGAGATCACTATCATAAAAACCCAAAAAAAGGTTTACACACAGAAAAAAAAAAAATCTTTGTTGGTTATGAGGGAGGAGAGCAGTGGGAGGGGACATCACTAACTAGATAATAGACAAGTGTTAATTTTGGTGACTCAGCCATGGTGTTTTTCAATCACCTCATATGCATGAGAAAGCTGGACAATGACTAAGGAAGATCAAAGAAAATTGTGGTGTTGGCAAAGAATATTGAATATACCATGGACTGCCAAAACAGCAAACAAATCTATCTTGGAAGAAGTACAACCAGAATGTTCCTTAGAAGCAAGGATAGCAAGACTATGTCTCACAGACTTTGGACATGTTATTAGGAGGAATCAATCCCTGGAGAAGGACATCATGCTTAGTAAAGTAGAGGTTCTGCAAAAAAGAGGAAGACCCTCAACAAGATGGATTGACACAGTGGCTGCAACAATGGGCTCAAGCATAACAGCGATTCTGAGGATGGTGCAGGACTGGGTGGTGTTCTGTTCTGTCATACACAGGGTTGCTATGAGTCAGAACCTACTCGATGGCACCTAACAACAACAACAACAACAACTTTGGTGAAAGGAAAGACAACACACAATACAGGGGAAATCAGCAACACTTGACCAAGGCAAAGCTATAGAAGCTTTCTAAGCACATCCAAACACCTTGAGGGACAAAGTTATGGGGGCTAAGGGCTGGGGACCATGGTCTCAGGGGACATCTAGGTCAACTGGCATAACATAGTTCTTAAAGAAAATGTTCTACATCCTCCTTTGGTGGGTAGCATCTGGGGTCTTACAACTATTGGTCTCATCATGTTCAGAGAAAAGGAGAATGAAGAAAACCAAAGACACAAGGAAAACATTAGTCCAAAGGACTAACTGGACCACATAAACCACAGTTTCCACCAGCCTGAGCCCAGAACTAGATGGTGCCCAGCTTCCACCATCAACCACTCTGGGATCACAACAGAGGGTTCCGGACAGAGCAGGACAAAATGTGGAACAAAATTCAAATTCACAAAAAAAAAAAGAAAAAAAGACCTGACTTACTGGTCTGACAGAGACTGGAGGAACCCTCATGACTATGACCCTCAGACACCCTTGTAACTAAGAACTGAAGCTACTTCCAAAGTCCACCTTTCATTCAAAAATCAGTCACGCCTATAAAACAAACAATAACACAGATGAGGAACTTGCTTCTTAGTTCAATCAGGTATACAAGACCAAATAAGCAACACCTGCCAAAAAACAAAGACGAGAAGGAAGGAAGGGACAGGAAAATTGGACAAACGGACACCGAGAACCCAAGGTGGAAAGGAAAAGGGGGAGAGTCCTAACACATTGTGGGGACTGCAACCAATGTCACGAATCAATTTGTGTGTAACTTTTTGAATGCAAAACTAATTTGTGCTGTCAACTTTCACTTAAACACAATAAAATTTTTAAAAAATAAAAATAAAAAAACACCAATGATCTACAACCCAGTGAACACTTTTTAGTCTTCACCACTGTGACTCCTACCTCTTGCCCCCAGCATGACCAACAGCTCAATTATCTAGAAAACTCCTATTCATCCTTAAGATTTGATTTAAGACCTGCCTCCTCTATGACTCTTTCCAGACCTCTCTAGACAAGTGTGACTCCTTTCTTTTGAAACCCATGCAGTATTTTATGTTTATTTCTATTACAGCTCTTCTTACATTGTATTGCATTTAATTTTTTACAACTCTCTCTCCCTTCCTAATCTATCAATTCCTGGAAAACACAGGTACTGTCATTTTTAGTACATGGCATGTGGGCCTCCAATAAATGTTTGCTAAATTTAACTAAATTCATTCTAATATTTGTTACTAAAGAGCTAGTTAAAACAAAGTTTTTCGTTCATTTGTTTAAGAAAATCTTGTGAAGCAATTTAAACAAGAGTCAATTCTATTTTTCTATACATATTAAACAAGAAGAAAAGTCAAGCATGAAAATACTTTCCAAATTGAAACTGAACTTTACATGTTCTGTTTGATTCAATTTATAGTAGTAACACTTTTGAGTATGTCACAGGCACTGTGATTACACACTAATAATATTAATGACAAGACAAAAGGAGTCTGTCTGGAAGTGATGTGGTACAGATGAAAGAAAGATACTCGGCTTCTATTCTCTGCTCTGCTATTAACTCACTTGGACAAGTCCCTTTCTCGGTCACCCCATTTGAACAATGATGGGACTGCATTAGATGATCTCTAAGGGCACTTCCAGCTCTGAAGAGCTAAAATTCTATTTTTTCAAAGACTGGTAAGATGAAGGTCACTGATTTCAGAAGGCTGATGAACTGTGAAACCAACCTGTGGGAAGGGATATTAGCAAGGATCTTGAAGTGGCCAAGAAAATCAACTATGAATGGAATTCAGAGAAAGGCTATGATTTGGATTAAAATGATCAATGTAAATGGGAGAACAATCTAGAGGTCAGCTATGAATGGAGGTACAGATTTCAAAAGCCAAGAGCCTTGCAGTAAACTGCGAAGGCCAGTGGCCTTAGAGTAGCAGTGGTGGAGGACAAGGACTCTATAGAAGCTCTCTATCCCATGGAGCCACCAGGGAATTGACAGAGTTATCTTTCCTGGAGAGAAGTACAAACAAAGACTTATTGTTCAAGAACATCCAGCTTTCAGGTAAGATAAAGAAATTTCTGGTTTATTATTTATTTAACATTTCATGGAGTTTTTACCATATGAAGATAACTGTGCTTAGGCACTATAGATGCAGTGTGAATAAGACATAGATGGTTCCAGCCGTTTGCGGTATTTTCTGTAACAGAACTAAACTACATTCACAGTGAAGCCAATTTGCCTAGAGTAAGGATGGGGCATAGCTTCAGTGGAATAAGGTAGTCAAAGATTACGCCTCTGTTGACAGTTTTCTATATCCTGGAAGGATAAAGGGGTATGCTACACCTTTGTGCCTGGGGTTGATAAGACTAGGAGAGGTAACTGCTTAGTTTTCTGAACCAGCTGGCTGCAAAGTTCCAAGAAATTGCTTCCTTTTAGTAATTTTACAAACTTGCCTCAATACTGTGACAGCTTAGCTGAACATAATTTTACAGGTGAACTTTCATCCCAAGGTTTTTCTCATGCTTTGAGCAGATTTGGTTCCATGTCCCAAACCCTTGTCCCACCTGCCTCATTTCACCCAGAGACGTCTTTGCCTACTAAAAAGTCCTTCAGTATCCTACAGTTTGCTACAGTTTGCTCCATAGGGTTGTTCCCAGGGATAATATAAGGCCACTGAATTAGAGCTGCAGGTTTTTTATCATTCTTAGCAACACACACATTTACTCAGGGCCTGCATATTCCAAGCTTTGTGTTCACCACTGATCAGCTTACTCCTTTGATCACAGCAGATTTTGATTTGACTATTGAAAAACTCAAGAAGGATGGTGGGACCCAGTCAAAGTCTAAGAACCAGATTAGCTCCTAAGAACAATAGGGTGGTTTATTAGTCAGCTACAAACAGCCCCCAGAATCTCAGTAGTTTACAACAGTCATTCGGATCTTCCCCTCATTATATAAAGGCTGAGGATTGGCTCTGCTGAGCTCTGCTGAGTTCTGCTTGGCTTCCCTGGGCTCACATTTCTCCTCCTCCTGGGACTCAGGCTTAAGAAACAACCATATTTGTGACATGAAGTTCTTATTGCAGAAACCCTGGTGGTGTAGTGGTGAAGAGCTAAGGCTGCTAACCAAAAGGTCAGCAGTTCAAATCCACCGGGAGATCCTTGGAAACCCCATGGGGCAGTTCTACTCTGTCCTATAGGGTCACTATGAGTCGGAATCGACTCGATGGCAACAGTTTTTTTTTTTTGTTTTTGGTTCTTATAGCAAAGAGCAGATGCTTAAGTTGTAGAGCCAAACCAGGCAAGTTCATCTAGAAGTTCTGTTTAGACATGGTTGATACCACATCTATGGGATCTCTGGGTGGTACAAATGGTTAAGCACTTGGCAGTTCAAAAGTGCCTCAGAAGAAAGGCCTGGCAACCTGATTCTGAAAGGTCACAACCTTGAAAACCCTATGGAGTGTAGTTCTACTCTGTACAAATGGGGTTGCCATGAGTTCCGAAGAGACTCAACAGCAACTAGTTTTATGCCACATCTGCTCACAATCCATTACCCAAAGCAAGTGAATAATGCAGAGAAATACATTTCACCTATAGGAAAGTATGGCAGGGGACCCAGGGAGTGTGAAAGGAAAAGGAGAAAAAAATTATTGTGAACAAATATTACAACCTACCACAAGTGGTAAAATGGAATAAAAAGGAATTTGGAGTCAGAATACTAAAATTCAGGCCAATACTCCAAGTATTTGCTATATGAGCTTGGGCATCATTTTACTTCTCCGGATCTCAATCTCTTCATCTGTAAAATGGGGATATTGATGCTTGTCTAAATTAATGTACAGGGTTACTATGAGGATCATTTTAGCTAATGCATGTGAAAATACAGTATCAGCTATCAAGCACTTTTAAATAGTTTCTTATTTTTTATAATAAATGATTAATAACAGTAGCCAGCTATAGGACAGTGACTACAGAGTAGGAATTTCCCTAGAACTTAAACATACAAATAAACAATCTCTACCACTCTGTTAAGAGCTGACTCTCTTATATTTACCTATAACAGGTACAAGATCTGAAATCTGTAATAACCATATATACTCATCATTCTAACCACAGTCAGAAAGACAGCATTTTACAAAGGTTATACCGACATTTGAAAGATATCTAAATTGTGCTATTAATAATAATAGTAATAAAACAACAATAATCACATTCATGATGCACTTTAGAGTTTATAAAGCACTTTGATTTTACCAGTGATGACCCTGAGTCTTAGAAAAGTTAAATAATTTGCCTCATGTTTCACAGCTCTGTAAGACAGGGATGCTTAGGTTAGAGTTAGGTAAGCCAGGTTTTCCATATTCCCATGGAACTAGTAAGAAAATTTCTAAAACACATATATAAATACATAGACACACTGATGCAATGATAAATAAAGCTATGAAACTTCCTATGCCAAGAGTCCATTAAAATGACCAGTGTATGTGTATAAAATTTTTATTGTTTTAGAATGAAAAATCTGACAAAAAAGGCCAGAGAAATGTAGCCCCAATCATACAGAAGAATCTGAAAACTCACCAAATCCAACTGTGCGATCAGGAGGTTTGCACCTGGGCTGATGAGAAACAAGATCTCCGTTTCCAAGGTGACAGTGGGCAAGTGGACACATGAAGAACAGGACACACTCACACACACCAGAAATCTTCCAAACTCCCAGGCCCTAATTGTACAAACACACAAGTAAAGTGATCACAAATCAAAGAAGGTGGCATTTGCCTGGAGATATTTTCTAGGACACAACCTGACTTTATCTTCCCACTTTGTAAAATTATAGCATTCACGAGATTCCTAACTGTAAAACCTGCTGCCATCAAGTCAGTTTCGACTCATGGTGATCCCATGTGTTATAGATAGAACTGCTCCATAGGGTTTTCAATGGCTGCAATCTTTTGGAAGGAGATTGCCAGGCCTTTCTTCTGCAGTGTTGCTGGGTGGGTTCAAACCCACCAGACCTAAGGTTAGTTGCTGTTGTAAACCACTTACACCACCTACGGACCCCTTCCTAACTCTGTTGTTGTTGTTAGTTGCCGTCAAGTCCATTCCAACTCATGGTGACCCCTAGATAAGTCTAAAAACTCTTGGGAACTTCTTAGTTCCCTCCCTTCAACAGACTAGATGGGGGCAAGGGTTACTAGGTGGTGGACTGGAGGCTAAAGCTACGAGGAAAATTCAAAGAAAGCCTCCCTCGGCCTACCCTTGATCAGCAGCTGAATTTGAGCGGATTTGCACCAGAAATATTGTGCCTACTCTGTCACTTTAATCAAGAACCTTACTTTTTTTACTTCCTAAACCATTGCAGTAACATCGTAACTGGAATCTCAGCCCCTAATCTCTGTCAACCTCCAATCCATCTCCCAAGATGATAACCAGAGTGATGGTTGTAAAATGCCTATGGGACCATTTCATACCCTTCAATCAAAAAAAAAAAAGAAAAAAAAAAACTTCAATAAATCACAGCTACCTGAAGGATAAAGGATAAATCCCTCAGTGTTGGATCCAAAGTCCCTTCATCCTTTGATTCCATTCTACTTCTTCACCTTCAACCCTGCAACTCAGCCTACCAAGTTAAATCAAACATCCTCCCTAAGGTACCATCCTCTCTCATGCCCCCATGTTTTATCCAAGCCAGTCTTTCTGCCTGGAGTGCCATTTTCCTCCATCCATTAGGTAAACTCCTACAATGCTTCAAGCATCAGCTCAAATGTCACCTGGTCTAGACATCACCATCCCCAAGAAAATCAGTTGCTGTCTCTGAGCTGTGGTCCCACAACCCCGTGCTTAGCCTTTTCCTAGCACTGTCCTCAATGTGTTAAAATTGTCACCCCAAGTTAACTCTGATGGCAGGGACTGGGTCTTATACACCTTTATAGCCCCAGTTTTGGGGGACACAGAATAAATATTTAATCCATGTTGCTGAAAGAAGCCTTTTTTCTCTGATGTCCATGGAGCATTTATGAAACGCCATAACTACCTTGGGAAACACATGTAGAAAATATTTTGGGATCCCTTTCTAACTAGATTTGTTAAATACCAGAAGAGCAATTCACTGGAAGAGTAAAGTCATCTCACCCATTTGCTGCCAAACAATGGCCCAGAGGCTACATCCAATCTCTGATAAAGTGCATTCACTAGTTCATAACAAAATAATAGAGTAAGATTTTCTGCAATTATTTCTTTCCTCTTTTTGGAGAGGTTATCTTTTTTATGCAATGAATGGAACAGTAGTAAAAACAGTTTTGGTTTGGTTTTGCTTATTTGTTTATACTCTTACTTGGCAATTTAAAAACAGCATGCCAGTACTGATCTTTGTGATAGCCAGGGTCCCAACAGGACACAGAAATCACCCCAAATGGTTCAAATAGAGAGACTTCAGTGAAGGGACCACTCACAACACTGGCGTCAGGGTTCAGAGAATAAACAAGGGAAGTGAGATGCCCAGAAGTGTCAAAGGGAGGAAACAGTATCGCTGGAGCCTGAAAAGAGCTAAAGCAGTGAAGGGGCCACGTGGCAGAAGCTGTAGCCTTTGAGGAATATCACTACTCCAGACATGCTGCATCGAAGCAACATGTCTCTCCTGTCATTCCTTTGTCTTCTGCCAAGGACCCCATTGGCCAAACCTCGCTGGAATCCAGCCAGCAAAGGACTCTGGCTGGTGCAGTCCATAAGGGCCAGCTTCCTGGGTACAAAGTAGGTCAGAATGGATTGGGGAAAGAGGAGAAATGAGGAATAGCCTGCATGGTTCCCCTCAATATTTTACCTGGTCCATGAAATCTTCATTTTGGCCATCACTCACTTACTGGAATGAACACCCAAAAGGGAAGCAGAATCCTGAATTCTAGATTGATCTCTTCAGGCTATTATCTAGGTGACCTTAAGTAACTCACTTAACCTCTCTGGGCTACATTTTCTTCATCTGTAAGATGAGAATAATAATGCACCTCATGTGCAGCCACTACCCATCTATCTGTGGAGGCTTGCATATTGCTATGATGCTGAACAGGTCTCAGAGGAGCTTCCAGACTAAGACCTACTAGGAAGAAAGGCCTGGTGATCTATTTCTGAAAATCAGCCAGTGAAAACCCTATAGATAACAAGAATCTGATCCACAACTTGCAAAGATCCAACAGTGTTTCGTTCAGCTGTGCATGGGGTCACCAGGAGTCGGGGGCTAACTCAACAGCAGCTAACAACAACAATATGCATAATGTACCCAAGATGTTTTGGGGTACATAAAGATAATTTAGACTTGCATAGTATCCTCAAGGGAGAATGGTGGCAAATATCTGAAAGTGGTTGGTACCCTAGTCGATCCAAAGCCTACATCTGTTTACCTGTCTGTCTCTTCCAGTAGCTCATGAGCTCCCCAAAATCACTGGTCTCATTTTATCTGCATTTAGCACATATTATGTGCTCGACGAATTTTTGCTGAAATAAAAATAAATAAACATCTGGAACAAAAGAAAATATGAAACACAATGTAAAATGCATTCACTCTCCATAGACACAGAACAGTTTATCATTATCACCCGCTTAACAGAGTAAAAAACACATGGAAATCACACTATTTGCCCACAAAATAATTACATTATGGCTCCAAAAAAGGGCTTAATGAATGTATAAGTCAAAAAAAAGGGCATATTTATTTTTTCCCTCTCCTTTGTAAGAGTGTCTCCTCAGTCAGAAAGAGAAGGAAGATAAACAGCAGACTCTGAACAAGCTTTTGAAGCTGTGCTATCAACAAAGGATCTTCTAAATCAATTCACCACCAGACACGGAATGCAGGCAGTTCTCAGAAATGTCTCACAAAGAAGCACAGAGAAAGACTCTCTAAAGGCGGAAGCAGGGGATGTTTCCATCCTGAAGATGGAAATTTAGTACAGCAGTAAGGCCTGTGCTGGCAGACTTTTCCACAGAATCAGAACTGCCTGGTAGTTCCCTGGCCATTTCAGCACACGATTCAGAGTCAAAACGCTTTCTCAAGGCCACACGGGTGAGTTTTCATTCCAGACATATAAGTCAGACTCCTCAGCTCCCCTCACCCTGTGCTCTCAGCCTTCTCTGCCAGCACTAGGCCTACCCAAGCAGGGGCCGCCAGCAGAAAAACAAGGGGCATTGAGGAGGAGCACCAACTTGAACATCTGCCAGCACCATCTGCAAATGCCACAGTCTGAGAAGACAGAGAGGCAGCTTCAAACCCCACTGAATTTAAAGGAGACATGACATCAGCTGGGCTTCACTGGAGCCAGTACCTACAGGGACTCAGTTTATCCACTTAGCTTTTCAGGTCCAAAAATATGATTTTTGCCTATGTCCCCTAAAGTGATCAAGTTCTTAGGACCTAATGCCCCAATGAATCTCATAAGAGACTACTGTATAAAACAAACATGACCATTTTTAAATTTATAACTAGGGTCAATAAACCTGCTTTAAGCTTCTACTACGGGCCATATGCTGGATGGAAATGTAGCGAATAAGATCATATTGTCCTAATACCAAGTTGTTCACAATGGATGAGAGGGAAAAATAAATATGATTTTACAAGATAGAGTAATAAGTATTATAATAATGGCAAGCATAGAATGTTACAGTAACATGGAGGAAAGGCTCCTAACGTGTGCTGGGTAATTAGGGAAATCATCTGGGAGTAATGTCTGCATGAAAGTTTTCTAGGTGAGTGAGGGACCTAGGGGACATTCTAGCCCAGGACAAATTGATATCTCTATGATCCCTCCCTGCCGAAGCCCAAGGTCAAAGGAGCCTTAACAAAGAGTCCCTGCAGCTACACTGTCTGAATCCAGGAAGTCCTTCATGTTCATCTCCAATGCTCTGCTCTAGTTATTCACTTTCTTCCCAATTCTCGTGTTTCCATCATGAATTCAACTCTCTTTCCACTTTCAGATGGATGACCCACTGGATGGTTACCAAACTTTGATTTCAGTTTCTGTCCCAAATGCTACCTCTCTGGTGTCTCCTCTCAGCTCCACCCACTGGAACATGCACATGGGTCCTTTCCAGGGTATTGTGCCTGAGCTCAGTGCTCCATGCTCCTCTGGGCTTGGTAAGGAATAGGGAGATTGGAGCACTGCAGGCAGTGAAAGCAGATGTGCAATGGTAAAATTCCCTCTATCAAGGGTGCTCTGCCTCACCTAGGTCCCAGTGTCCCTGAATCAGGCATAGCCATGTGTTTAGAGGACACAGGCTTCAAGCCAGAGAATTTGAGATCTTAAGAATGATTCTTCCAGGTTTCAGCCAATGTCCCATGAATTGCAGCATTATCCCAAATAGGAAGGTGGGCAGATTATCAATGCACCTAAGGACACACACGGATCTTCTTAATTCGATGTGAACATTTCTAATGTTCATTAAGTGGACAGATCTAAGAACCATCTCTCTAGCTGTTTCTTACGAAGACAGTAAGCTCAGTCATTCTGCACTGATGAGTATAACTGTCCCTCTCAGAAGGGGACTTTCTCACAAATTTTGAGGACCTCCCACCATCATGCCCTATATCTTACTGAACCCCTCCAACAAAACAAAAACAAGGTGTTTCACTGATAATAGTCACCTCTCTATGTCTTCTCATTGCTCCTTAGAGTGCAGTGTTTTCTCAAAGCCAACCCACCCTTAACCCCACAAACTAGATCATTCTATGAATAAGAGTCTCATCTCCCCACCTGTATTGTTAGCTCCAAGAGACAGGAGCTACAGCTTAAGATTTTGTGTGTGCAGGCACTGATGCAATGTGGGGCAAGTCACTTAGCCTCTCAGTAAAACTGGGAAAAATAATAGAGCTATCCTCAGAGGGCTGCTGGGAGAATTACAAGAAATGATATATGGAAAATCCCCAGCAACCTGTGCCAGGAGGGCTGCACATTTAAGCAAGAAGACACATACTCAAAAAGGCCAATAGTATCTAACACTGGTGAGGTCTGTGGAGAGATGCCATAGTCCATGTCCCTGGGTTCTATGAATTTTGAAGCCAGGGCAAAGAGAACGCTGATTGAGAGCTACTGAAAAATCATTCATTTACTTGCTCATCTATCCATCCCCTCACCCATCCATCTAGCCATTTACTGGATAGAGATTAAATGCACAGGCTCTGGAGACAGGTCTCCAGGTTGAATCTTGACTCCACTTACTAGATATGTGACTTAAGCAAGGTAGTTAATTGCTTACACTTCAATTTTCGCCTTCTGTAAAATGGGAATAGTAATAGTGAAAGCCTCCTAGGCTTACTGTGTGGAAAAAACCATCCCTGTGTATAGTCCTGGCACAGTGTAAGCATCGGTACATTCTGCTGCTACCATGATGACAATGACAATGACGAAGATGATATGAAGTATGGAACCTGCACAAAAGGGAAGGGTGAAGATGCATAAATCAAACTGTAGACACGATACTGTCGAAGTCGGCCCTAAATAATTTGGGCAGAGGCTGCTTCTTCTGCTATTGGGCTGTGTTGAGATCTGTTGGGTTTTCAAAGGAGGACAGAGACCCTGCCAAGTCCCTTCCTGTTCCCAGTTTACCCAGATCAGCTAAACCAAAAAGTCAATTCCAACTCATAGTGACCCTACAGAACAGAGTAAAACTGCCCCCATATGGTTTCCAAGACTGCAAATCTTTACGGGAACAGACTGTCTCATCTTTCTCCTGCAGAGCTGCTGGTGGGTTCGAACCACCGACCTTTCGGTTGGCAGCCAAGCACTTAATCACTGTGCCACCAGGTCAGCTGCACACCTGCAATTAAACCTTGAAGGGATTTGAGGAGGCCCTCATTTTCAGCAGCCTTTTTTTTTTACTATCTTTTCACAGGTTTGTTCCCAGTCACTTGTCAATGTGTCACTTCCCTTCAACCTTCCCTCTAATGCATTTGCTAAAAAACAATTTCCAAAGTCTCCTTGTTACTAAGAGAGACGCGGAGAAAGAGAGAAGAGACAGAGCTGGAAAAGCTATAGACTCTCTTTGATGAGTCAAAGATTCTAGCATTTCCCTTTCTTGCAGCTCTGCCTTTGACTGACATTGGGGCTTGTTTATAAATCTTTAACATGAGCCAGTGATCCTTTTCCAAAACCTAAAGCTGCACATTCTCGAGAGTTTTAATGAGCAACCTTTCAAGGTGGAGGAACGGGTAGCATGCGAGGAAGGGTGTGAGGGAACGAGGGCTTCCCAGGCCCTCACATCCACCCCCACTTTCCTACTTGGATTATATTTTTCTCCTTTTTTTAAAAAAAAAAAATTTATTGTTGTAAAAATACAGATAATACAACATTTGCTAATTCAATAATTTTCTTATGTGCAATTCAGTGACACCAATTACATCAATCATGCTGTACAACCACCACCAATATCCACTGTCAAATTTTCCATCGCCATGAACAGAAACTCAATGCTTCCTAAGCAATGAGTCCCCCGTTCCCCTCTTTCCTACCCCTGGAAACTGCAATTAAACTTGTATCTTTACACATTTGCCTATTCTTTAAAAAACAAAAAACGCTTTGCCGTCGAGTCGATTCTGACTCATAGTGACCCCCTAGGACAGAGTAGAACTGCCCTATAGGGTTTCCAAGGAGCAGCTAGTGGATTCGAACTGCCAACCTTATGGTTAGCAGCTCTTAACCACTGCGCCTATTCTAGGTATTTCATATAAGTGAGATCATTTGTCCTTTTCAGAATAACTTACTTCACTCAGCATAATGTTTTCAAGGTTCATCCATGTTGTTCTCAACTTTTGGAAGTCACCAATTCACTCCCTTCTCCACCTCCTGCCCAGGTCAAGCATTGTTTCCGCTCCTGCCAAGCGACATTCAAACTGACAGTTAAGGAATGGCAGGTCAGAAGAAAGGCAGACCTAAAATCTTCCTCACGTGAGTTTCGACAATTCTGTTTTTCAGAACTACCAGAACATCAAGACGCTGGGCACATGAAAAAAAAAAAATCCAGAAAAGCCAATCTTTTATATTGATGATCTATAAAACATATTGGTCTACACATCTGATGACCCCTTGTGTCTGAAAGTACATTGGAACCACAAAACACTGAAGACCTCAGGTGTTAATTTATTAAAATAACAAAAATCCTTGGTGGCCACAGTCCCTCACAATGCTGGATAACAAATAATGGCTTTGCTAATACGATGCATCCTCAAGTCTCAAGCATGGGGCCTGCTGAGCTTCTCAGCAGCTCATCCAGCTCAGTCACCTTTGCAGCTTGAAGGTGACAGAGTCTACAACTGCAAGGGCAGGGTCACCTCTGGTCGTCACCCTGGCCCCTCCAATTGGCTAAGCTCAGACCTGACCTCTTTTCACAGAGACAAGAAACTATACGGTTCTTTCCACTTGGTTACACCCAGGGGATGGAGCCTGGTACACAGGCATGCTCAGAGACATGCCAGCCAGACAAATGAACTAACAGGCACGAAGAGCAGAGGGCAGGACCACCTGTGCAGGCAACTGCCATTAGGCCGGCTCCTGACAGAGCAGAGGTACCTGGGCCCAAGGAGCAGGACTGCATGACCCATCAGGCTCAGATTTGCCCTGCAGCCCACAGACTGAGCCAGGCCTTTGCTCCCACCAGCCAAGCAGAGCTGAAGGAATTGTAGACACCTTTTCCACCACTGGGAGTAATTGAGCAATAGCCTCCCAGCAGGCTGAATCGCAATGTGTTCCTTGGGAAATTATATACTTTTAACCTCTAAAACAATATAATTTAAAGGTGAATGTATTTTTCCTCAATAGTTACAGATCTAAAGATCTGAGGTGGGAGGTTATTTTGCTGTCCCTACATATATATTTAAAGAGACATCTACAATGGATTCACCTCCAAATGTAAGTTCGGGGAGAGGGATTATTTAGAATTCACCAAGAGTAACATTTCTGGAAAGGATTTCATTTCCAATTAAACCAGTTTTGTAACCAAAGTATATATATCTACCCTGATTCTCTGTTTCTATGGATGACAACAGAATAGTCCCAGGCACCAGGACTGGAAAAGTTAAACTCATTTGACTCACCACTCTCCGTTATTCCTCATATCCTCTCACTCAACCCTTCCATCACTGAGCTAGTTGAGCATCCAACCTGGCCTATTTTCAATTGAAATAATTTTTGTATCCATTCCTATTAGGTTCCATGCCCCTCCACTAAGCAAGATCCCTTATCCTCATGCTGGGATCACTGTGTCAACTGCAGTTAAACTTCCTGGATTCCAAAAGCCCCTCCACATCATGCGTTCCTGCACACAGTGGCCAGGACCATCCTTTTTCAACACTAGTCTTGACAGGTCACTCCTCTGCTCAAAAATCTTCAATACCTTTTTTCCTACAACAGCAGACCCAACATTCCCTGTGTCACTTTCAAGACTATCCCACACACAATCCCCACTCTGCCTATCCTACTTTATTCTTGATAGTCCCAGGCATGGATTCACCATTCCAGCCAAATCAAAGCTTTTTGAGCCCACAAACATACCAAACTCATTCATATCTTATACTCCATACCTTTGCTTGCCCTATTCCCATCATGTGGAATTCTCTTTAATCGTCTCACTTCCTGACCCAATTCCAACCATACTCCCTAGTTCACCTCTTCCATGAAGATGTTCTTGGTGACACCCTGCTCCTCTGCTCTCCTGTAAGTACTTATGGTCTGTGAGATACAATTTGGTGCTTCATAGTAGACTGTTTTTAACCAGGTCACTGTTTCATGTTTTTTCACAAACAGTGTCACCTATTTTTTAAAAATTGCAAGAAGTTGGATGTCACAAATCATCTGTATCACTTTTGGACAAATTCTATAACAGATTAGCAAATGGGCAGCTGACAAGGACTTGGAAAGAAATGAAAAAATGCTGTGATGCCAACCTGGGTACACCAAGAACAAGTCACACCAGACTAGCTTTGTTCCTCTTTGTACAGGGATTTTAGAAAGGTAAAATAGGAAAGTGAAATAAATGTAAGGCTCCTGCATTTCAGCCAAGTATTTAACAAAGTCTCTCCTCACCACAAATTTAAGTACAATCAAAGCTGATGAGCTTTCTAGAAGATTGAATGACCACACCTAAAGGATGCCAATACTTGCATAGCTGTCAACTAGCAGTGAGAACTCTGTTGGTGTGCTCACTGGTCTGTACCAAGAATGTTTTCCCCCAGATGGCAGGATGGCAATAATTATGGCACTCTCGGAAAAACATAAAACTTGGAGAAAAAAGAAACAGTACTGAATAACCAAATAAAGTCATACAATTTTCTGAACTGGCTGGAATAATGAGACAAAGCTGGCAATATGGCATTCAGTAAGATAAATTTAAGGTGTTTGATCTAAGTCAATTCATCTAAGACTACAGGTAGAAAATCCCTATTGCTGAAGGTTTTCTAATAGAAGCTGATTTTTTAATTCTTAAGATACTATGCAAAATATAATATACAGGAGAGGGTTGAACTATATGATGTTTAAAACCCTCCAACTTTGAAGTAGTAATATTTTCTGATCCTATATATTCTGATCTTGCACCCCAACTAGCTTATAAGTCTATTGGTCATACACAGCATGATGTACTGAAAAGACCAAGGAATCTGGAGTTAGACATTGGTTCAAATATTGTTTTTCCACTTACTAGCTGGAAAAACTTACTTACTTCCACTACTTACTAAGTCTCTTTCTTCATCTACAAACTAGAAATTGTATAAGGTTTATGAGAGTTGTCTGAGATAATGCTCCATACAAAACGCCTAGTCCCGTCCCTGGCATGTAGTGGGTGCTGAATAAATGTGAACTACAAATATTTCTCCATATCCTACCCAGCTAATAGAGTATTAGAAACATAGCAGAATCTAAGTAAGAACTCTTTCAGTTCTTTGATTTTTGAGGATAATTTACAGAGGTTGCCTGCTCCTTGGAAAAGCTTTAGAGATGGAAAGAGAGTAAGTAAAAGCATTCCAGGCAGGGGACTGGTAAGGCGAAAGGCATGGAGGTATAAATGAGCAGAACATGGTGTATGCTGAAAATGGTGGTAACTCTGACTGGCCAGGATTAGAGGTTAAAGACAAGGTTAGGTGGATAGGATGGGACAGATGATGTAAAACTTGAAATCTACTCAGCCAAGTCGTAAGAAATGAATGCCTTGTGATGTTAATGTGATAACTCAGCCCTTATAACCCCTCTCTGGCATACTTTAAGAGCATTAAACAATGACAGGAATCAATACATTTTTCTTTGTCTGAGCAATGGCATGCCAAACAGAGGTCACAAGAGATGCCTTTTCTAGCAGCAACCAAATAATTTCACTCTCATTTTTCTGCTTTTCTTTCAATAGCCAAGGTTTACTTATTTGAACCAGGTGCCCTCTGATTCCCATGGGGCCTCTCTAGCCGGTAGTGGGTTTGAAGGCCTATTTCACCAGTTCCATTCTTCCTTTTCTAACACTAACATATTTGATGGAAATATGTGTAGGTGGAAAACATAATGTTTCCAACTGAAGTTCACTAGCAAGCCTCCAGTAGAGTCATTTTAGAGATTAAAGAAAGGATCATTTGGACATGTGAATTTGAATATGATTTATAGATTACTTCCAGAGACATTATAGTTGCTTATCTCTCAGACAACTGTGAGAATAGACAGCTACAAGTCACCCAGAGGGTGTGCAACCCATAGAAGGAGAAAAATATTAAATCTTAAAGTGGCTCATGCAGCAATTAATATTTCAACCTTCCTTGTGCAAGGAAGAAAAGAGTAAGATTACAGAGATGTTGGATTCCCATGAATATTCGATTTCAGACTTGCAGGGAAGAATGCCTAATTATGTATTACAAACCTAAACCCCTCAAGCACTAATAGGCTATTTTTAAATGCTTTTTAAAAAATCATTGAGACTAAAAAACTTTCTTTTTATCAAGATTTCAGGAGCACAGTTCTAGCACATTTGTAAGTAAAGTTATGGAAAAGAAAAAATATAAAGGCAAGCTTCTTCTAAGAATGAATTTTCATTTTTTTAATTTATCAGTAAGTGCTTAATAACTATGCTCTAAGGAGCTAACAGACCACAGCACTTCACCTACTAAACTCCATCCCCTTCCCAGCACACACATTTTATAAAGATACACAAGATGCATGATTCAGTCCTGAAGGGGTTTTACTATCAGGTTAGAGGGAGAAAACAAATGGACAAAAGCTATAAAAATATCCTATGCATTCACCTCTCTGGCCCTGACTTGAAGTGTTTCCAGAGTTCCAGAAACAATTACTCTAGGTGAGCTTGAAAAGTCAAAGTAATTTTCAGAGAGAAAGTGATAAGGCATCTGGGCCTTTGAGGCAGATGACAAGAAGGACAGGCCTACAAAGAGATGAAGAAGGTGTCTGTTTGGCCAAAGGAACAAGGTAATTTAAATGAAACACAGGCACATTTAAGCTCATCAGGCACGCCACCTACCACTATACAGACTTTCCCAGAAATTTTAGTCCACCTTTCATTTCGCTAATGGACTGAGTACGTGCATCATCTTCCCATCTACCGAGGTCACACAGAAATAATAGGAAAAAATTTTTTTTCTTCATGAAACCAAATACAAGAAACTGAGCCAGCTGTGATCAGAAATATTGAGAAAATTCTGCAAAATATATTGCAGATAGGATAAGAACGGTAAAGCATAAGAGTTGGGAAAACCATAGCACCAAACACAAACAATAAAAGCAGCTCTTTCCAAGGGTAGAAAAGCGCATGATTGGGCAGAGGGTCCCTCATCAGGGTAAGAAACTACAGAACTACCATAGGTATAGCAGTGTTAATCAGACCCTCACTCTGTCCCTAGGTTTACTAAGCCTATGAGACTGACAGATGCATTTTAAGTCCCCTGATAAAGCACAACTTCTCTCTAGGAATACTGGCTATGTGCCTAGGGAAGTTTTCTGGTGCTATTCATAAGGTTTTCACTGGAAAATTTTTTTCATAAGTAGACTGCCAGGTCCTTCTTCCTCATCTGTCTTAGTCTGGAAGCTCCACTGAAACCTGTCCACCACAGGTGACCCTGCTGGTATTTGAAATACTGGAGGCAGAGTTTCCAGCATCACAACAACACAAAAGCCACCACAGTAGGACAAAATGCAGACGAGTGGTTGACAACTTCTCTCTAGGAGTACTGGCCAGTAAAAACCTTGTGAATAGCAGAGGAACATTGTCTGATATAGTACCAGAAGATGAGCCCCGCAGGTTGGAAGGCATTCAAAATACAACTGGGAAAGAGCTGCCTCCTCAAAGTAGAGTCGACCTGAATGACGTGGATGGAATAAAGCTTTCAGGACTTTCATTTGCTGATGTGGAACGACTCAAAATGAGAAGAAACAGCTACAAACATCCATTAATAACTGGAACGTGGAATGTACGAAGTATGAATCTAGAAAAATTAGAAGTCGTCAAAAATGAAACGGAACGCATAAAGATTGCTATCCTAGGCATTTGTGAGCTGAAATG
Source organism: Trichechus manatus latirostris (assembly GCF_000243295.1). Lineage (NCBI taxonomy): Eukaryota > Metazoa > Chordata > Mammalia > Sirenia > Trichechidae > Trichechus > Trichechus manatus. The sequence goes on from NW_004443952.1 coordinate 15,383,386, forward strand.
GACTGGTATTACTGATTTTGAATTGAACAATCATATGATCTACTTTTCCTGGAATAACAAATTGAAGAGGAATGGTGTCACATTCATCATCAAAAAGAACACTTCAAGATTGTCCTGGAGTAAAGGCTGTCAGTGATAGGATAATACCCATATGCCTACAAGGAAGACCAGTTAATACAACTATTATTCCAATTTGCACACCAACCACTAAGGCCAAAGATGAAGAAATCGAAGATTTTTACCAACTTCTGCAGTCTGAAATTTATCAAACACGAAGTCAAGCTGCACTGAAAATTACTGGTGATTGGAATTCAAAAGTTCGAAACAAAGAAGAAGGGTCAGTAATTGCAAAATACGGCCTTGGTAATAGAAATGACACTGGAGATCACACGATAGAATTTTGCAAGACCAATGACGTTTTCGTTGGAAATACCTTTCAACAACAACATAAACAGTGACTATACTCATGGACCTCATCAGACTGAATACACAGGAATCAAATCAATTATATCTGTGGAAAGAATCAATGGAGAAGCTCAATATCATCAGTCAGAACACGGCCAGGGGCCATCTGTGGAACAGACCATCAATTGCCCACATGCAAGTTCAAGCTGAAGCTGAAGAAAATTAAAACAAGTACACAAGAGCCAAAACACGACCTTGAGTATATCCCAACTGAATTTGGAGACCATCTCAAGAATAGATTTGACACATTGAACACTAATGACTGAACACCAGATGAGTTGTGGGATGACATCAAGGACATCATACATGAAGAAAGCAAAAGGTCATTAAAAAGACAGGAAAGAAAGAAAAGACTAAGTGGATGTCAGGAGAGACTCTGAAACTTGCTCTTGAATGTAGAGTAGTTAAATTGAAAGGAACAAATGATGAAGTAAAAGAGCTGAACAAAAGATTTCAAAGTGTGACTCGAGAAGACAAATTTATATTTTTATTATAATGAAATGTGCAAAGACCTGGAGTTAGAAAACCCAAAGGGAAGAACATGGTCTGCATTTCTCAAGCTGAAAGAACTGAAGAAAAAATTCAAGCCTCAAGTTGCAATATTAAGGGATGCTATGGGCAAAATGGGGCCCTGGCGGTGCAGTGGTTAAGCATTCGGCAGCTAATCAAAAGATCAGCAATTCGAATCCACCAGCCACTCCTTGGAAACCCTACGGGGGCAACTCTACTCTGTCCTATAGGATCACTATGAGTCAGAATCGACTCGACAGCAACTGGTTTTGGTTTTTTTTTTTTTTTGGTTTATGGGCAAAATATTGAACAATGCAGGAAGCATCACAAAAAGAAGATGGAAGGAATACACAGTCACTGTACCAAAAAGAACTGATCAGTGTTCAACATTTCAGGAGGCAGTATATGATCAAGAACGTATGGTACTGAAGGAAGAAGTCCAAGCTGTACTGAAGGCACTAGTGAAAAAAAGGCTCCAAGAATTGATGGAATACCAACTGAGATGTTTCAACAAACAGATGCAACACTGAAAGTACTCATAAAAAAATCTATGCCAAGAAATTTGGAAGACAGCTACCTGGTCAACTGACTAGAAGAGATCCACATTTGTTCCCATTCCAAAGAAAGGTGATCCAACAGTATGCAAAAACTATTAAACAATATCATTAAAATCACACGTAAGCAAAATTTCGCTAAAGATCATTCAAAAACAGTTGCAGCAGTACATCAACAGGGAAATGCCAGAAATTCAAGCCATTTTCAGAAGAGGAAGTGGAATGAGGGATATCATTCCTGATGTTAGATGGATCATGGCTGAAAGCAAAGAATACCAGAAAGATGTTTACCTGTGTTTTATTGACCATGCAAAGGCATTCCACTGTGTGGATCATAACAAATTAGGGATAACATTCTGAAGAATGGGAATTCCAGAACACTTAATTGTACTCACGTGGAACCTGTACATAGACCAAGAGGCAGTTCTTCAGACAGAACAAGGGAATACTGAGTGGTTTAAAATTAGGAAATGTGTGTCAGGGTTGTATCCTTTCATCATATTTATTCAATCTGTATGCTGAGCAAACAGTCTGAGAAGCTGGACTATATGAAGAAGAACACAGAATCAGTACTGGAGGAAGATTCATTAACAACCTGTAATATGCAGATGACACAACCCTGCTTGCTGAAAGTGGAGGGGACTTGAACACTTACTGATGAAAATCAAAGACTACAGCCTTCAGTATGGATTACACCTTAATATAAAGAAAACAAAAATCCTCACAACTAGACCAATAGGAACATCATGATAAACAGAGAAAATACTGAAGTTGTAAAGGATTTCATTTTACTTGGATCCACAATCAATGCCCATGGAAGCAGCAGTCAAGAAATCAAATGACGCACTGCATTAGGCAAATCCACTGCAAAAGACCTCTTTAAAGTGTTGAAAAGCAATGATGTGACTCTGAGGGACAAAGGTTGGCCTGACCCAAGCCATGGTATTTTTAGTCACCTAAGATGCAAGTGAAAGCTGGACAATGAATAAGGAAGACCAAAGAAGAACTGACACCTTTGAATTATGGTGTTGTGGAAGAATACTGAATGTACCATAGACTGCCAGAAGAATGATCAAATCTGTCTTGGAAGAAGTACAGCCAGAACGCTGCTTAAAAGTGAGGATGGCGAGACTTCACCTCGTGTAGTTTGGATGTGGTATCAGGAGGGATCAGTCACTGGAGGATATTATGTTAGGTAAGGTAGAGAGAGGGTCAGCGAAAAAGAGGAAGACCCTCAACACGACAAACTTTTTTTTTTTTTTTTTTGCATTTTAGACTTTTATAAGTAGTTTGAATGCTTTTTGTTTGTTTGTCATACGTAGGTTTTACTTTAGTTTTTAATCTTAAAATTTTTAAAGGAAAAGAAAAGAAGTTATACTGTCCCAGCTTATCAAACAATGATATGAGTGCCCCCAAGATTATCTGGATCATTTCTAACACCTAAGATCCACAAATGGCCAGACGAGGACTAAAAAAGTACACATTCTTATTATAAATCATAAAAATCATTAATTCACTCATGCATTCATTTACCCCCTCCTTCACCTTTATTTCTTCTGACTCATTTTCCCACTTATAAACCCCTCACTCTTTCATTTATTCATTCATTCAGTGGTTACTCAGAAAATATAAGGCAGACTCTGCCTTCAAGGAGTTTAAAAATCCAGCTGGAGGTAAAGAAATAGCCTTAATACACTACCTCCTTCAAGCACAGAATCATTCTGATGAGAGAGGCTGACAGAAGCTAAAGGTTCATGAAGGAGGTTACAGATGTGCTAGGACTTGAAGAATACGTAAGCTGCAACTCAGAGGAAGGAATTTGTGCTTACTTAATTTTACATTTCCCTACTTTTTTTTTTTAAGTTTCATGCTACACCTTGAGATATTGGGGGAAGAGGTAGCAAGTAAGCCTTCTCTAAACCAGAGTTGAGAATCCATAGATTAAAAGTACAGCAGCCAATTAATTAGTCCACAGAAGAAGACAAGACTTCCTTCAACCATGGAAAAAGTTCTGCTACTCAGTGGTGTGCTTGTTTAAGCTGGGTATGGGTTCTCCCAGCAGGGATGAGTTTCCTGAAAAGGATCACCAACCAGCCCAGTTTGCCCAACACTTTCCTGGTTTAATGCAAAAGTCCTGTGTCCTGGGCAACCCTTCCGTCCCAGACAAAGTGGGACAATTGGTCGCCACAGAGTCAGCACTCGGTTTATAATACCTTCACAGACTCTTACCTCATTTGATTCTCACAGTTAGTTATACAGTGATTCAGATGTTGGAATCCCCATTTTCCAGGTGGCAAAACTAAGGTTCTGAGAGGTCCAATGATTGCTAAAGGCAACATACACAAAGCAAGTGGTAGAGCCAGGATTCAACCCGTGGTCTACTTTCAGTGTCAGAGCCACTTCCAAAATCCCACCGCATGCCCTGAGTTTCTCTGCATCGACGGACATTAAACTAGGGGTGGGGATAGGAGAAGTCATATGAAGGAATTCAGAGTCTCTGTGTACAGAAGTGACTGAAAAGGGAACAGGCACCCTGCTCCAAAACCAATGAACTAGGCAGGTCAGTTACAAGGAGAGAAATGAGGCAACATGTACATGGGGAATTCAAGATCTCACAGAACTATTTGCAGGTTCTGAGGAAATTTCCTTTAGATAGGTCTTCCATTGTTTTCCTCTAGATTGAGACAATTAGCATGGTTCCTTGTTTTCTACAGCATATATATGTATATAGCATATAAAGCATGACATTGCTGGATGCTACTAATACACTTTTTAATAATAATAGTCCCCACTTGATCCATTACAAAGCATTTTCACATATGTTATAGCATGAGATCTCTGCAGTTAGCCTGTGAAGTAGGCATGGCAGATAATTTCATGTCCATTTACATCTGAGACTTGGAGAAGTGACTTGCCCAAGGTCTCTCAGGAAATAGCAGAGTTGGGATTTTAAAACCCAAAACATCATGCTATTTGCAGCAGGAGGCAGATTTGAATTCAGTATAAGAACTTTCTAATAGTTTTGTGTAACTGGACAATGTGCCACTTAGAAAGTCATGAGATTTTTTTGACAGAAACTTTGCAATCCCTTGTCAAGTATGTTAAGATTATTTATATATCAAGTGCAAGGAGGAACTTCTGAGGCCCCTTCCATCCCTGGAAGATGACAATTCTCAGACTCAGAAGAAATGTACCCATATTTCTAGAAAAATCATTGCATGTGCATGCCCTGTTACAGATTTTTTTTTTTTAAGTATGTATTCTATAAAAAAGAGAGAAGAGAACTGGGAGAAAAAGGCAAGAAAGAAAGAAATGATAGAAAGAAGAAAAAGAAAGAAAGAACGACAGGCAGGTAGATAAGGAAATGAAAGAGAGTAAGGAAGGAAAGAAAAGAAGAGCTAGACCTGGGTGGTGAGAAACTACAACAGACAAATGAAAAACGACAGCCCAGAAAGTCACGGAGAGCTCAATTAATTAGTTATTGTCCATTTCCTTCAGAGACTTCTAACAAATCTGTCCTTGTCAGTGACAGGAAATCTTTTTGAATTCTTTGTAAAAGGATATTAATGGTCGCAAGCTTCAGCACCCCTACACTGTGAGGCAGGGAGGTGGTGGGAGTTCCCACAGCTCATACTGGGAGCCAGCCTTGGTGAACCAGCGTCCCCTCTCCTGTGCACACAAAGAATACCTCTCCAGCCCACAGACGGTCAACCCTGTATCCTTGACTGGTACATTGGAGACTGACACTTAATACCCTAAGGATACAGATGCTTGAAAGCTGGTTATTATAACAAAGGAAGCCATCCAAACTCTCCAAGACCAAATGGATCAGATAAAGCTGACACACAGATAAATCTGTTTTACATCCATTCTTGCACTAGTTTTGCTAATCTATGTAGTTATAGCTTTCCCACTGAAGGAGAAAAAATAACCCACCGCATGTCGGCAAGTCCACATCCCGTCCCTATTTTCATTCTCCAAGGTATAAAATTCTAGGCAAAGACCATTTTTATGCTGACTTTTGCATGAACTCCATTAACGTAGGATGACAGAAGAAGAAAATGAGAAAGGAGGATAAGAAAGAGTAGGGAGGGGGGAAAACAAAAGGGGGGAGGATTTCTTCTTGAATGACTGTATAAATACAGATTCTTTTTTCTTAAATGAATGAATTCTGCTCCATCATTGACACAGGATCACTTCTCTCCCAGTCAGTCAGACATCTACTCTTCATTAGTCAGTATTTATGCTGCCAGATTGGACTTTCATATGGGAGCCTGAAGCACGAATGGTACAGATGGCAGGAAAGCTCTCATGAGATTGATAACGATGAAGAAAGATGCCACATTAAGTCAGAAGGTGCCACTGTTAACATCCCAGCTCAGAGAAGGATATTTCTAGCTAGCATTCGCCTCCAAGGGCTGTTTGTCTTCTGGCTTCCTTTAAAATGCACTCCCCTCACCAAAAGCTCTCCGCCCCACCCTCTTGCTGGCAAGCAATGATACATTTGCTTTAGTCTCTTTTGTGTGTCAACTGATTTTGCCTCAGGTACTTAACCTCTGCTTTCCAAAGGTGGTTGAGATCCTAATGGTGCAGGGGAACTAGGGGGAGACGGGAGGGAGGGAGAAGGCATTTTAGTCTATGTTTCCTTTAACAAAGACACCACTATAAGAAGTTCCGTGCAGGAAACCTGAATGGTGTGTATTGTTTCGATTTGGGCCCTCATTGCATCTGCTGCCTTTCAAAGACAGACACTGTGTTCATAAAACTAGGGCCCTGTTTCAAAAGCCTTCGAGAAAGGGCAATCTCCAGGGTGCAGGACTAAGGGTTTGAGAAAGTCAACACCAGTGGAAGAGCTGCAGCGTGAGACGTTTGCTGCTGGACTGGATGGAGGAGGGGAGCCTCCTAACGATGGCTTCTCAAGGGACAGACCATGATTCATTTGTACCTTCAGTTGCTGGCTAAGCTAGTTGGTTCCTCATTCAACAAAAACACAGGTCCTCATCTCTGAAGTTCAAGCTTTTCCACTGCAGAAGAATAATAGAATCAACTACATTTCAGCAAAAGGGTCACATGTCCTCTAGATCTTAAATCTCTGTGGTCCTTGTCACTGACTTTATCTGCCCAGAAACAAATCTTTGGCATCAGAGCAGGGAATGAGTTCTCTTGTTTCTCCTGACAGCCCTGCCTCCCTGAATGGCAACCGGACACCGGGCCAGGAAATGAGATTGTTGAAAAGTTCTCCAGTGCTCCCAGTGCAATCAGATAGGGAATGCATTTCCCTTGTACAGAAAGAGTCACCAAGAAACCAAACCAACAAAGTGTGATATAATAGGACTTGCAAACGTAGCAAGTTTGGAAAATTTGGCTTCTCTCATCCAACCTGAGTGATACATTGTCAGAATCCATTCTAGAAAATGCAGGCTGGGAAACAAAGAGTGGCCACATCGTCAATGGCCCCAGAGCAGCAATCACAAATTCATGTCGGTGTGTAAGCATTTAATTAGCTTCCCTGGTTTACAGGAACTCCAGTCAATTTAAGACCCTCTAGGCAGCTCCTCCCAAACCACACCAAGCCTGCTGTAAGCCTGGACATGAATGCCTACCACCTGGGAAGGGTATTTGGAGAATCTTAATCGAAGGGAATTCCTATTTTTATGTCTGTATGATGTTCCATCAGCATTTCCTACCCCACAAAAATACACAGAGAGGCAACTAGTCCAAATAACTGGTTTAAATCTATAAATTACAGCCCTGCTTCAAGGAACTTTTAAGGTCGTTTTGTGTCTACGGAAAAGTTAGATGGCATCATAAAATTGTTAAAGCTAATGTAATCTTTATACAGTGGATTCATCACAACTGATGAGACCTGCTCGAGGCGCAGCCCTTTCTTCTGACTGTCCTTGAGTCCTGAGAAAGAATCACTGCCCTAGTAGTTTGCAATGCCATGACGATATAAAAACATCTTCCTCCCAACAGGATGTGAAGTCTCAGAACCCAGGTCTTCATTTCACTCCCCTCCACCTCAAGAAGAGATTGCTAACTGTGGTTAATTTTCTGAGTGCGTTGCATTTCTGCTGTGGAGTCTAACCCTCTCTTACATCTCCTGCGCATATTTCTTCTCTGAGTTTAGGTCTTTAGCGACCTTCTCATACTGTTTCATTAAATGCCCTCAGCCTTGGTAAATTACAGTACTTTGAAGCCTTGGAGTTTAGCATATAAAAAAGCAAGCGCCTCTGTATACTGCCCTGGGATAAGGTGTGATGAAAATCCCATACAAGCTGAACTGTACTTCCTAATCAAATGGGTGTAACAGATGGCTGCTGGAGCAAACCATCACAATGGAAATATCTGCAGTTCTCATGGTAACGGAATCTGCCAGGTCTGAGGGATTTGCTGTTTTTCAGGACATCTGAGCTGAAATCTCTTTCGAGCTGTCTAGCAGTCTCCTTCTCGCTCTCTCTCACTCTCTCAGCATGATGGAGATAGAGTTGAAAGGTGGAGCCTGATTTTGCATTCCAGCTGTGATTAAAGACACAGGCACACATTCTGGGAGATAATGCGCTGCATATTCATTATGCTATCTAGAACCTCTTTAGCTACTGGCACACGACTGTCAGACAATTACAACATGCCTTCTTCAAGAGTAAAGGGGGGCTGAGATGAAGAAGATCAGAGAACAACAGAGAGGGAGAATATGAGGAATTAAGATGCATGAGATGTACCTTGTAATAAAGATATGGAGCAATATTAAAACTAGCAGTTGTTTTCATTTCATGGCAACATGTCAGGATGACTTAACATAGCAGGATAAAACATCTGGCCTGGGGAAAAAATATATGATGTCGCATTTCCAAATCATAATGTAGGCTATGTGGAAGAAAAACAATAGATAAGCAACTGTGTACCTTCCCAATAAGTGGAAGCATGTGGAAGATTTCCTTATACTCCATAATCAGAAAGGGAGATCCATTTCATAAGGTGGATGTTAGTATATAGACACTGAGCTTTCATTATAAATTTACAGTTTGGGTTTAAACCCACAGGACTACATTAGAAAAGGTTTTCTTTTTCTTTTTTTTCCATGCTATTCATAACCTGATTTTGCAGCAGTTCTCGGAAAGAAGGAAAATAATCAGTCACAATTCTATTTTATTAAAGTCTTTTCCTCTAAATCCCTATCGATTTAAAGAAATAAGGAAAGTATATACTGTCTTCTTTGCTATAGTACCTGCTCACAAACACACACACACAGGGTTGATTCACAGCTGCCAGGTCCCTTGGGTGTTTGAACTTGAAGATCAGACAACATATAAGAATTCAGCCATGACTCAAAATGGAAACAAAGAAGACCATTCTTAGCAAACCCAGCAATGTGAAATGAAAAACTACAGGCTGTGGGCTGGAGCCCCCTAGCACGCTTACCCACTCCATTGTCCTTGAGGGCACTACTGTTAAATACATATGACAGCCAAAGAGATGAGGAGAATAGTTTCCAGAAAGCAATGATTGGATCTCCCTTTTCATGAGATAGAATAGGCAGGACTATGTAAGCCTCTAAAGTAGCACTTGAGAGCAGGTCCTGTAAGGGAGCATTGTCTACCTCTCATATGGCAACTGAAGAACATATTATATTATATAACCTTTCTCAAAAGCTCGCCCTGCTTTGACTGGGACTCTCTTCCTTTAGAAGCCTGTTAATAACAACTTGTGGATGACAATCTCCGTCTTAACAAGCCGGATTAGTTAGTTTAAAGCAATGAACTGAGGCCATTTGTGCAGATGCTAATCAAAAAAGAAAAAGAAAAGAATTATAAAGACCCGTGCGCCTCCACCTCTTGTAAGTACAGAGGAGAGCGTCCCAGGGCCACTCTGTGAGCTGACCTCTGAGGTACACAAAGGTCTTCAGGGCTGTGGGGTTATAAAAGGAGGGAAGAAGGTTTGTATCAGGTCAGCAGCAGACAACAGTGACTCTGAAAGGGTGGTTACCAGGGACTGTCGGAAGCTTTTCTTCCTTAGAAGTTGTTCTTTAGTTGTCTCCCATTAAGTCTTTGCTTTTCCACAGACACTTCCCAGCTCCTAGCACAGAGCCTGGCACATTGCATAGGTGCACACAGAATGTGTGACTGGGTGGAAGGCGGATGGATAGATGGAGGAATGGATGTACAAAGAAAAGCCTGGAAATGTCCAAATGTTAAAAACAAACACCCCAAAAATTCCATCTCTTTCCTCTCTATGCCAAGAAACTAAAATAAAATTGCATTAAACATAATAGCACATTTGGAAAGATAATCTTTATCTTCAGACACCAATGGCCAGATTGATTATTAACATTCAACCATGACTGGTACTATAAAATATACACACAAAAGGAAAGCAACTCAGCTGATGGTCCAGACTTAGAATACCATAGAAATTTAAGTCCACTAAATATGTGTGTGTTTGTGTGTGTGTGTGTGTGTGTGTGTGTGTGATTTCGTCACCATCTCTGAGAGGTCACTTCTTTCCACAACTAGGAAACTGACTTATGAAGGAAGAAATGTTCAGTTTCCTTTAAAATACTCTGAGAATAACATAATATGCTCTCTATTACATATTGGATCTGAGTGTGTAATGAGTGTGAAAGAGAAAAATAAATTGTGAGACCACTAGCTCTCACATTCCAGAGAGTGCAACACATACACACACACACATACACGTGCACACATACAAACACACACACTAAACACACACACGGCTTCCACTTTTTTCTTACCTCCCCTTCAGAGTACATGTAGCTGCTTTAGAAATTTTCTAAGCAGAATATTTACTAAAATGGTAACCTCCTAAGAAGTTTAGAACGTCCTGCCAACATCATTAGGTTAGAAGACATCCAACTGCCTTACAAATTAGAGAAGGGTAAGTGTGAGACTTCGGATGACTCTGAAAGAGCAAAACATAAATGTTGCTCCTCTGGACACGCTCATCTCTAACACTCATCACAAAAAAAATACTTCCACATAAGAAGGTGGTACTCAACTTCAAAAAGATAAAGATATAACTCCAAAATGTTCCTACTATAATTTACAGATATTTCAAATTGAAAAATAATCCCTTTATATATATTTAGTCCATATTGCCTCTCAGTCACAGAGATTTTTAGGTTCACTGCAAACAATTATCTCATTTTCTCATGTCCATGTCACCTAGAGCTAAGGAATGGGGTCTTCTAAACATGGTACTTCTACCTCCAATAAGTTTTAGGATCAAGTTTTACTTCATACCTCACCTAATTCCCTAGCGTGTAGGTTTCAAAGCCAGAATAAGACACTCAGACCCAATCTGGCACAAGTGCTTTTACTTTATTGCCAACCTTTTCTAGGACAGATCCTCAGGAATTGAACTGGAATATTTTCTTGCAATTGAGTTCAATAAACATAAATAAGAAACCTGTTGTATATAACACTCTTCAAGGCACCCTACAAAAATGAATCACTACCTTCCTGCCCTCAGCTTACAATCGAGCTGGGGCAGTTAAGATTACCAAGAGTTATAATATAATGCAGGAGAAGATAATGCCACAGAAGAAGTATAATCCAAGTACTCTGCAGAGTCAAAGGAGGGTTTACAAAAGGCTCTCTGAAAAATGGAGGAGTCTCTGGGTAGTACCAATGGTTAAGCACTGGGCTACAAACTAAAAAGCTGGCAGTTGGAATCCACCCAGAGGCACCTCAGGAAAAAAGCTTAAGGATCTACTTCCAAAAGATCACATCCACTGAAAACCCTACAGAGTACAGTTCTACTCTGAAACACATTGGGTTGCCATGTTTCAAAATCGACTCAACTACAACTGGCATGAAAAATGAAAAATCTGATGAACCTTGAAGGGTTGTATGCAAGATTTCAACAGACTGGGGTGTGGACGAGAACATTCCAATGGAGGAAATAACATGAGCGCTGATGCAGGAAAGCATTGGGACTAGTTCAGGCGCAGTAAAGAGACTTGTTTGGTTGTGAAGAAGATAGAGGGAAATAAGGCTGAAGTCATATTAAAGGAGGTGGTATTTGACTCCCAGTAGCACTGGGGAGCCAGTGACCATTTTTGAGCAAAGGAGTGTTATCACTGGAAACTGCAGCTTCACTAGGTTCACAAAACACCTTGCTTTGCTCCAGAGGTTTCTAAGGATACCCCAGGCAAATAACAGTTGCCACGGTACACAACCAACAAGAAATCCAGAGAGGGGACCCAATTTGCATGAAGCATCCTTTCACCTTCCACAAGTTTGAACCTTTAAGAGCCAAAACAGCAAGCTGCAAAACCTGTCCTGTTCTGTGTGTCTTTCGAAATAAATAAACCTTTTCTATTTCAGTATTTGGCATCATGACAAGACCTAAGAGGAACTAGAGAGATAATTAATAAGGGCATGAGGGGAAAGTGCAATTAAAAATGGCAAAGACTACTCCATAAATAAGTGCTTCATACTGAGAAAGATTATTACTGTGATCTCCAGCTTCAAACCTGAAATCAAATCACTCTGAATGGATAATTTGAGCATTATTAGGGGGAAAAAAACCCATCATGGTTCCTAGCCTCTAAATTACAGGAGAATCAAGATTTTATTCTGACCTCACCTTTCTGTCAGTTTAAATCAACACAGTAATCATAGCTTAGTCCCAGTTGGCATAACTTTCCATAACCTCAAGTTTTAACGTTCTTCTTCAGTCTTTTAACCAGAAGAGGAAGTTAGACTGAGAATGCCTCAAGAAGAGTCTTTTCCAGGGAACTTAGGGGGGAAAAAAAAGTCTCCTAGGAAATGAGGAAAGAAAACTCCCTCTATCTGAATAAGAGCCTTTGTCAGAAATAAAACCTAGCTGGAGCAAATCTGAAAACATGAGCCCCACCAGGCCTGGAGATGTTTGAGCCTCTGACCCAGTTTAAGAACCCACTGAAGTACTGATGTTTCCTATCTAAAAAGCAGCCCACATGTTTGTCACTCTTAGGAGAACTTCTGCCTTCTGTTTTTTTCAAAACTGAATCATTTCCTGCAATTTCATTTCACAGCTGAATGCAAAGTATAGACGGATAAGGTCACAGGAACACAGATCTATCTCCAGAAAGCGATCACACTCCCTGGGCTACCGGTAAGTGGAGACTTAATTGGACACAGTAGATTTTGCCATTGTTGCAACATGGAAATAAATTATTTTAAAGCCAGCCAATGACCACTGCCAGCTCAGCAATCAGAGTGGTCAGAGAAGAGTCTGACTTCCAATTACTGCTTGAGATAGAAAGAATTGCTTACACCAATTTCAGATGGTTGTGAAAAGCATCATCATTTTATAGTCATCATCATCATCAGTGCCATCCTGCCTTATATTTGTCTAGTAACTTTAGAATGAACGATGACCAGATAGGAATACTATTGCCCACACTCTCTTTACTTTAGGTTGAGGAGTTTCACTGAAGAAAAAATGGGATGATTAGATCCAGACCATCATTTCTGTTCAAAATACATGGCTCGACTTCCTTTAAGAAAGGGTTAGGCAAACTAGGCCCACAAGCTAATTCTAGCTGGCTAGGTATGTTTTTAAATAAAGCTTTATTGGAACACTGCCATGTTCATTCACTTATGTATTGCCTGTGGCTGCTTTTGTACTATAACAGCAGAGTTCAACAGTTGATGACAGGGACCGTATGGGCTGCAAAGCTTAAAATATTTACTATCTGGCCCCTCATTTTGCCAACCCCTGCTTTAAATCATCATCATCACTTCTATCTGTGGAGGATTTGGGGTGTCATAGAGTTTTAACACACCTTGTTTGATAATACCTTTCTGATACATAAAGATGGAGACAACTAAAGTGCTGAGACACTTCAGACCAGTGTTACTTCCCCATGGGAAATTCAGACTTAGCACTGCCTTCATCATGGGACACTCGGAGTAAAGAAGAAGTGGTCACTAGTGTCACTAGTGCTTCTGGTTGCCAGCAAGAATGAGAGACACTGGGTTTGACCCATAGACTGGAGTGATTCTTAAGGAAATGACAGTTGTTAAACTTGCAAATTGCTTAGTAAACAACCACGTGTGGAATACATCTAAAAACTGTGCAAATTTTCATCCATCTGGAGTGGAAATATGTACATGGTGCAACATCAAAATTGATACCATTAACCTGATCAGACTCTCGGAAATTACAGTAGCATGATGGTGTATTTGAAATAATTTAGAGTTTACCCTCAGACCTGAGTTCAAATGCAGACACCCATTTACTAGTTGTTGTCAGTTGATTCCAACTCATGGTGATTCCAAGTGTGTCAGAGTAGAACTGTTCCATATGGTATTCAGTGCCTGATTTTCTGGAAGCAGATCACCAGGCATTTCTTACAAGGCACCTCTGGGTGGACTCAAACCTCCAACCTTTCTGTTAGCAGCCAAGTGCACCACCCAGGGACTCCAGACATCCATTAGCTATATACATTTGGGCAAATTTTTTACCCTGTCTAAGCTTCAATTTCTTCCTCTGCAAAATGAAAATACTAACAGGTAACACTTACCTTCCAGGATTGTTGAAAGAATTATATGAGATAATGCCTGAATAATGCCTGGCACAGTGCTATAGATGCTCAAGAAATGGTAGTATAGTAATGATTATTACCATCCTCGACTTCAACTGAGAAGATGGGAGAGTTCCTTCCTAAGAAAGGCTTATTTAAATGTACTTAGTAATAAAGCTAATGCTCTCAAAATGATTTAATTCCATAGTCAACTTGCTTTTAATATTATGCTTAAAAACATTATAGCTTATATTTTTATATTGCTTCTACTCCCAATGCTTTTTTATCAACTCAATATCCCTGAGATATCAAAGATATCTCAATATCTTTGACCCAATAGATAGGTCGGGTGTTTGCCCATTTTATAGATGAGAAAACTAAAGTTACACCTGGAGTTCTGTAGTTAATCAGTTATGCCTCATGGCCCAGAGCATTTAGGACCACCCTGGACTTTACATAATGGCCTTGCAGAAGTCAACCCTAACACCCTGGGAGGGCAAAGACCCAAATTAGAAAGATAAAATGGAATGAATAAGAGCATGGGCAGGACAGGCAACACCACTCAAGAAAGCAAGAATCTAACAGAAGGATGATGCATCAGAATTCGGAAAAACGTAATGTGCCTTTAAAAAGGACCATGTCTACACTCTTGTATTGCTTTCCATCTGAAGCTAAGCCAGAGGGATGTACATAGTGAGATCTTTGTCTCATTTCAGGAACGATACAGGATAAAGATTCTGTGCCAGTAATCTTCCTTGGATTAATGGTTTCTCTTTTATCTGTTGTATTTCTGCTCAGATGTCTTTTCTCTGAATGAGTCAGAGGAATGCAAATGCTGGGTACAGTCCGCTTGAAATATTTAAATCTAGCTTTGCTATGTTTTGCAGGTTTGAAGGGGAAAAAATTATACACACACACACAATGAAGGAATGGCAGATGAGAAGTATAGATGTATCAGCCAGCAATACAAAAATGTGGTATTTCAATCTGACACCAAACTCATTTTTTTTTTTCCATTTCTTTGTTTCTCCAGATCATCATTTAGATGCCTGATGCAAGTGGAAGGAATCTGCAACATTCTTTTGTGAGACTCAGAATCTCATCAGGAATGAATCTGACAGCATGGGAAACTGTTTTTATTTTGGCTCCTAAATGACAAACCTTCATTATGCCATGAGCACCTCTCTCGAGAAAGCATTCTCTACATCCTGACAGAGGGAAAATGGGACAGGTTGGGCATGATTTGTGTGCATTTTCCTGTTTCCTCCTTTTATTGATGCACTGTGAACTCTTTATTTTCCTGCTCGGTCATAGACTTGCAGGCGGTGCCTCCTTATTGTAACTAAGAGGGCTTCCTCTAAAAGGAATCCTGAATCCCATTAACATTCAAATCCTCTGGCTAGAATCCTCTGGTCTGCATGGCCTGGTGGAACTTGCACAGAGCTCCTGAGCTGTGAGTGAACAAATCTTGGAAAACACAGCTGAGTAAATTGTGATTTAGTTCCCATCCCCATGTGCTGTACTTAACATGAAACCCTTATAATGAAAGGTCTCTTCCAAAGGCTTTTATTGCTTCAAGAAAGAGTTCCTACCATGTGAACCCAAGGAGAGAGGGAGACTTTTCTTATTTCCCTTTCCACCTCATGTGAAAGAATAATCTCATGCCTTCCGGACAAAGGCATCTTTAGACAACAAAGTGAAATGCTTTCAACATCCATGAGCATCTCCCAACATCAACGAGATTGCTATTCAGAGATAAAAGAGGAGGAAAAAAGAGAGCTGGGCATGAACAGTCGGTCAGTGGGGCATTACACCCGAAAACTGGAAAGCCAAATTTTGAATTGCGAGACATCCCCCACTTCTATTAAATTGGGATTGATGAATTCCCAGGGATGTTCAAACTTCCTTTAACTTCATTTGAATTATTTATAACCCTTCTCCATGCCATGTTTTCTGAATATTCTCTAAGTGTACACCTGAACTAAGGCTAGGGAAGACTTGGCAAAAGAGCACACAATCATACTTCTTTTTCTCAAAGAGCTTCGACAAACTGGTCTGTGGAATTCAATTCAGCATTCACTAAGCACCTAGAATGTGCCAGGCACTGTGCTAGATGCTGGGGCACAGAGATAAGATATAGTCCTTTCCCTCAGAGAGCTCATGTCTAGCAAACAGAGAGAAACAAATGCCTAGAATGTAATACAACAAGTGCTAGAGCAGAGATAAGTATAGAGGAGGGCCCACCCAAGAGGTCAGGGGTCAATAAAAAAAGATCATTTGAGTTGAGCCTTAAAGAGATTGACCACTGGAGGGGTAAGCAAAAAAAGAAGAAGAAAAAGAAAAAGAGGCCTAGAATGAGGTCACAATGCTGGACAGTCAAATAAATATACCTTGAAATATAACTACCTCCAGGAACACAAAGAATATTTTGGCTTTGCCAAGTCATATTCATTGAATGTCTATTATCCATGTCCCTATTGCTCAAGAACTGATGTATGTCACCCATGGGCCAATTTCAGAAAGGTACATTTTATTAGAAAGGTCACACATCAGTCTCTCCAAGTGAGATTTTAGTGGCCCCAGCCTCTGCCTGGCAGTCAATTCTCCCACTCATTTCCTCTTCAGAAAGCCACTTGAAGAATAAAGTTCTCTGAGGTGTCTGGCAGCTGCAGAGATAAATAAAGGTCCTCTTTGAATTCCATTTAGTCTATTTGTTGACTGTCAATCTAGGCATCTAAATGAGAAGGAACAGAGCAAAGAATCCAAGCCACAGGAAGGGGAAGTCTTTTCTCAAAGATGTTCAACAAAAGTCTCTGCCTAGCATGGGGACACATCCTGTCTAGTACAAGAATGCAAACTAGTCATTTATATTCCCTTGGAAAGACTCTGGAGCCATGGTGGCACAGTGGTTAAGAGCTCGACTGCTAACCAAAAGGTCAGAAGTTTAAATCCACGAGCCACTCCTTGGAAACCCTATGGGGCAGTTCTGTTCTGTCCTATAGGGTCTCTATGAGTTGGAATCAACTTGATGGCAATGGGTTTGGGTGGAAGAACTCCAAGTGCTTCTGCCAATCTATGTGTGTTCTCCGGCAACTAAATGATGGTCAAAGTACGGATTAGAATCCCAGAGTAAGTAGCTATAACTTACCCACTGAGTCCATTTAGTACACCAAAATGTGGTACACCAAAATGTCTTTGCTCTCTTGGTACCAGAATTCAAATCATAATCAATACTACAAAGAGAGAGAGTTTATATCTATAAACACATTCCAGCCCATTAAATAAACCTTCCTTGGCTAGGAAAGTGCACTGCTAGAAGGATTTTTTAGGATGTTCATTTAAATGAGATGGAAGTTAATTTACTCTTTGAAATGATATTGAGGTTCTGGGTCGCACAGTGTGAAAAATGACTTAAGTCCACTCATGCACCAGACAGGATAATTCTGGCAACGCTGGTACCAACAGCATCAAAGAACAATGATGGAGGAGTCTAGCCTTGTTGTTGTCATTCTAATTGTCACTATGAGTGACGAAAAATGTGTTTCCTTCGCCAGAATACTTATCTCTCCACTTTGTAATACCTTATCTGGGTCGTGTCACTTAAGAGTCTGATAAAAAATAAAAAGGGAAGGAATTATGTGTGTGAACATGCAAGAGAAAGAGGGAGTGGGAAGTGACAGAGGAAAAGGAGACAAAGAGAGACAGAAAGAGTCAAAGGAGACAGAAAATCAGGGGAAGACAATGCGACAAAGGCAGAGAAAAAGATGATAGACAAAAAGGATTGTATCGGATGATTCTTCCTGAATATCAAACAAAGAGTGCTGTTAGTAATCTCATGGAAAAGGCTAGTTTTTGCACCAAATCAAGAAACATGCAATACTTCCAAGATCCATTCTGAATTTTCAGGCAAGACAGCCCAGAATTTCTTGTTAAAAGCTTAAGGGCTCAATTTATGCTAAGCATTCAAGGAAATGTCTCATCCAAACAGGATATCGTTTTTCATATTAAAGAAGCAAACTGATCTCAGAGCACAAATGTTATTATTCACAGTCGCAAAGGAAAATGGCATTTACTTTCCTTTCCTTCACAGGGGAGGAAGGAGGAGGCTCTCCCTTCCTTGGGGCCAGAAGAGGGCTCAGAAATCCTGTTTCTGCTCCTGAAAGAAATACATTTGTTTCTCTCAATCCCAATAGGTGAGCCAACAAGCTTCTTCCATGGCATTTATTGCTCTGTGGGTCAGAGTACAGTATGTGCATGTTACTTTTAAACATATGTTTTCGGAAAAGAATCAAAGCTAATTTCAGTGTATGAAAAGCTAGCAGATTCCAATAATGACTGTGACTTCACTTCAAAGTGATAAGGCTATTGGATGCGGGTTCTCAAAACTGAATGTCCAGATGGGAATTTATGATGTAGAACTTCAGTTTTATCAACCATAGGCTTCAACACACATACAGAAGAAGAAATACATATTTTTTTTTCCTAGAAGAAGTTTAAAGTTAACCCAGTGAACCAGTTGTTCCCTTTTTTCTCATTCCCCCCATGATTTTCCTCTCCAAAACATGCTGGAGAAAGAGAGCGGGTCATTAGGATCACCATTTCTGGTTTTCACATTGATGGATCTGAAAGAATGTGCATCACAAGAACCCACACTGCTCTTCAACAGATGACGAAGCAAAATCTCAAAAGCAATTCAAATGGGACTAAACTACAGCCCAATTCTTTGATTGTCCTTATAACATCTATATCTAATAGTATTCTGAATTGTATTAGTCCCAAACACCAGTAAGTTATCTCCTATCTTTTGTGAGGCAGGCCTAACTAGAACTTTAAAGAGAGTATGGTCAATGACACTTCATGGTTATTGTTACATTCAAGATGCACCTAATCCATAAATATTCATAAATATATAGATGGACAGATACATGTCCAGAGAAAAAAGTGGTATGTATTAATAAATCCTGTCAAAATGGAGTACACTATATTAGAAAGTTTGTTATAAAACATTTGATGTTTCCAACTACAAAACTGGGTGGCCCCCATTTAATGATACATGATTTTATTTTTACACAATAAGATTCACATTACTCAGGATATGAAGAGTTAGTAACAGTGGGTCAACGTGTTTCATAAAAAAAACTAGTCAGGATTCAGGTGAATTTAACATGCTCCCAAGCAGAGTAATAATACCCTTCCCTGTTCCATGTTCAGGAAAAGGAAAACACAGAGTCATTGCACAGTAATACTGGAATCCCTCCTGGTGTAATTTGGCCACAAGGGCCTCAGCAGCTATTGTTTGCTATGTGTTCAGACAAAAGTTGCTATGGTCAGTGGAAATAAACATACAGACACCGGGTGAAGAGAAAGATGTTGTTGTTGTTGTTGTTAGGTGCCATTAAGTTGGTCCTGACTCATAGTGACCCCATGTACAACAGAATGAAACACTGCCCGGTCCTGCACCATCCTCATAATTGTTGTTACGCTTGAGCCCGTTGTTGCAGCCACTGTATCAATCCATCTTGTTGAGGGTCTTCCTCTTTTTTGCTCTCTACTTTATTGAGCATGATACCCTTCTCCAGGGAGTGGTTCCTCCCAATAACATGTCCAAAACATGTGAAATGAATTCTCCCATCCTTCCTTCTAAGGAGCACTCTGGCTGTACTTCCTTCAAGGCAGATTTGTTCGTTTTTCTGGCAGAGACTAATTTCCCTAGTTATCCCAACTGAGGCCAGCCTCGATCATACAATAGTCAACCGTTCTCTAGACATGTGTGCAAACCCAGCCAAGGCCAGAAAAGCTGCCTAAGTGACCCACAGCAGAACACAGACACATGCATGAACCCACATAAGATCAGCCAGGCCAAGCCCAGATCAGCTGAACACTGCACATTCTTGAGCTAAACTAAGTTTATTGTCGTATGTCTCTGAGATGTTGTGGGGTTTTTGTTGTTGTTGTACAGCAGCAACATTATGGTAATAGATAATAGTTTGTTACACTGTGGCGGCTTGTGTGTTGCTGTGATGCAGGAAGATATGCCACTGATATTCAAATACCAGCACTGGCATCCATGGTTGACAGGTTTCAGCTGAGCTTCCAGACTAAGACAGACTAGGAAGAAGGACCTGGTAGTCTACTTCTAAATAAATATTAGCCAGTGAAAACCTTATGAACAGCAGCAGAACACTGCCTGATACAGTGCTGGAAGATGAGCCCCTCAGGTCGGAAGGCACTCAAAATACGACTGGGGCAGAGCCACCTCCTCAAAGTAGAGTTGAAGAGAAAGATGTATTATTTACTGAGTGCCTACTATATGCTAGCCACAGTTGATTACGTCTTTGAACTCTCACAGTTACCTTGTGAGGTAGATATTTTAATATCTATTTTACAGATGATAAAACTGAAGCTCTAAAACTTGCCCAAGATGACATAGCTGGTAGGTGGTGGAAATGGAAGTAAATCAGACCCATCCATTCAATTCCAAAGCCCATATTCCAGAAGATTCTAGAGCAATGGTTTCAAATTATGTTCCAGTGTTTTAGGGATTCCTCAAATGTTTGATTTGAATTTATTTTTTCAGAATATACTTTAAGCTATTTTAAAACTAATTAAAAAAAGGCATATTGAAGTGTTATGAACTCAATGTTAAAGTTTTAGAGACTATCAGGATACTAACTTGTTTTCTTATTGCTGGCTTTATGATAAAACATGTTTAAATAATTTAACATTTAAAAATATATTTATACTACTAAAATATTCCTTTTATCAATTCCATATATTAAATTTTACATAGAATTTGAACAGCCTAAAAAAACAAGTTTAAACATCATTGCTCTAGGGTGTACACTGTCAATGGGGGCAATATAACTCACAAGGGGTGAAATTTGGTTCTTGGGGGCTAAAAAATCTTTTACACTGGTTTATGCCCCCAAAGGTCATAGTACATAAATAGGTCTCCAATATATGTGTGGTATTAAAATTTAATGGTGGGGGACTAGAAAAAAAATGTCTAAAAAGACTTCTATAGGGGAGATAATGAAAGAAAAAAAAAGGTTGAAAAATACTGTTGTAGGGTATTCAGAATTTCAGAGAAGACTTGGTCCTCATTTAGCCTAAATCAGTCCACCTACTTGAATTGTAACCCTGTGGGAATTCTCCATGGATGTTGTCCATACTGAATAAGCCTGGATTATTTGCAACCTTAGAATTTTCTATCTGTAAAAGACTTTTACAAGCTTCAATACCTTTGTTTCTGGGAGGAAATTTAGCAACCTGACCCAGCCCCCTCATTTTACAGAAGGAAAAACTGACGTCTGGAGAAGCAAAGGTTTTGTCCAAGGATATGGAGATATTTGTGGTAGTTGAACTCAAACCCACAACAGCAATTAACACATAGTAGATGCTCTAATTATTTGCAAATGAATGAGTGAAAGAAAAAGTGATCTAAAATTTAACAAAAGAGATTCAGTTGGGAAGATCAGATCTAAGAATGTTTAAAGCCAACTGTATGCAGACTACCTATTCCATGCCACCAACTGATAGGGAGAGAAAGGAGGGAAAAACCCCACCCCCTAAATTTCCCCAGTGGTTAGTCCTCCATGAGTTACTTCACCTCACAGCCCCAGCTGAAATGCAACAGTGTCAGGAGACAATGCAAGCAAGTTCTTCCTCTAGCTGACCCAACCGCACATCTTTCCTTTGTTTGTTTTTCTTTCTTTAGAGCTCTTACAATACTCCTACCATAGTACCATCTGCTGAAGCGGGATGAACAGGTAGCTTTAAAATGATGATAGCTCTGGGAAATGATAATCACTAGGTCATAGAAAGCCATACTGCAGTGTATAAATAAGATAAGTAAAAGTGCTGAGGACTGCATGTTTGCTTTAATAAAATGTGTTTTCCTTTTTTGTGGAGAATGTCTTTCTCGAATGCCTGGGGAGAGAAGCTGAACTATAAACCAGAAACTCGCAGACGGTTCCAGAATCTGCCTATGAGGGTGGGATCAGAGAGGAAAGGGATGAAATATTACTTACTGGGACACAAACGGAAAAGGATTGGACCACAGCCTTTGTGTTGAATTGCTGAAGCAATGGAATGAGATCAGAACTTCCAGGTCTAATTCCAAAGCTCCCTTCGGTAGAGGCGATATGCTACAGTGAAAAGAGCAAGAGCCTGGGTTACAGCACAGCTCTCCACTAACTATGTGACCTTGGGAAACTCAATATCTCTGAATCTTGATTTTCTCATATGTACAAAGGGGATAATATCTCACACGGATATTGTAAGGTTTAGATTAGAGGATGTATGTAAAGCACCAACCATAATACCTGATATACCTTTGGTGCTTAACAAACGGTAGTGGTGATGATGCGGGTGAGGGTGCCGATGCTGAAGACGATGGTGGTGATGAGGAGGAGGAAGATCCACAGGCCTCCTCTAGAAAATATTTACGTGTACACACCGAGTCCTGAAAATAATCAGTAGCTTAGAATTCACCACACCCTGTGAGATATGCCATTGGAAAGGATAATTCAAAGAGCAAGAATTCCCTTTGCAAAGTACTTTACTGGATAAAACTCAAGTTTAAAAACAGAATTTTTGCAAATATAGCAAGTTACTTGGGCTTTCTGCAAATACAAAGCATTTTCACTGCCAATATCTCAATTTATCCCCATACCTGCCATGTGAGGTTGCCAGGGCAAGTACGAGACATCTATTTGACAGATGAGAAAATCTCAGGCCTAGGGAGGTTTTAGTCATTTAGTTACCAGACCACTGTTGCACAAAGAGAGTGCAACAGTGTGACAATGTGGCACCTGGACTGAGACCTGGTTGTCTGCCTCCTATTCTAGTACTACACTGTGCTGACAACTAAAAGTTTCCACCTGGAAGAAAGAAATTCAGGGAAGTCACGAGCTGTTGTATCCTCTCTGCATCCCGAAGGTGTGGTCATCCATCCTCCACCTGAACACTTCCATCTGAGCCAACACAGTGTTCTCTTTAGTCATCCACCTCCCACTGTGTCCTCCACTCCTGACCCAAAGTAAAACATCCAGAAGAGACTAATGAAAGAATCTTTCCCCTTGGAAACCAGTAAAGTGAGATGTCTATCAAACCAGATACATAAATGGCACCATCTGACCATTGAGCACTTGCCAGAGGATCAAGACTGAGAAAGCTCTAGAGAGCTTTGCCTGGGGGTGAACCCCAGTGGCAGAGCAGAGCTGATTTCAATCTGGAAAATATCAACTCTTCTGGGTAAGGTCTCTTTCTGTACCCTCAAGTGCAACTCTCAGCATATAAAAGATGTATTTTCCTTCTCACAACAGTACTATGAAGAAGATGGGGCAGTGCCCTTCCTATAATTGAAGAGACTAAAGGATCGCAAATCAAGTAACATACGTAGGGGCTCACAACTTGTTAGTTGGTGAGCTAGGTCTCAAACTCAGGTCTCTTTACTCTAAGTCCCATCTTCTTTCCACTATGCCAGATATCTACCTGTTCCAATTAAAAATCTTTTGATGACAAGGAACAGAAAATCGAATTCAAATCTGCTTAGACAAAAAAGTGAATTGTATTTGCTTCACATAACTAAATAGTTCAGGATAAGTCTGTTTCAGTGGAGCCTTTATCAGGACTCAACAAAATGTTACCAGAATCTATCTCTTGGCTCAGCTTCCTCTGGGTTAACTCCATACTGAAGCTCCACCTGGTAACCCCCAAGCACTCCAGGTTCTCCCCTCGTGGCAGAGGCAGTTCAGTGCCTCATATCCTCACACGACCATCCTCCACAGAGAAGACAGCGTTTGTGCCCCCTGCATTTCCATCACAAACGGTGAGCTTCACTCTCATTGGACCAGCTTAAACCATACACCCATCCCTGAACAATCATAAGTCAGAGGGGCGAGATACTTTGAGCAGGTCAGCCTAATCAGAACCCACCACTGGAGTCAGGGGTCAATCTCACTCAGTCCACATGAATGTGATTGTGGTGGAGAGGTACTTTAAGAAAATCCAAGGTTCTCTTATCAGCAAGGAGGAGTAATGGAAACTGGGCAGGAATCCCACTATGAATTCTGTCTTAGTTACATAGTGCTGGTACAATGGAAATACCACAAATGGATGGCTTAACAAACAGAAATTTATTTTCTCACAGTTTAGGAGGCTCGAAGTTCAAATTTACTGCACCTGCTCTAGGAGAAGGCTTTCTCTATCTGTTGACTCTGGGGGAAGGTCCTTGTCTCTTTTCAGCTTCTATTCCTTAGCCATCATGTGGCATGGCATCTATCTTCTCCCAACTCTGCTTTTTTTCTGCTTGCATAATCTGCTCTTTTATATCTCAAAAGAGATTGATTTAAGACACACCCTACACTAATACTGCCTCATTAACATAACAAATAAAAACCATTCCCAAACAGGATTATAACCACAGGTATAGGGGTTACGACTTACAACACATATTTTGGGGGGACACAATTCAATCCCCCCACGTATCTGTCAGTTTGTCGTACTGTGGGGGCTTGTGTGTTGCTATGATGCTGGAAGCTATGCCACCGGTATTCAGCTACCAGTAGGGTCACCCATGGTGAACAGATTTCATCTGAGCTTCCAGACTAAGACAGACTAGGAAGAAGGACCTGGAGGTCTACTTCTGAAAACAATTAGCCAGTGAAAATCTTATGAATAGCAGCAGAACATTGTCTGATACAGTGCTCGAAGATGAGCCCCTCAGACTGGATGGCACTCAAAACACGACTGGGGAAGAGCTGCCTCCTCAAAGTAGAGTTGACCTTAATGATGTGGATGGAGTCAAGTTTTCGGGACCTTCATTTGCTGCTGTGGCATGACTCAAAATGAGAAGAAACAGCTGCAAACACCCATTAATACTCAGAACATGGAATGTGCGAAGTATGAATCTAGGAAATTTGGAAGTCATCAAAAATGAAAGGGAACAGATAAACATCGATATCCTAGGCATTAGTGAAATGAAATGGACTGGTGTTGGCCATTATAAACTGGATAATCATATGGTCTACTACGCCAGGAACGACAACTTGAAGAAGAATGACGTTGCATTCATTGTCAAAAAGAACATTTCAAGATCTATCCTGAAGTACAACACTGTCAGTGACAGGATAATATCCATATGCCTACAAGGAAGGCCAGTTAATATGACTATTATTCAAATTTATACACCAACCACTAAGGCCAAAGATGAAGAAATTGAAGATTTTCACCAAGTTCTGCAGTCTGAAATTGACTGAACATACAATCAGGATGCATTGATAATTACTGGAGATTAGAATTCGAAAGTTAGAAACAAAGATAAAGGATCGGTAGTTGGAAAATATGGCCTTAGTGACAGAAACGATGCCAGAGATCGCATAACAGCATATTGCAAGACCAACAGCATCTTCATTACAAATACCTTTTTTCACTAATATAAATGGTGACAGTATACATTGACCTCGCTAGATGGAATACACAGGAATCAAATCGGCTACATCTGTGGAAAAAGACGATGGAAAAGCTCAATATCATCAGTCAGAACAAGACCAGGGGCCAACTGTGGAACAGACCATCAATTGCTCATATGCAAGTTCAAGTCGAAACTGAAGAAAATTAGAACAAGTCCACGAGAGCCAAAGTACAACACTGAGTATATCCCACCTGAATTTAGAGACCATCTCGATGTGTTGAATATTAATGACCAAAGACCAGACGAGTTGTGGAATGACATCAAGGACATCATACATGAAAAAAGCAAAAATCATTAAAAAGACAGGAAAGAAGAAAAGACCAAAATGGATGTCAGAAGAGACTCTGTAACTTGCTCTTGAACATTGAGTAGCTAAAGTAAAAGGAAGAAAGGATGAAGTAAAAGAGCTGAAGAGAAGATTTCAAAGGGCGGCTCAAGAAGACAAAATAAAGTATTATAATGACATGTGCAAAGACTCGGAGATGGAAAATCAAAAGGTAAGAACATGCTCTGCATTTCTTAAGCTGAAAGAACTGAAGAAAAAAATTCAAGCCTCCAGCTGCAGTACTGAAGGATTCTATGGGGAAAATATTAAATGACTCAGGAAGCATCAAAAGAAGATGGAAGGAATACACAGAGTCATTATACCAAAAAGAACTGGTTGACATTCAACAATTTCAGGAGGTACTATATGAGCAGGAACTAATGGTACGGAAGGAAGAAGTCCAAACTGCACTGACGGCACTGGCAAAAAAACAAGGCTCCTCCTGGAAAACCAATTGAGATGTTTCAACAAACGCCTGCAGCACTGGAAGTACTCACTCATCTGTGCCAAGAAATCTGGAAGACAGCTACCTGTCCAACCGACTGGAAGAGATCTGTATTTATGACTATTCCCAAGAAAAGTTATCCCACCGAATGTGGAAATTATCGAACAATATCATTAATATCATGCACAAGTAACACTTTGCTGAAGATCATTCAAAAGCAGCTGCAGCAGTATATCGACAACGAACTGCCAGAAATTCAAGCAGGATTCAGAAGAGGACACGGAACCAGGGGTATCATTGCTGATGTCAGAAGGATCCTGGCTGAAAGCAGAGAATACCAGAAAGATGTTTACCTGTGTTTTATTGACTACGATACGACATTCGACTGTGTGGATTATAACAAGTTATGGGTAACATTGTGAAGAACAGGAATTCCAGAACACTTAATTGTGCTCATGAGGAACCCGTACACAGACCAAGAGGCAGTCATTCAAACGAAACAAGGGGATACTGTGCGGTTTAAAGTCAGGAAAGGTGTGTGTCAGGGCTGTATCCTTTCACCATACCTATTCAATCTGTCTGCTTAACAAATAATCGGAGAAGCTGGACTATATGAAGAAGAATGGGGTATCAGGATTGGAGGAAGACTCATTAGTAGCCTGCATTATGCAGGTGGCACAACCTTGCTTGTTGAAAGTGAAGAGGACTTGAAGCACTTACTGACGAAGATCAAAGATTACAGCCTTCAGTATGGATTACAATTCAACATAAAGAAAACAAAAATCCTCACAACTGGACCAATAAGCAACATCATGATAAACAAGGAAAAGATTGAAGTTGACAAGGATTTCATTTTACTTGGATTCACAATCAACACCCATGGAAGCAGCAGTCAAGAAATCAAAACATGCATTGCATTTGGCAAATCTGCTGTAAAAGACCTCTTTAAAGTGTTGAAAAGCAAAGACGTCACCTTGAAGACTAAGGTGCGCCTGACCCAAGCCACAGTGTTTTCAATTGCCTCCCATGCATGTGAAAGCTGCATAATGAATAAAGAAGACCAAAGAAGAATTGATGCCTTTGAATTGTGGTGTTGGAGAAGAATACTGAATATACCATGGACTGCCAAAAGAATGAACAAATCTGTCTTGGAAGAAGTACAATCAAAATGCTCCTTAGAAGCAAGGATGGTGAGACTACGTCTCATATACTTTGGATATGTTGTCAGGAGGGATCAATCCCTGGAGAAGGACATCATGCGTGATAAAGTAGAGGATCAGTAAAAAAAAAAGGAAGACCCTCAACGAGATGAATTGACACAGTGGCTGCAAAAACGGGCTTAAGCATTAACAATTGTGAGGATGGCACACCATCAGGCAGTGTTTCCTTCTGTTGTACACAGGGTCGCTAAGAGTCGAAACCAACTCAGTGGCACCTAACAACAAGAATTCAATCCATAACAACATCCAATCTGTTATTTTACAGATATTGTTCGAATTCTTACTGTGTGACAATTTTACTGCCAGGCTGGAAGTAAATTTAAAAAAAAAAAAAATGGGAAATACTCTTGTTTGCCTAGGAAAAGCTCAGTCTAACATGTCTGGACTCAGTGGTATAAAGTAGTTGCCTTTATTGCTGCCCATAACTTAAGTCACCTCCCCATTTTAGCCTCTGACTCATCTAAATTGCTCTTGTGTCCAGACAAAGCTTGAGCTGGGCTCATGAGAGACAAAACAGAGTGGTAAATTCAAGCTGTTTTCCCATTTGCAAGGCAACTGGAATTGTAGCTTACACAGTAAGAGGAACAAAACAGTAAGAGCATAGGCTCTGGATTCAGATCGCTTCAGTTTGAATCTTGACTCAGACACTCTTACATCTGTGTGACTTTGAGCAAGTTATTTAATCTACCTGTGCCTGAGTTTCTTTTCCTGTGAAATCACGATAATTATCGTCTCCTAAGGATAATTTGAAATCTGGATGAGTTAACACAGGGGTCAGGAAACTTTTTCTGTAAAGGACTATACAGTCTCTGTGGCAACTACTCCATTCTGCCAATGTAGTACGAAAGCAGCCATAAGCATATGTGAACAATAGACATGACTGTTCCAATAAATCTTTATTTACAAAAACATACGGGGGCCAGATTTGCATGGCACCAAGTAACAGCTCAATATGGTAGCCACTGTTATAAATTCGTAGCAAATAGCATTTAACTTTATTTTTCTCTCTCACACGTTGTCCTTCTCTCTCAAATGCACTTCACAACCATCCCTTGTTGACTACACTGATTATAGATTTATTATTTCACATATATACACATAAGCTGTTTATCTTTATTTACTGACTTGGTGACACAGAAGATCAAGAAAACTCCCCACTCTTCTAATCATAATATCCTTCACATGTTTAAATTATCTTATCCATATGACTTAGAGAGGAAACACTCAGCAAAAAGCTTGGCATGCTGTACACAACCCAGTGCTAGGGTGATTCGTAGCAAGCAAAGAATAATAATCGTTATTATTTGCTATAAATAAACTCTCAGCCTCATTAGTGAATGTTCACTCACAGGCATTTACTCCCATCAAACAATTTCTTCATGTTACGAGCCACCCCTCAAGTCTCCTTCTCTGTAACCACGCTGCTGGTCCAGAAATCGTAACTTAAATTTAATGGTGCTCAGTTGTGCTGAGATGTCTCAAGAGATACAAAAACACTGGAGTTAAAAGTTTAATTCTTCTTGCTGGGTTAATAATTAGGCAAAAAAAGTTTGAAGGAAGGGGAAATCAGTGTGTCTGGAGTTCAGAATAAACTAGTAGAGAAAGACGCAAAAGAAGGCATTAGAGTCTAAGAATATAACTGCCAAAAACTCAACCTTCTGCAGTGATGCACCGGATGTGAAAGGTAGACAAGGAAACCCATTCAGGAACCTTAACTCCTACTCAGCAAAGAATGTCCAAACTCACAATCAGGCATCTGTCTGTGAGGGGGCTTTTTAGCTAATCAAAATGAAAAACACTATTGGTAACTGACAGAAAGAGACAGAGACTTATAACTTGATAAGTTACAGAATGTCTCCCCCTTACCACTTCTACTAGCACCCTAACTTTAACTTTTATTTTGTCCCAAGTCATCCTCCCCTTAATTTGGCATCTTCCCTAGAATTTGTACAATAAAGGAGAAACTCTACATCTCATTTGTTCATTTTGTTGGGATGGTTGCAACCTCCCTAATCAATATGTGCTAATCAATATGCTCATTACCCAGAATGCCATGTGACAACCCTGGGAAAAACAAGAAGGAAAAGAAAAGCTGACAATTTCTCTGCTTATTGGAACAAAAACACATTACCATACTTCATGTCTTTCAGTAAAGAAGTATGTGGGTAAGCTCACTCATTGCCCATAATTTTGTTACCAGGAAAGGTTATCAGTGAAGTTGAGGATAGTCTATATATGTGAGTAAAACTGTATTAACACCACTCAGAATAAAGATTCTCCCATCCATGTACTACCCCGTACAGCCCTGGACATTTACAACTTTAGTGCCTCTGGGAAACTCCACACTCTGGAGACTTTCTGCCTGGATCTGCATCCTGGCTCTGGCATTCACTAGCTATGTAGCCCTGGGCAAATCACGGACCCTCTGTGCCTCGGTTTTCTTATCTATATAATGAAGATAACTGTGGCACCAACCTTATAAAGTTTTTATGAAGAATAAATGAGTTAATACATGTGAACAGCTTAGAACAGTGTCTGGCACATTATAAGCTCTACAAATGTTTGCTGTGCTGTTCCTCCTTCTCCTTCTCCTCCTTCTTCCTCTTCTTAGTCTTCTGGACCTGGCCTATCCTGTGGCCCTATAATGGCCCACATAGGGAAGAGAAGACAGCAAGGCAGGAGAAATTCTCTTTAGGCTCATATAACTTGTGTTTCCAGAAAAAAAATACTTATTTATTGGGTCTTTACCATATGTAAGATACTTAACTTATATTTCCCTAATCCTTACAGTAACCCTAGGAGGTAAATATCACTATACCTATTTGTTATGGATTGAATTGTGTCCCCCAAAAATATGTGCTGTAAATCCTAACCTCTATGCCTGTGGTTATAATCCCATTTGGAAATTTGAGAATAAGTTGTCTGTTATGTTAATGAGGCAGGATTAGAGTAGGATGTGTTTTGAGTCAATCTCTTTTGAGATATAAAAGAGATTCAACAAGCAACTGAGAGAGGCAGAGACAGGGGAAGAGAGATGCCAAGCCACATGAAGATCGCCCAGGAGCAGAAGCTCAATTAAACAAGGACCTTCCTCCAGAGCCAAGAGAGAAAGAAAGCCTTCCCCTAGAGCCGGCACCCTGAATTTGGGCTTCTGGTCTGCTAAAATGTGAGAAAATAAATTTCTGTTTGTTAACACCACCCATTTGTCGTATTTCTGTTATAGCAGCACTAGATAACTAAGACACTATTTTACAGGTGAAGAAATTTAAAATAGTGATAACTTGCCAAGAGTCCCACAGTTAGTAAGGGCAGCACTGAGACTGAAATCCAAAGAAGCAGATGAATCTTCTCAATGAAAGTTATCAGAGAGCTTTAGATAGTTGGTACCCTCTGTTTCCCAGAGGCACAAAGGTCATAATTTTAAATATAAAAAGAGGTGAGCCATGGGCTTGAGGATGTCCTCCTGCCATGAAGAATGCAGACAGGGCTGTGCTGGTGCATCCACTAGTTCAGAAAGGTGGCCAAGTAAGCTTGTGCCCACTTCAGTCACGTCTTTTCAGACCAACTGATTCCAGATTGTCGGAAAAACTGAAGAAGCTTAGCAACACATTGGTTCCTATCTTCCTTTCCATGTCCTCTTTGTTCCCGAGCAGTAATTAGACATACGATCGGGTATTCTTTTTGCTTGAGAGGTGCCTTTGGGTATTGAGGGAGATGTATGGAAGGAAAGGTCAAGGCATCTTTCATTGCCTCATCCTCAAGGGGGAAGTCTAGACAGACATCCTGGCCAAAGACAAAGAAGAAGACCTGGTTCAGATGTCAGGTAAGTGACTGGACTGAGTGCCAGATGGAAAAGGAACCTCAAAGTTACCTTAATTGGAACATGATAGCTATACACTCCCATTACAGGGAAATAAAGACCATGCTCCATGGGCACGGTTACTATTCTCTTCCATTTTCCTTACACAAATGCCAGTGTTCCAAAGGCACTCCCACAAGTGTGCTTCCTTCACTTCATACTCCAGAAAAATAAGATGTATTAGAGCCATATTAAATATCCAAAACACCAGAAAATTTTTTTTCAAGACCATTTCCACAAACTGGGGTGATGTAATTGGTAGGTTCGAAGGTCTCCTCACAGGGAGGATTTTTTGTTTTTGTTGTTACAGGGGCAGGAGGCTAAAAAAAAAGCGTATTTCATGTGTTCAGACACCCCCAAGTGAAGAGCCCACAAAATTTGGATATGCTCTAGAGTTCACAAGCTACAACTAAAATGCTAGCTTCTATACTAAGTCTGTGGTACAAATAATATGGATCCAAAAAGTACAAGAAGACTAGGAATAGGAAACCCCAGATGTGACACGGAAGAAATGCCTCACTATTAGGGACAGCCAGGAGAATCTCACGGGAGTTAATATTTAAAGTCCAAGTCTCCATCCTCAGAAATAAGAATGGAATGAATGGACGTGTATTGGCTATAGTGTAGAAAAAGGCCAGGATTCAGGCCTTCCTGCTGCAGCACTGGTGGGAATTACTCCAAAAGGGAAAATAAAGGGGATTCTGTTCGCTGAAAGAAGGACCAGAATGAACTCAGCTATTCTCCTTTTAACCTTTCATGCTGCTGTGCCTCTGGGGTCTTCCAAAACTCCAGAATAAACCATTAGGGCATCAGTGAGTGAAAACATGATGCTAGGGATTCTTTGTATCCTCAAATTCATCTTAAAACCCAAAACTGCCCCAGGTTGAAAGTTTAGGTAATATTGCTGAGGCAGCTCAACAGCCTCAATGTAACCATGAGCTTTGAAAGCCACAGTAAGCAAAGCAGCCACCTAGCAGTATAGATTTCAGGCAACTCAAAGCTGATTGCTAAGGGTAGCACAAAAGGGGAGGAGGTAGGGGGCTCATTCATGTCAATTAAGTGCTAACTTCTTTCTCTTCCTCTCTCTCTCTCTCTCTTCCTCTCTCTTCCTCTCTCTCTCTCTCTTCCTCTTTCTTTCTCTCTCGCTTGCTCTCGCTCTTGCTGTGTGTCTCATCACTTGCTCTGGGGGATGCCACTTTATCAGCAGCCTTATGGAGAGGTCCATGTGGCAAGAAACTGGAGCTTCCTGCCAGTAGCATCTTGCCAACAATGAATGATCTTAGAAGTAAATCTTCCAGCCCCCTCAAATCTTTAACACTGCAGCCTCATCTAACAGTTTGACTGCAATCTCATGAAAGACGCTGATCCAGAATCACCCTGCTAAGCAGCTCCCAAATTCCTAACTCTTAGAAATCATGTAAAATGATAAATGTTTGTAGTTTTATGTTACTAATTTTTGGCATGTTATACAACAAGATATAGCTTACACAAATACTTGCTTAAGTCTTATAGCTGAAATCCAGTGAGATGTCTGTTTCCCAAATCTGTGCCTCTGCCATTGCACCATTCTGCCAAGTCTACTGTTTTAAACTCCACAACTAATGGCTTCTGCTATTGTCCTTCGATTGCAAGAAAGAGAAACCCAATCAACCTAGCTCAAGTAAAATGGGAATTAATAAAGTGTGATAGTTATGTGTCAACTTGGCTAGGCCATATTCTCAGCGGTTTGACAGATATTATGTAGTCATTCTCCATTTTGTCATCTGATGTTAGCAGCCAATCAGTTGAAAGGGGAGTTTCCTTGGAGGCATGGACTGCATCCAATATATATGGATGTTCTGGCAAAGCTTGCCTTCTCTAGATCCTGCATCTGATTCATCCTCCTCTGACCTCCAGTTCTTGGGACGTGAGCCAGCAGCCTGCCATCTGATCTGCAGATACTGGAATTAGCCAGCTCCTGCAACCTGTGAGCCAGCAGCCTTTTGCCTGACCTGACAATTCTGGGTTTGTCAGGGCCCGCAACCACAGGAGTCAGGAGAAGCCTCCAGCTTGATGCCTGACCCACAGATTTGGGATTTGCCAGCCTCCAAAGCTGTGTGAGCCATTTCCTTGAAATATATCTCTCTATAGATATTTATATATATGCTTCATTGGTTTTGCTCCACTACAGAACCCCGCCAAAGATATTTGGTGCAGAGAATGATTCTAGAGAAACAAAATCTTAAGGACGAGTTTTCTGAATTGACTCTCAAGTCTGGCTAGTTCTAAAAGCACTGATAACTGTGCCTCCAGTAATAAAGAGGGCACTGCTAATCCATTGCATGAGGTGGCAAAAGAAATACGCAAAATATCACCATCAATGTATCAAATATTTGTGAGGGACAAGGCTCTGGGTGATTGTATATTTGATAATTTCTACAATTTTTCAGTATGAGAAGTATAAGGAAGCTATTTGGTTGGTTCTACTTTAGCTCAACGAAGTGGTAAAAGAAGGGATAAGCTCAAAGCTTCAGAGTCATAGCTCAAGCACCACATACAACACCTGAAAGTTGCCACTTGTGCCCTGAAAAAAAGCCTTATTTCTTGTAGTAACAGAGCTGATATTGCCAAAAACCAAACCCAGAGTCTTATCATAAGAGTAGCTGAATTACACAACCAGTTGAATTCCCAACCTCAAATGGTGTCTGAAGATAAAGTGAGTGCATTGATTAGGAAAAAATGGGATCCTGAGATTTGGGATGGGGAAATATGAGCAGGTAATCAGAAAGTTGGGAACACTAAGCCCCTAAATTCTGCTGGATCACTCCTGTTAACAGAAGCAGACCTCTTACTCCCATCTGAAGAGATTATTCCATCTTTGTCTGCTAAGCCACCCTCCCCAGGAAAACCATTATCTCTTCCTCCCCCATCTGATGAGATAAATCCAGCTGTATCTGAAGAGAGTCTTTGTCTGAGATATTGCCTGGGACATTGCCTGGGGCATCACCTTAGGCAGATGCCTTACAAGTCATTTCTGAATGTCCCAGGACCCACCCCTATCACCAATTTTTGCTTCTCGACCTATAACTAGATTAAGTCCCAGTGAGCCTCATGAGGTGAGGTACAAAGTGTGACTCTGTTTGAGGAGGTGTGCTACACTCCAAAAAGACTGCTTGATTATTCTAACATATGCAAACAAAAATCTGAGGAATACATGTGGGAATGGCTATTAAGGGTGTCCGACAATGGGGCAAGGAATATAAAGTTGGACCAGTCTGAGTTTATTGACATGGGCTCACTAAGCACAGATTCTCCATTCAGTGTTTCAGCTCAACAGGTCAGAAAAGGATCTAATCGTTTATTTAGTTGGTTCCATGAAGCATGGATTAAGCGGTGGCCTACACTAAATCAAGCTGAAGTGCCAGACCTGTCTTGGTATACTGTAGAAGAAGGTATCAAAAGGATTAGGAAAATTGGCATGTTAGAGTGGATTTATCAGGTGAGACCCACAGACTCACACATGTGGTAACAGAAGGCACACCTTTCACCACAACAGTAAGAAACAAATTCGTGAAGGGAGCCCCAGCATCCTTGAAGACTGCTGTGACTGCTACTTTATGTAAGTCAGATTTAACAGTGGGAACAGCCCTAAGAGAATTAAGACATCTAACTACAATGGGGCCGATTAGACCCCAAGGTGGTAGGATCCAAGTGGCAGCACTTAATAACCAAAGACAAGGTGGGCGTGGTTACCATAATGGACAGCAGAGTCAAAGCAGTAATCAGAGTAGTCTGACTTGTATGGACTTATGGTGTTATCTACTTAGTCATGCTGTCCCTAGGAGTGAAACAGATGGGAAATCTACTAAGTATTTACTTGATCTGTACAAGTAGAAGAATTCTAGGTCAAGTGAACTGCAGTCTAACCTGAATCACCAGACTAGAGAGTAATGGCCCTTCAATCAGTTCTCACACTTAAGCCAGTTTACAGACCACAACCCCTTCAATGATGGAGAGGCTAGGCCCCCTTAAGGAAGGTCTCCACTACACTACCAAGAATTTATACTGTTAATCTGTCTTCCAGCCTTCCCTACAGAGATATAAGCCTTTTTATGAGAGTGACTGATCACTGGGGAAAAGGAAATAATCACACTTTAGGGGGTTACCGGACACTTGCTCTGAACAAACAATATTCCAGGAGACCCAAAACATCACGTGGCCCACCAGTCAGAGTAGCAGCACATGGAGGCCAGGTTATTAACAAAGTCTGAGTTCAGGTCCATCTTATAGTTGGTCCAGTTGGTCCTCAAACCCATCCTGTAGTGACTTCCCCAGTTCTAGAATGCATAATTGGAAAAGACACACTCAGCAACTGGCAGAACACCCACACTGGATGCCTGACATGTAGAGCAAGGGCTATCATGGTAGGAAACGGCAAGTTGAAGCAATTAGGACTGCCCCTACCTAGGAAAATAGTAAACCAAAATCAAAACTGCATCTCTAGAGGAGAGATGACTGCCACCATCAAGAACCTGAACAATACAAGCAGTAATACCCACCACGTCTCCCATTCAACCCGCTTACTGCTGTAATGGTTAAGATTGTGTGTCACCTTGGCCGGGCCATGATTCTCAGTGTTTTGGCAGTTGTATAATGCTGTGATCACTTCCCTATTAAGATTTGATATGTGATCACCCCCATAATGGGATCTGCTGTGAGTTGGTACCGGCGGGGACAGGGCCTGTTATGGCTCACTGCCCCCCTCAGCCTTCATTTCTCCACCCTCTTTGGCCTAGCTCTTCCTTCTCTGCTTGCTGGGGATTTTGCTTGTTATGGATCCTGCAGTTGGCTCCTGTTCATCTGACCTCTGGTTCTTGAGACTTGAGCTACAGCTTATCTGCAGTCTTGCCTGACAATCTTGGGATTCGTCAATCTTCACAGCCTATGAGTAATAGCCCTCCTCTCGGCCTGCTGATCTTGGGTTCTCCAGCCCCTGTGGCTAGGTGAATCAGGAGAAGCCTCTTTCCTGACCCATGGACTTGGGCCATTGCAGCCTCTACAACCACATGAGTCATTTCCTTGATATAAGTATCTCTCCCTATAT
>NW_004443952.1:15419954-15422693 GCF_000243295.1 Trichechus manatus latirostris
AGAACCCAGCCTAAGACACTTGGCCTGTGCAAAAAACAGACAGCTCTTGGAGAATAACAGCGGATTATCATAAACTTAACCCAGTGGTGACTCCAACTGCAGCTGCTGTTCTAGATGTAGTTTCATTGCTTGAGCAAATTAATACCATCTCCTGGTAACCGGTATGCAGTTATTGAGCTGTACGATGCTTTTTCTCAATTCCAGTTTCAAAGGAAGACCAGGAGCAATCTACCTTCAGCTGGCAAGGCCAGCAATACACCTTCAATGTCCTACGTCAGCAATATAACAACTCTCTAGCCCTGTTACGGGTGGAACTCTGTTCTCTAAAATGTATGTCAACTTAGCTAGACCATGATTCCTAATATTGTGTGACTGTCCACCATTTTGTCATCTGATGTGATTTCCTATACCTTCTAAATCTGACCTCTATGATGTTAATGAGGCAGGATTAGAGATAGTTATGTTAATGATGCAGGACTCAATCTATAAGATTAGACTGTGTCATAAGTCAATCTCTTTTGAAATAGAAAAAAGAAAAGCGAGCAGAGAGACAGGGGAACCTCATATCACCAAAAAACAAGAGTCAGGAGAATAGCATGTTTTTGGACCCAAGGTGCCTGCACTGAGAAGCTCCTAGACCAGGGGAAGTTTGATGACAAGGACCTTCCCCCAGAGCAAACAAAGATAAAAAGCCTTCCCCCGGAGGTGGCACTCTGAATTCAGACTTCTAGCCTCCTAGACTGTGAGAGAATAAATTTCTCTTTGTTAAAACCATTCACTTATGGTACTTCTGTTATAGCACCACTACATGACTAAGACAAGTCATATGTCATAATTTAGTTCACAGGGACCTTGATTGCCTTTCCCTTCCACAAGATGTTGCACTGGTCCATTGATGACATTATGCTAACTGGACCTAGTAAGGAAGAAGTATCAATGACTCTACATTTATTGGTAAGACATTTGTGTGCTAGAGGGAGAGAAATTAATTCAAGTACCTTTCACCTCAGTGAAATATTTAGGGGTCCAGTGGTGTGAAGGAAGTTGAGATATTCCTCCTAAAGTGAAGGATAACTTGTTAATCTGGCCCATCCTACAAGTAAAAGGGGCATACATAAAACAAACTCTAACAACACTGAAAAGACAAATTGACAGTTCCACAATAATAGTAGGAGACTTCAACACACCACTCTCAGTAAGGTCAGGACAACTAAAAAGAAACTCAGCAAAGATACAGAAGACCTAAAGGGTACAATCAGCCAACTTGACCTCATAGACATATATAGAACACTCCATCCAACAGCTGCAAAGTACACATTCTTTTCCAATACACATTGACCATTCTCCAGAATAGACTACGTCTTAGGCCACAGAGCAACCCTCAACAAGATCCAAAATGCTGAGATAATACAAAGTATTTTCTAAGACTACAACACCATCAGAGTAGAAATTAACAACAGGAAGAGCAAAGAAAAAAAAATCAATCACATGGAAACTGAATAACACCCCGCTTACAAACCAATGGGTAATAGAAGAAATCAGAGATGGAATCAAAAAATTCCTAGAATCAAACAAGAATGAAAACATATCATACCAAAACGTTTGGGATACAGCAAAGGCAGTCCTCAGAGGTAATTTATAGCAATAGATGCACACATCAAAAAAGAAGAAAGGGACAAAATCAAAACATTACACAACTCAAACGAATAGAAAGAGAACAGCAAAAAAAGCCCACAGCCACGGGAAGAAAGGAAATAATAAATATCAGAGCAGAAATAAATGAAACAGAGAACAGAAAAACAATAGAAAGAATCAACAAAACCAAAAGTTGATTCTTTGAAAGAATCAACAAAATCCAAACCACTGGCCAGACTGACAAAAGAAAAATAGGAGAGGATGCAAATACCCCAAATAAGAAAAGAAATGGGTGACATTACAACAGACCCAACAGAAATAAAAAGGATCATAACAAAGTATTATGAAAAACTATACTCCAACAAATTTGAAAACCTAGAGGAAATGGATAAATTTCTAGAAACACACTACCTATCCAAACTACAACAAAGTGATGTTGAAAATCTGAACAGACGCATAACAAGAGAAGAGATTGAAAAGGTAATTAAAAAAACTCCCAACAAAAAAAAGCCCTGGCCCAGATGGCTTCACTGCAGAATGCTACCAAAAATTCAGAGAAGAGCTTATACCAGTACTCCTCAAACTATTTCAGAACAGAGAAAAGGAAGCAAAACTTCTGAATTCATTCCAGGAAGCCAGCATAACCCTGATACCAAAACCAGGCAAAGACGCCACAAAAAAAGAAGATTACAGACCAATATCTCACATGAATACAGATTTAGAAATTCTCAACAAACTTTTGGCCAACAGAATTCAGCATCATATCAAAAAAGTAATACACCACAACCAAGTAGGATTCATACCAGGTATGCAAGGATGGTTCAACATTAGAAAATCTATCAACGTAATTCGCCACATAAATAAAAGGAAAGAAAAGAATGACATGATCATCTCAATTGACGCAGAAAAGGCATTCAACAAGGTCCAGAACCCATTCCTGATAAAAATTCTCAATAAAATAGGTATAGAAGGGAAATTTCTCAACATAATAAAGGGCATCTATGCAAAACCAACAGCCAATATCATTCCCTTGAGAACAGGAACAAGACAAGGATGCCCCTTATCTCCACTCCTATTTAACATTGTGCTGGAAGTCCTAGCTAG
>NW_004443952.1:15424387-15425868 GCF_000243295.1 Trichechus manatus latirostris
AAATAAAAGGAAAGAAAAGAATCACATGATCATCTCAATTGACGCAGAAAAGGCATTTGACAAAGTCCAACACCCATTCCTGATAAAAACTCTCAATAAGATAGGTATAGAAGGGAAATTTCTCTGCATAATAAAGGGCATCTATGCAAAACCAATAGCCAACATCATTCTTAATGGAGAGAGGCTAAAAATATTCCCCTCGAGAACAGGAACAAGACAAGGATGCCCTTTATCACCCCTGCTATTTAACACCGCGCTGGAAGTTGTAGCTAGAGCAATAAGGCAAGAAAAAGAAATAAAGGGCATCCAAACTGGTAATGAAGACATTAAACTGTCCCTATTTGTGGATGATATGATACCATACATAGAAAACCCTAAAGACTCCACGAGAAAACTACTAGAACTAATAGGAAGATTCAGCAGAGTAGCAGGATACAAGATTAACATACAAAAATCAGTTGGATTCCTATACACCAATAAATAGAACAATGAAAAGGAAATCAGGAAAATAAGACCATTTATAATAGCCCCTAAAAAGATAAAATACTTAGGAATAACCAGGGCTGTAAAAGACCTATGCAAACAAAACTACAAAACACTACTGCAAGAAACCCAAAGGGATCTACTTAAATGGAAAAACATACCATGCTCATGGATAGGCAGACTCAACATTGTGAAAATGACAATTCTACCCAAAGCAATATACAAATTCAACACAATCCCAATCCAAATACCAACAACATTCTTCAAAGAGATGGAAAAATTAATCATTAAGTTTATACCGAAAGGGAAGAAGCCCCGAATAAGTAAAGCACTACAGAAAAAAATGAAGTTGGAGGACTCACACTACCTATCTCAGAACCTACTATACAGCTACAGTAGTCAAAACAGCCTGGTACTGGTACAACAACAGAAAAATTGACCAATGGAACCGAATTGAGAACGCAGATGTGAATCCATCCACCTATGGTCACCTGATCTTCGACAAGGGCCCAAAGTCCATCAAATGGGGAAAAGACAGTCTTTAACAAATGGTGCTGGCAAAACTGGATATCCATCTGCAAAAACATGAAACAGGACCCATACCTCACACCGTATACAAAAACTAATTCAAAATGGATCAAAGACCTAAATATAAACCCAAAAACTATAAAGTTCATAGAAGAAAAAATAGGACCAACGCTACAGGCCCTAATACACAGCATTAACAGGATACAAACCATCACCATCAACACACAAACCCCAGAAGATAAGCTAGATAACTGGGACCATCTAATAATTAAACACCTATGCTCTTCAAAAGACTTCACCAAAAGAGTAAAAAGAGAATCTACAGACTGGGAAAAAAATCTTTGGACAGTACAAGTGAGACAAAGGTCTAATCTCTATAATCTACAAGAAAATCCAACACCTCTACAACAAAAAGACAAATAATCCTATTAAAAAATGGGCAAAGGAAAGGAACAGACACTTCACCAAAG
>NW_004443952.1:15427439-15434177 GCF_000243295.1 Trichechus manatus latirostris
AAGGTTGAGAAGGGAGAGGGTTGACATGTCGTGGGGTTGTTAACCAATGTCATAAAACAGTATGTGTACTACTGTTTAATGGGAAATTATTTGTTCTGTAAACCTTCACCTGAAGTACAATTAGAGAAAAAAAAACTTATTGAAAAAGAAGGGGGGGGGCATACAGTGCCTGGTGGGCCTCTTTGGATTTTAGAGGCATATCCTTCATTTGGGTGTGCTACTCTGACCTATTTATCAAGTAACTTGAAAGGCTGCTAGTTTTAAGCAGGGCCCAGAATAAGAGAAGGCTCTGCAACAGCTTCAGCTTGCCATGCAAGCTGCTCTGTCACTTGGGCCATATGATCCAGCTGATCCCAAACGGTTCTTGAAGTGTCAATGGCAGATAGAGATACTGTTTGGAGTCTCTACTCAATGCCGTCAAGTCGATTCCAACTCATAGCGACCCTAGAGGACACAGTTGAACTGCCCCATAGGGGCACTGTAGCCACTGCTGAATGCAAAATCTGCCAGCAGCAGAGACCAACACTGAGCCCCAAACACGACACTGTTCCTAGGGGCTATCAGTGGCAACCTTGTGGCGGGTTAATTACATTGGACCTCTGCCATCATGACAAAAGCAGCATTTTGTTCTTACTGGGATAGATACTTACTCTGGATATGAATTTACCTTCCCTCCACCCAATGATTTTGCCAAAAGTACCATCTGTGGACTTAAAAAATACCTTATCCACTGTCATGATACCCCACACAGCATTGCCTCGGATCAATTAAGTCATTTCACAGCAAATGAAGTGCAGCAATGGGTCCACGCTCATGGAATTCACTGGTCTTACCATGTTCCCATCATCCTGAAGCAGCTGGCTTGACAGAATGATGGAATGGCCCTCTAAAGACACAATTACAGTGGCAATACCTTGCAGAGTTGGGGCGATATTCTCCAGGAGACTGTATACGCTCTAAACCAGCATCCAATATATCGTGCTATTTCTCCCTTAGCCAGGATTCATGAGTCCAGGAATCAAGGGGTGGAAATGCTAGTGGTACCACTCACTATTACCCCTGGTGATTTGACTTACTCAAAAAATTTTTCCTTCCTGTTCTTGCAGTCCTATGCTCTGCAGGTCTAGAGGTCTTAACTCCAAAGGGAGGAATGCTCCCGCGTGGAGACACAACACTGATTCCATTGAACTGGAATGCCACCTGGACACTTTGGGTTCCTCATGCCTCTGGACCAATAGGCAAAGAAGGTAGTTACCATATTGACTGGTGTGATTGATCCTGATTACCTAGGAGAAATTGGATTGATATTACATAATTGCCACCCACCAGGCAAAGAACCAGAAACAGCTGAGGTGCTTGCTGAGGGCTAAGAGAATAAGCAATGGGTGGTAGAAGAAGATAGTTCTAAATATCAGCTACAATCACATGACCAGTTGCAGAAATGAGGACTTCAATTGTTTTGACTATTTCTTCCTAGTTTTGTTATATGTGTATGTGTATATGTATACACACATATGTGCGTGTATATATATATATATATGCATATGGTTAGATTCCAAAGATCAGGTCATTATGTGAAAACTGGCATTATGTGAAAATGGAGGATGACCACATTAGGTCAAAAAATGGAGGATGACTACATCATTATATAACTGCCAAACCACTGAGATCCACAGCCCAGCTATGGTTGACACATAACCCTAACCATCACAGCCAGCATTACTCTCACCTCGCACTTTGGCATTCATTACTGCCATATATACTTCAATAATGCACAAAACAGACAGTAGATTTTTTACTGTTGTCATAAATGTGAAATGTTGGATAACGAGATAGTCAATAAGTGACAATTATATGTATATGCTTCTTAGT
The DNA here is from genome assembly GCF_000243295.1 of Trichechus manatus latirostris. Lineage (NCBI taxonomy): Eukaryota > Metazoa > Chordata > Mammalia > Sirenia > Trichechidae > Trichechus > Trichechus manatus. The sequence goes on from NW_004443952.1 coordinate 15,429,312, forward strand.
TTTATATATATATATACATATATACATACACATATACATAAAATATCATTATTTTCTTCCCTCCCTTATTCCATTGCTTATTATAAAATATAAGACGTAAACAGGGCTAGTGCATTTTTGGTTGTACGTATGTTAGTTGTATCACATTAGGTGCAAGTATGACTTTATAATTGTCTTTATTTAGAGATTATGTATGGTTGAAAGAGATGTATACAGTCCCAAGTTGACAAGGGGTGGAATGCGATGATTAAGGTTATGTGTCAACTTGGCTAGGCCATGATTCTCAGTGGTTTGACAGATATTATGTAATCATCCTCCATTTTGTGATCTGATGTGAGCAGCCTATCAGTTGAAAGGGGAGTTTCTTTGGGGTGAATTCAATATATATGGATGTTCAGGCAAAGCTCGCCCTCTCCAGATCCTGTATCTGACTCATCATCCTCTGACCTCCAGTTCTTGGGACGTGAGCCAGCAGTCCACCATCTGACCTGCAGGTTTGGGAATTCACCATTCCCACAACCCGATGAGCCAACAGCCTTCTACTTGATCTGCTGATTTTGGGTTTTGTCAGCTCCTGCAATCACATAAGTCAGGAGAAGCCTCTAGCCTGATGCCTGACCTATGGATTTGGGACTTGCCAATCCCCACAACTGCATGAGCCATTTCCTGAAATAAATCTCTCCATATATATTTACATATACACTTTACTGGTTTTGCTCCTCTAGAGAACCCAGGCTAAGATATGAAGTCAAAATCATAGACCTTCAGAGATAAAAACCAAAGTACAAAATTTTGCTTTCAACATAAAGGAGTTTTAACAACTGGTTACCTCATAAATAACATACATAAACGCTGAAAGAAAAAAACAAATACCTGAGATCTCCAGAGACTAAAAAAAGTAGGCATATTTTGGAGTATGGTCAAAACGTGTAACAGGAAACCAACACAGAGTGAATCCCACATTAGTTACAGGTATGACCTGTGCCAGAATTATGAGCAAGGTCACATAGCTCAAATTCTAAGAAAAACCCTTGCTATTTTTTTAGCTGAAGAAACCTGGGGAAAAATCCCAGGGAAACTGGACAACCAGAGAGTAAAGGGAAAAGACAAAAAAAAAAAGAAGAACATCAAATTCTGTGCTTAAACCCAGCCAAGTCTTTGGCTGTCCCCTGAACCATTTATGCACAGGTCAAACAGAAAGCAGCTAGCAGCTAAGTCTCAAAAAACTAAACTCATGTCTGAACTTCCACTTACCACAGTTTACAGTTTAAGTTTAATCAAGTTAGTTGCCTGCTAAAATAAAAATAACATCACTCCCCAGAGCCATGTAACAGAATCCAGAGTCTCTACAATATAGCATTCACAATGTCAGGACATTATGCAAAATTGCTCCACATATGAAAACCCAGAAAAATGTGACCCAGTGTTAGGAAAAATGCAAATCTCAAGATCACCAATACATTGAATTTATCAGAAAAGATTTTTAAAATAAGTATTATAAGTATTCTCACTGAGGAAAAAGAAAATAACTAAGAAACCTCAGCAGACAAATAGAAAAATACAAAAAAGAAACAAAAATTTTAGAATTGAAAAATAAAATCTCTGAAATTAAAAATTCAGTGGATGGATCTAATAGCAAAATGAAGATAAAAGGACACAGTGAATTTGAAAATGAGTCAATAGAAATCATGCAATCTGAATAAGAAAGATGAAAACTGAACAGATACTCAGGGATCTATGAAATTAACTGAGAATGCCTAAAGAGAGAGAGAACAGGGCAGAAAAAAATTCTGAAACAAAACAGCAGAAAATATCCCAAATTTTTGAAATACATAAATTTATAAATTAGGAAGCTCAACAAACCTCAAACAGGATAAATTTTAAGAAATTCATGTCTAGGCACATTACAATCAAACTTCCGAAAAAAAAAATAAAGAGAAAATTTTGAAAGCAGCCATAGAAAACATTACATTATATGGAGAACAATGATACACATTTTTGCAGACTTTTTATCAGAAACCGCGGAAGCTAAGAGAGAGCAGAACGACATCTTTAAAGCGTTAAAAGAAAATAATTGTCAACCCAGGATTCTAACTCCAGCAAAATATCCTTCAAGAATAAAAGTAAAATAATGACATTTTCATATAAAGAAAAACTCCCAGAATTTGTCAGAGAAATGATAAAAGAAAATTTTGAATTTTCAGGAATGAATGAAAAGTAACAAAAATAAAAGTAAATACATGGGTGAATATAAAAGACTTCTTCAACTTATTTAGAATACATACGACTATTCACAGCAAAAAGTATAACACTGGCTTATGAAATTTACAAAGTATGTAGATGTAACAGATATGACAACTATAACGTAAAGGGGGGTAAACGGAACTATACGTTACAAGATTTCTACTTTCTATTATATTAACAGTATATAGACGATAAAAAGTTAAGGAAAACCATTTAAAAAATAATGCAAATAAGTATAACTAAAAAGCTAATAAATGAACTAAAATGGAACTTAAAATATTAAAATAATCCAAAAGAACACAGAATAGGGGAGGGAGGAATCAGACGAGGTAAGAAAAAAAAAACACAGAAAGAATAAAATGGTAGACCTAAATCCAACCATATCAATAATTATGTTAAATGTTAATGGCTATTCGCTCCAATTAAAAGGCACAATTCAGCAGATTGGATTTTAAAAATCTGATGAACTGTTCTAAATGCTACCCACAGAGACACATTTTAAATATAAATAAACAGATTGAAAATACATGAAGAAAAAAAAGACATACCACATAAAGAGTAAGCATTATAAGGCTAGAACTGTTGTGCTGATATCAGAGATAGTAGATCTTAAGAATCTTACCAAACAATAATGAGGAACATATCATAATGATGAAAGTGTCAGTTCATCAGGAAGGCATAACAATCATAACTGTGTATATGCCTAATAATAGAGCTTTAAAATACATGAATTCAAAATTGACATGGAGATAGACAACTCCACAGTCAGAGTGGGAGAGTTTAACACCCCTCTTTCAACAAATAATATTTAAAAAAAAAAATTTAGACAAAAAAAATTAGTGAATACATATAATAATGGGATAATACTATCATTCACGTTTACCTAATTTGTATTTATAGTACTCTATACTCAACAATGGCAAAATACACATTATTTTCAAGTGCATATGGTAAATTTATCAAGACAATGATATGTTAGGCCATGATACAAACTTCAGTAACTTTCAGAGGACTGAAGTCATGCAAATATGTTCTTTGAAAACTAAAATATTAAATTAGAACATTAAAAATATTGAAATGGAAAATGTTTTGTTACACATATATTTTTGCCATAATAAAAAAATTAAATTGAAAATCAATAACAATATTGGATAACCACAAATATTTGGAAATTAGACAACAAACTTCCAAATTATCCATGGGACAAAGAAGAAATCAAAAAACAATTAGAAAATATTTGAAACTAAACGGTAATGAAAACACAATATATAAATATTTGTAGGATGCCACTAAAGCAGTACTTGGAGGTCAATTTTATGGTTTTAAGTGATTGCATTAGAAAAAAGGAAAGATTTATAATCAGTGGTCTAAGATTCCACCTTAAGAAGCTAGAAAAAGGAAAGGAAAGTATACTAAAGCAGGTTAAAGAAAGGAAATAAAATTAAGAGCAAAAAGCAATGAAACAGAAAACAATAAATAGAATTAATGAAGCCAAAAGCTAGATCTTTAAAAAAAAAAAAAAAAAGAAAAAATCAACAAAACCCCAGCCAGACTGAATGGGGGATGAGAGGTTTATTATAAAAGGTTCAAAACTTGGGATATCAGCATACTACTCCTTTAAACTAAACACCAGAAGATAATGGAGTAAAGTTTCCACAGTTTTTAAGGAAAAATACAGTTATCTACAATAGAGGCCTGGTGGTGGTGGTGGTTAAGAGTGAAGGCTGCTAACCAAAAGGTTGGCAGTTTGAATCCACCAGCCACTCTTGAAAACCTTATGGGGCAGCTCTAGCTCTGTCCTATAGGGTTGCTATTAGTCAGAATTGATTCGACGGCAATGGGTTTGGTATAGGAGGAAGACTAGGAAGATATTCTGTGATCAGGAAAGAACTTACAAAGGTCATGACGGCAGCAGACCTCTTCAGAAAAAATACTGGACGATGTATTGCAACTAACCAAAAGTTAATTCAAAGATTTCAAGAGTGAGGCTTCCATAGTATTAAAAATGGGGTTAATATAAAATGAATCAAACATAGATCTCAGGATAAATAAACATCATACATGTAGGTAGAAGACAAAAAATTCTTGAAAGAAAACAAACATAAAATTTAAAAGAGAATTTAATAATCGTAATATGTCACAGAGGAGAAACAGTAAGACTAAGCTTGGATTATTCAGCAGAAACTATGCAGGCAAGAAGGCAATGGAATTACATATATAAAACCTTGAAAGAAAAAAATTGCCATCCAATATATCCTGCAAAACTTTCATTCAAATATGATGGCAAAATTAAAACATTTCCAGATAAACAGAAATTAAGGGATAATGTAAAAACCAAACCAAACTTACAAGAATTATTAAAGGGAGTCCTTCAATCTGTAAACAAACAACATCAGACCACAGGCTGATTCTAGGACACAGGATCTTACCAGCCAGACACCAACCTAGGAAATGAACTCTCAAGGACTATCCAAAACCAAAAGAATTACAACAGGGAACCAGAGAGGTTAATTTGTAAATGACAACAACATCAGAACAATAAAAGAGGGAATAAACAGTGTAGGTACAGAACCTTCTAATGGAGAGGAAGGCAAGGCGATACCAAGTAATAATAGACTGATT
>NW_004443952.1:15435524-15478706 GCF_000243295.1 Trichechus manatus latirostris
CCAGATGTAAATCCATCCACCTACGGTCACCTGATCTTCAACAAGGGCCCAAACTCCATCAAATCAGGAAAAGACGGTCTTTTTAACAAATGGTGCTGGCAAAACTGGGTGCCATCTGCAAAAAAAATGAAACAGGACCCATACCTCACACCATATACAAAAACTAATTCAAAATGGATCAAAGACCTAAATATAAAGCCCAAAACTACAAAGTTCATAGAAAAAAAAAATAGGATCAACACTAGAGGCCCTAATACACAGCATTAACAGGATACAAACAATAACCAACAATGCACAAACTCCAGAAGATAAGCTAGATAACTGGAATCTTCTAAAATTAAACACTTATGCCCATCAAAAGACTTAACCAAAAGAGTAAAAAGAGAACCTACAGACTGGGAAAAAATTTTTGGACATTACAAGTCAGAAAAAGGTCTAATCTCTATAATCTACAAGAAAATCCAACACCTCTACAACAAAAAGACAAATTATCCAATTAAAAATTGGGTAAAGGAAATGAACAGACACTTCAACAAAGAAGACATTCAAGCAGCCAACAGACACATGAGGAAACGCTCGCAATCACCAGCTATTAGAGAAATGCAAATTAAAACCACAGTGAGACACCATCTCACCCTGGAATCACTGGCATGACTCAAAAAAACTGGAAATAACAAATGTTGGAGGGGTTGCGGGGAGATCGGAACTCTTATGCACTGCTGGTGGGAATGCATAATGATACAACCATTTTGGAAAATGATATGGTACTTCCTTGGAAAGCTAGAAATAGAAATACCATACAATCCAGCAATCCCACTCCTAGGAATATATCCTAGAGTAATAAGAGCCGTCACACAAATAGACATATGCACACCCATGTTCATTGCAGCAATGTTCGCAATAGCAAAAAGATGGAAACAAGCTAGATGCCCATCAACAATGAATGGATAAACAAACTATGGTATATACACAGAATGGAGTATTATGCAACAATAAAGAACAATGATGAATCTGTGAAACATCTCATAACATGGATGAAACTGGATGACATTATGCTGAGTGAAATAAGTCAACCACAAAAGGACAAAAACTGTATGAGACCTCTACTGTAAAAACTCATGAGAAAGTTCACACACGAAAAGAAACAATCTTTGTTGGTTACAAAGGATGGGGGGAAATACTAAATAGACAATAGATAAGTGGTAACTTTGGTGCAAGGTAAGACAGTACACAATACTGGGGAAGCCAGCACAACTCATACAAGGAAAGGTCGTGGAAGCTCCATAGACACATCCAAACTCCCTGAGGGACTGAATTGCTGGGCGGAGGGCTGTGGGGGCCATGCTCTCAGGGAACATCCAGCTCAATTGGCATAACACAGTTTATAAAGACAATGTTCTACATTCTACCTTGGTGAGTAGTGTCTGGGGTCTTAAAAGTCTGTGAGCAGCCATCTAAGATACTCCACTGGTCTCACCCCTTTGGGAGCAAGGGAGAAAGAAGAAAACAAGATACAAGGAAAAGATTAGTCCAAAGGACTAATGGACCACAACTACCATGGCCTCCACCAGACGGAGTCCAGTACAACTATATGGTGTCTGGCTACCACCACTGACACTCTGATTGGGATCACAACAGAGGATCCCAGACAGAGCTGGAGAAAATTGTAGAACAAAATTCTTACTCACAAAAAAACACCAGATTTACTGGCCTGACACGGAGACTGGAGAAACCCCGAGAGTGTGGCCCCCAGACACCCTTTCAGCTCAGTAATGAAGTCACCTCTGAGGTTCACCCTTCAGCCAAAGATTAGATAGCCCCATAAAACAAAACAAGACTAATGGGGCACAACAGTCAGGGACAAGGACTAGAAGGCAGGAGGGGACAGGAAAGCTGGTAATAGGGAACCCAAGGCAGTATTAACATGTCATGGGGTTGTTAACCATTGTCATAGGGCAATATGTGTACTAACTGTTTGATGAGAAACTATTTGTTCTGTCAACCTTCATCTAAAATACAATAAAAAACAATAATAAAGATTTCATGTTCAAAAAAAAAAATAGTCATATGTCTATAAATCACGTAGGTAGGGGAGGGGTGAGAGTAGCAGAAACATGCTCATTTGGTTGTCTTAGTTCAGAAAAATTAAAGATATTGTCTCACCTTACCATTGACTTGTAGAGCAATATAAATAGAATTATGATTATTAAAAACAAAGGAATAAACTTTTCTTACATTGGAATTCAAGAAAATACAAAAAACAGAGACATAAAATTAAATGACAGCCATATCATTTATGGTGCAAAGTGTATCTAATTTAAACTTCTACATTGTAAGAAGAATCTTAATAGCGTAAAAGACAACATTCATGCTCTCAGCAAGGACATTCATGAAAAATACCACTGAGAAATTAACCAAAAAAAGTTGGTCATAAATAAGAAACAACATAATAAAAGATAACAGCAGAGACAATATAAATACCAAAAATCTAGAATTTAAGGCAAAAGAGATTCAATGTAACAGAAAATGTTGATTTATACTGATAATGGTTACAATATACTGAAGACAGGACAATCATGATTGTGCTAAATAATATCACATTAAAATATCTAAAATGAAAACTTTAAAATAGATAAGGAGAAATAAGATTTAGTGTTTTAAATTTTACAAGTAGTTTAATAAAAGAACTAAAAAGACTCATTTAGCTATGAAAAATTGGGAAAGGGAAAATACATAGCACAAGGTGTTAATTCATATCTTCCATAGTGGAGAGCCAATCAGTATTGCCCACAATTGATAAATCAAGCAAAAGAAGTATAAATATACTATCAATAGGTATAGAGGCACCTCCCAAAAAACTAAAAACACAAAAGCAAGAGACAGACTAGGAATAGGAGGAGGTTAAACAGGGACGCCTGCTTTTCAAACAAACCCCACGTGCTATTTGTTTGTTGTTGTTTTGTTTTGTTTTTTAACTAAGTGAATAAATTTCTTGAAATTTTTTAAATAATGAAATCTTTATGCAAAAAAAATTTTGATTATGATGAAAAACCCATGAATCCCAAAAATTCTCAACTGTGCAAGCCACTTTCTCTGACTACAGTGCGACAAAACTGAAAATTAATAAAATGTTTATACAAATATAGAAAACAACCATTTTGAAATCTTAAAATTCTGTTAAATAATCATTGATGGAAAATCCAAACTATAATTGCAGTCTAATTACAAAATAGGGACAATGTACATATTGTTGTTGTTATTGTGAGTCAGGGTTAATTCATGACAACCCCATGTGTGCAGAGTAGAACTGCTCCATAGGGTTTTCAAGGCTGTGACCTTTCAGAAGCAGATTGCCAAGCCTGTCTTCTGAAGCACCTCTGAGTGGGTTCCAACTACCAACCTTTTGACTGGTAGTCCAGTGCTTAACTGTTTCATTTGGGCACCACCCAGGGACTCCCAATGTGTATATTACATATAAAAATGTATGTGATACAGCAAAATCTATAATCAGAGACAAATTCACAGCCTTAAAAATTATATTAAAGAAGAATAAAAATAAAACAACGAAACATTTAGCAAAATTAAGTTAGAAACGAAGAAGAGCTAAGCAAATCTAAGTATAGTAGAAGTAAAGAAACAAAAGGGTAAAAATTAATGAATTTGAAAACAAATATGGCTGCTAAAAGTAATTAACAATACCTTCCCAAAGAACTGACAAGATGATGGAAGTGGAGCAAAAGAAGAAGCAGATCTTCCACAAGTTCACATACCACCGCGTGGACCTCGACTAGCTGCTGGACAAGTCCTAAAAACAGCCGATGTAGCTGCACCTCACACCGTAACACTCACTACTGAACCGGCCGTGGCAGAGCCAAAGGAGGCCTGGCCCATGGAGAAGCCGGAAGTGGTGAAGGCGCGCCTGCACCACGTGATCATGCTGCCGGAGGTGGTGGTAACATGGTGGGGGAATACAATAGCGAAACCTTCAACCGGGTAGAGATGACGCCCGAGCTGATCGGCGACTACCTGAGTGAGTCCTCCATCACCTACATGCCCGTCAAGCATGGCTGGCCTGGCATCGGTGTCACCCACTTCTCCCATTTCATCCCTCTCAAGTAGCCCTGCCAGCCATTACAGGCTCAGACTCCTGTGGGGGGAGAGGGGGCGGATAATTATAATAAAAGGTAACTTGCACTACCAGATGTCAAGATGTACCCTAGAGATATAATAATTAAAACAGTATGTGCAGGTACTACAATACACAAACTAGTAAGTGGAAATGAGTAAATATACTAGGTCCAAATTTATGTAAGCATTAAGTATTTGACTAAAGTTTCCATTCAAATCAATGGAGATAGATGTATATATTTTATAATTTGTTTGTGGATAATTTTACTTAGAAACAAGAAAAGACACCTTACAAATGAATGAATATAACATGTTCCTAGGTAAGACATTAAATATTGTAAATGTTAATAAAATGTTAATAAAATCCCAGTTAATTTTATTGGTCTTTTATTGAAATTTGTCAGAATAAGTCTAAAGTTCATTTGAAAGGTAAAACTGGTACAAATAACTAAAAACTTTGGAGAAGGAAAAAATCTGTTGAGGTGACACTTGTGATACTAATAGGGAAATATACCATAGAGCTATGGTATTAAACAATCAAAACAGTATGGTACTGTTTTTTGTTTTTTTTTAATTAGAGAATATAAGAAATTCCAGAAGCAAAACTCTAGTAGATAAAAGAACTTAGTGAATAATAACAGTAACATCACAAACAAATAGGAAAATAAATACTCAAGAAAGAGCCAGATTTAAGAAAATGAACTCAGAAAATTTTTGGAGAAAATGTGTTTGAATATGTGTTTCGTTTTAGATTGGAAAAAACCTTCATGCTTTTCTCATAAAAGCAATGGAGGAAGTCTCAAGGTGAAGCAAGATAAAATTGCTCACATAATAGTTAAAATCTTGCACACGTATATTTTTAAAGCAGAAGTAAAATTAAAAGGCAAACATGAAACCAGGGAAAATATGTAATACCCTTAATAAATAAGAGCCCTTACAAATCAGTATAAAAAACACTCTTACCCAATACAACGTAGACATTTGTGCATAAACACAATTAACAAAAGAACGATACTAAATCATTAACAAATATGTTAAAACATTCACTCTCACGTGGAATCAAAGAAATGTAAATTAAAACCAATAAAACATCTTTTTCTACCATTTTACCATCAATTTAGCCTTATTTATTTCCTTCCTAACACTTATGGCAGTCTCCAATTTCTTGTGTGTTTGTTGTCTGTCTCTCCCCAATGAACAGTACACTCCGTGATGGGAGGGGCCTTGTCTGTCTTTTTTACATCTGTGTCCTCAGCACTTAGCACAATCCCTGGCACACAAGGGTGCTCAATAGTAAACGTTTATTCAATAAATAAATGAACAGATTTATTTTTCCTCCTTGTCTATTAACAAACACTTTCAACAAATACTAAATACCTGGATAGTTCTCAGTGCTATACAAAAAAACAACTCATTTAATTATCAGAGCAATCCAGTGAAGTCTATTTTTATTTTCAGTGTACAGACAGAAAAACTCTGAAAGGCACAGACAGGTAAAATAACTTACCCAAGGTCACACAGCTCGTAAATGATAGAACCAGGACTTAAACTGAGGCATTCCGATTCCAGCCTGCATGCTCTTAAACTCTTATGCTCTCTTTTTTTAAATTCTTATATAATGTATCATATGCGTTAATACATGATTCTATTGAGCAAAAATTTTATCAGTAGTCCCATTACTTCAAGAAAATCTTACAGACCGCAAGTGACTCATGTTTTTAGGTACAGAATAATAATTTTAGCAAATTTTCAGTGTATTTATAGTTTTCCATTCACTTCATTTGTTACACTTGTGTCTGTATGTGTTTTATTTTTTAATTTTAATAAACTCTTAATTTTAGAACAGCTTTAGATTTCCAGAAAAATTGTGAAGATAGTACAGAGAGTTCCCATGTACACCATAGCCATCCCATTGCCCATTGCCGTTGAGTCAATTCCGACTCATAGCGACCCTATAGGACAGAGTAGAACTGCCCACAGAGTTTCCAAGGAGTGGCTGGTGGATTTGAACTGCTGACCTTTTGGTTAGCAGCTGAGTTCTTAACCACTTCACCACTGGGGCCCCACACTGTAGCCAGTTTCTCCTATTATTAGAATCTTCCATTACTGTGGTAAAAGGAGCCCTGATAGTGCAGTGGTTAAAGCACTCTGCTGCTAACCAGTAGGTCAGCAGTTCAATCCCATCAGCCGCCCCTCAGGAGAAAGACGTGGCAGTCTGCTTCTGCAAAGATTACAGCCTTGGAAACCCTGTGAGGCAGTTCTACTCTGTCCTATAGGTCACTGTGAGTCAGAATCTACTCAATGGCAGTGGGTTTATAAATATGGTAAATTTGTTACATTAATGAAGCAGTATTAATGCATTATATTAACTGAAATCCATACTTTACTCAGATTTCCTTAGTTTTTACTTAATGTCCTTTTTCTGTCCCAGGGTCCCATCTAGGACACCACTTTACATTTGGTCATCATGTCTTCTTAGGCTCCTCGTGGCTGTGATGGTTTCTCAGACTTTCCTTGTTTTTGATAACCTTGACAGTTTTGAGGAGCACTGGTCAGGTATTTTATAAAAAGTCCCTCTTTTGGAATTTTTCTGATGTTTTTCTCATGATTGTACTGGGGTTATGAGTTTTGGGGAACAAATTTCTTTTTAATGATTATACTCAAGACTAACAAAGGAGCACTAAGTTGAGTAGTCTCATATTATGAGAGTGAAAATTGCTACGCCTTTCCTAGAAGTAATTTTAGTAATGTGATGAGTCTTAATATAACCAAGTGATTCCATTTCTAAGAGTCTCCTAAAAAATAACGAGAGATAAGGGCAAGGATTGAGCCATCAGTCTCTGGTGCACAAGTAAGAGAAACACATCTATGTAAGAACCAAGACGAGGAAAAAAGCCTGGAAGAAGTTCTTCTAAAGTTCACAGTGTTTCTCTCTGGGAAGTACATGAATGGATGAGTTTCACCTTTTTCTTTATTCTTTTATGTATGTTTTAAATTTCCTACAATGAGCACATACTACTTCATCACCCAAGAAAACAATGTGATTTCTTCTTTTAAGAAAGTCATGTGAGTATATATTTTAGCTCTGACTACTCTCCAGAGGGAGTGCTCCTGATGGTGCTGAGGTAGCCTACTGCCATCTCCTGACTTCAGGATGCTCTAACTCCTGCCATAGATTGGCCCAGGAATCTGGACTTAAACTCTGTCTGTCACACAGTAGGCCAAGGGTCTTTCTACCAGATTTTCTATTCAATAGTCCACATTATAACTGCTTTCTCCTTTCGTCTATGACCTGGATCATCACTGAATTCTTGTATTGTCATATTTGTGGATATCTTTTTCTTTATCTCCAATGGGCTCAAGCCCAAGATCTTATATCTGGGCATTCACTGTTGGTGGTGCCATCGAGTCACTTCTGACCAATAGTGACCCTATGTACAATAAAACAAAACACTGCCCCATCCTGCAACGTCCTCACAATCATTGCTACGTTTGAACCCATTGTTGCAGCCACTGTGTCAATCCGTCTCATTGAGGGTCTTTCTCTTTTTCACTGACCCTACACTTAACCAAGCATGATGTCCTTCTCCAGGGACTGGTCCCTCCTGATAACATGTCCAAAATAAATGAAACAAAGTCTTGCCATCCTCGCTTCTAAGGGGTGTTCGGGCTGTACTTGTTCCAAGACAGATTTGTTTGTTCTTCTGGCAGTACATGGTATATTCAATATTCTTCATCAGCACCATAATTCAAAGACATCAGTTCTTCTTCGGTCTTCCTTATTCACTGTCCAGCTTTCCCATGCATATGAGGCTATTGAAAATACCATGGCTTGGGTCAGGCACACCTTAGTCCTTAAAGTGATATCTGTGTTTTTTTAACATTAGAAAGAAGTCTTTTGCAGCAGATTTGCCTAATGCAATATGTTGTTTGATTTCTTGGCTGCTGCTTGCATGGGCATTGATTGTGGATCCAAGTAAAATGAAATCCTGAACAACTTCAGTTTTCTCTGTTTATCCTGATGTTGCTTATTGGTCCAGTTGTGAGAATTTTTGTTTTCTTTATATTGAGGTACAATCCATACTGAAGGCTGTAGTCTTTGATCTTCATCACTAAGTGCTTCAAGTCCTCTTCACTTTCAGCAAGCAAGGTTGTGTCATCTACATATCACAGGTTGTTAATAGCTCTTCCTCCAATCCTGATGCCACATTCTTCTCCATATAGCCCTGCTTCTCAGATAATTTGCTCAGCATATAGACTGAATAAGTAAGGTGAAAGAATACAACCAGGCCACAAATATTTTCCAATTTTAAACCATGCAGTATTCCCTTGTTCTTTTGAATGACTGCCTCTTGATCTGTGTGGAAGTTCTACATGAGCACAGTTAAGTTCTGGAATTCCCATTCTTCACAATGTTATTCATAATTTTTTATGATCCACACAGTTGAATGCCTTCGCATAGGCAAAAAAAACACAGATAAACATCTCTCTGGTATTCTCTGCTTTTGGCCAAGATCCATTTTACATCAGCAATGATGTCTCTCATTCCACATTCTCTTCTGAATCTGGCTTGAACTTCTGGCAGCTCCCTGTCAATGTATGGCTGCAGCTGTTTTTGAAGTATCTTCAGCAAAATTTTACTTGTGTGTGATATTAATGATATTGTTAGACAATTTCTGCATTCTGTTTGATCACCTTTCTTCTTAATGGGCACAAATATGGATCTCTTCCAGCTGGTTGGCCAGGTAGCTGTCTTCCAAATTTCTCGGCATAGACAAATGAGCACTTACAGCATTGCATCCATTTGTTGAAACATCTCAGTTGGTATTCAGTCAACTCCTGGAGCTTTGTTTTTCACCAATGCTTTCAATATAGCTTGGACTTCTTCCTTCAGTACCATCAGTTCTTGATCATATGCTACCTCCTGAAATTGTTGAACGTCGACCAATTCTTTTTGGTACAGTGACTCTGTGTATTCCTTTCATTTTCTTTTGATGCTTCCTGCGTCATTCAATATTTTGCCCATAGAATCCTTCAGTATTGCAACTCAAGGCTTGAATTTTTTTGTCAGTTCTTTCAGCTTGAGAAATGCCAATCCTGTTCTTTCCTTTAGGTTTTCTGATTCGAGGTCCTTTGAACATTTCATTATAATACTTTACCTTGTCTTCTCAAGCTGCCCTTTGAAATCTTCTGTTCAGCTATTTTACTTCATCATTTCTTCTGTTTGCTTTAGCTACTCTGTGCTCAAGAGCACATTTCAGAGTCTCTTCTCACATCCATTTTGGTCTTTTCTTTCTTTTCTGTCTTTTTAATGACCTTTTACTTTCTTCATGTATGATGTCCTCCCATAACTCTTCTGGTCTTCGGTTATTTGTGTTTGGTACATCAAATCTTTTCTTGAGATGGTCTCTAAATTCAGGCAGGGTGTATTCAAGGTCGTACTTTGGTTCTCTTGGACTTGCTTTGATTTTCTTCATGTTCAGCTTGAACTTGCATATGGGCAATTGACGGTCTGTTCTGCAGTCAACCCCTGGCTTTGTCTTGACTGATAATATTGAACTTCTTCATCATCTCTTTCCACAGAAGTAGTCTATCTGATTTCTGTGTAAACCATCCAGTGAGGTCCATGTGTATTTTGTGTTGTTGAAAAAAAGTATTTCCCATGAAGAAGTCATTGGTCTTGTAGAATTCTGTCATGAGATCTCTGGCATTGTTCCTTTCACCAGAGCCATGTTTTCCAACTACTGATCCTTCTTTTTTGTGCCTAACTTTTGCATTCCAATCACCAGTAATTATCCATGTGTCTTGATTACACATTTGATCAATTTCAGACTGTGGCAGTTTTTAAAAATCTTCAATTTCTTCATCTTTTGCATCCATAGTTGATGTGTAAATTTAAATAATAGTTATATTAACCGGTCTTCCTTGTAGGTGTGTGGATATCAACCTATCACTGGCAGCACTGTAATTCAGGATAGATCTTAAAATGTTATTTTTGGCAATGAGTGCAATGCCGTTCCTCTTCAATTCTTCATTCCTGGCATAGTAGACCATATGATTGTCGGATTCAAAATGGCCAATACCAGTCCGTTTCAGCTCACGAATGCCTAGGATATTGATCTTCAAGTGTTCCATTTCATTTTTGACGACTTCCAATTTTCCTTGATTCTTACTTCATACATTCCACTCTCGGATGTTTACAGCTATTGCTTCTCATTTTGAGACATGCCACATCAGCAAATGAAGGTCCAGAAGGCTTTACTCCAACCACATAATTGAAGTTGACTCTACTCTGAGGAGGCAGCTCTTACCCAGTCATATATTGTGTGCCTTCCAACCTGAGGGGCTCATCTTCCAGCATTATATTAGACAATGTTCCGTTGTTCTCTATAAGGTTTTCCATTGGCTAACTTTCTGAAGCAGATCGCCAAGCTTTTTCCTAGTCTGTCTAGTCTGGAATCTCTGCTGAAACCTGTCCACTGTGGGTGACACTACTGGTATATGAGATACCAGGGCATAGCTTCCAGCATCATAGCAACATGCAAATCACCACAGTATGACAACTGACAGATAGTTGGTGGCAGCATCCTCTAGGATTCCCATTTTCCAGTCCCTTCCATACTGCTCTATGACTACAGACTTGCCCTGCCTTCACAATACACTAAGCTTGGCTTTAAGACACCCCAGATCTCTGGCAGAAACCTACTGCTAGAGAGTAACTTCCTCCAACCAGAAGCTCCCAGGCTGTCTGCATTTAGTGAGAGCCAGAGGGGAGTTACAGGAGAAAGAAACAGAGCAGAGGCATTGCATAGTGCTAAGAGAATAGCAAGAATAGTACTTGGAGTCAGACAGACCTAAATCTCAGCTCTATCCCTATTACGGATTGAATGGTGTCCCACAAGAATACATGTTCAAATCATGACCCCTATATCTATAAAAAGTCCCTGGGTTGCATAAACAGTTTGCATTTGGCTAGTAACTGAGAAGTTGGTGTTTCAAACCCACCCAGTGGCTCTGCAGAAGAAAGGCCTGGTGACCTGCTTCCATAAAGATTACAGCCAAGAAAATACTATGGAGTTCAGTTTTACTCTGTAATACATGAGGTCGCCATGAGTCAGAATTGCCTCGATGGCAGTGGGTTTGAATTTTGGTTTTATACCTGTACATATGATCTTGTTTGGAAATAGGATTTTATTTGTTATGTTAATTAGATCATACCTAAATACCAAAACCAAAAACCAAACCTATTACCATCGAGTCAATTCTGACTCATAGCAACCCTATAGGACAGAGTAGAACTGCCCCATAGGGTTTCCAGGGAGCAGCTGGTGGATTCAAACTGCCGACTTTTTGGTTAGCAGCTGAGCTCTTAACCACTGTGGGTTCTAACTACAGTAGGTTCTAAATTAAATCACTTCCATGTTAAAAAAAAGAGCAGTTTAGACACAGAAACACATACACATAGGGGAAGACAGAAGCCATGTGAGGATCATCTACAAGCCAAGGAACCAAGGAACACCTGGGCTACTGACAAGGAAGGAGTCAATACAGCTGAGACCCTAATTTGGATTTTTAGCCTCCAGAACTGTGAGAAAATAAATTTCAATTCTTTAAAGCAACCCACTTGTGGTATTTCTGTTACAGAGCACTAGGTAACTAAGACAACCCCTTGAAAAGTTACTTACTAGTAACCTTGGGCAAGTTACTTAACTTATCTGACTTCAAATATCCTTGCCTTGAAAATGGGTTTAATAAAAACCAACCCCACAGTGTTGATCTGTATATAAAGCACCCAAGCGCAGTGCAGACACATAGTAGACACTCAATAAACAGCAATTCATTGTAAAAAAATATTTTACTTCATTGTTAGACCTTAGTTTTCCTGCTATAATCCTGACAGCTTATTATTAAGAGTTCTTAAATTTTCTACTACTCTAATGAGTCTCTTTTATTGAGAGTCACTAGAAGTCAGGAATCTCTCTTTTATTATATGTATGCCACAGAACTTTTATAGCCTTTATAACATAGCAAGTAAAAAAAATAGAATGTACTGCAGCAAACCTCTAGTCTCAAAGTTACTAACCCTCAAGAGTGCAAAGAAAAAGCTCCTTATTTTGCAAATGATGAAAGTTAGGTCCAGTGAATAAATGGAAACTCCAAAAGTGAACCCAGGTCCCTAATTCCAAGTCCAGTTCTCTTTCCACAATTTGTAACAGTTCCATATTCACAACAGGAAATTTAACAAATACTTGACCATAGTGACAGAAAAAAAAAAAGAGGAAACGTTCCCAAGTCATGTCTCAGCCATCCCTTTGGCCAGAAATCCAGATTAGCTTTTGTCACTGCCGTATCATCAGGCGGCTTCACTCAAGACCCACTTATTGGCTGCAAATGTTGCTATAATTAAATCCAAGTGGCTGCTGTGAGTTATCATCACATACCCTCTCCAGCCATTAGTCAGATTTCCAGGACTGTAGTTCCCTCTAAAGAGGTCACTCACTCTTCTCTTTCCCCTTGGCTATCCCAGCAGCATTTTTTTTTTTTTCTTCTTTCCATTTCTTGGGCAAGGAACTTTTAAGCCAAACTCATTTTCAGGCAGTCAGCCAACCTTCCCATTTATTCCAGTGACCTTACAGCAGCCAGAAAATCTCTTGCCAGCATTGCTTCGGAGCTAGGGGAGAGCGAGGGGAAGAAGTCTGAAGCAGCATCTCCAAGAACAACAAAGGTTGGGGGCTGTTTCTAACAGAGTACAGAACTGCTGTCATCATCACCACTATCCACATCAGAATCAGAAACCCTTGCGATTGAGAAGCACATCACCATCCTTCATCCCCCTGCATGCTTACAATACTTTTTCTAGCTAGAGTTAAGAAAACTAGAATCTTTGAGCCAGATGGGACCATCAGAATCATCTGGTCCAAACTCCTCACCTTAAAAATGAGGAATCTGAGACCCCACGAGAGGAAGAGATTAGCCCACAGTTATTTAGTGAGTGGATAGAAGAATTGGGTCTAGACTCAGGTATCCCACTTGAATCTCACTTCAGGAACCATCCCACTCTTTGTTCCTAGGATTCCAGAAGACTAATGAGCGACTGTGATGGAAATATATTTTGAGGCGCTTGTTCAGATCACCTCCTATAAACCCCATTGGTGAAGGAGGGATTCCCCTACTCTAAATAGTAAGAAATGGCCAAACACCTGACACTTGACACTGGACAGATGAGATTAATAGTAGTTTTTAGTTGCATATATTCACAGCTTAGGGAGGACACCACACCCCATACAGAGCCACATAGGGGTTGCACTTGGGAATAAAGTGAAAAATCAGGGGCTGTGTCAGGCAGACTTTATAGTAATAGGAGCATGGGGTGCTCTCTGGTTCTGTGGGAGAATGTGATTGACTTGTTTGAATAATTCTGCAGGCTGAGAGAGGTGAAACCCCTTAGCTGAGGACCAGGCAGAATGTATCTGTTCAAGCTGATAGGGGAGCTAACTGGCTGGGTAGACTTTCCTGCTGGGTGGAGGGCATATCTGGCAAAAGCAAGAGAACTCTCATTTAAACTTTTGAAGCCCTGTGAGGCTTAAAGATGTCAAGGCAGCACTTGAATTTTTAGGTCTTACAATACAGCTCTCCTATGAGGAATCAGGCAGCCCTGATGGTGCAGTGGTTAAGTGCTTGGCCACTAACTGAAAGGTTGGCAGTTCAAACCCACCAGCCACTCTGCAGGAGAAAGATGTGGCAGTCCCCTTCCATAAAGATTTCTAGCCTTGGAAACCCTATGGGGTAGTTCTATCCAGCCCTATAGGGTTGCTGTGAGTTGGAATCAACTCGATGGCAACGAGTTTGGTTTGGTTTGATTTATGAGGAACCTCCCCTTCATTATTTTTAATCAACTTGGCTCAGTTGGCTGACATTACCGCCCATTTCCAGGGATAGGTATATAGCCCAGACCTGGATAATTAGAACACACCCTCCTTTTGGCCACAGTTATTTGTTTGAGGATAATTACACAACATAAAGTCAACGAGAATCACTCTCAGGATTTTTGCTGGAGACTTTAGAAAAGAATCACTCTGTAATTTCTGGGATTTCAAGTTTTAATAAGGACTGTAAAAGCCTTGAGTTGCTAGATGCTACTTTGCTACTGGGAGCTGTGGTGGCACAGTAGTTAAAGTGCTTGACTGCTAACCAAAAGGTTTGAGGTTCAAACTCACCAGCTGTTCTGCTGGAGAAAGATGTGGCAGTCTGCCTCCGTAAAGTTTACAGCCTTGGAAATCCTATGGGGCAGTTCTACTCTGTCCTATAGGGTTTCTGTGAGTCAGAATCAACTCAACAGCAATGGGTTTAGTTTTTGGTATCTTTGCCACTAGTTTAAAACAGCCTTCCTTAGACTGAACCAAGCACAGATAACATTATTTGGGCACCTGGATTCAAACATGTCTGAAGACCTAAACTTTTTGATTACACGTGCCAACAAATTTTATCTTTTATTTAAGTAGTTTGAGTTGAGTTCTTGTCATTTGTAACCAAATGAGTCCTGACTAAAACACCAATTTTTCTCAATTACTTTCAACCATGAATGAAATTTTAAGACTCCCTTGGTACAACACAGCTTGTAACAAGATTACTAACAACATGAGTACCCCTTTCCCTACCCACTTACACACCTGTACCCAATGGACCCCCTAGGTGGAATTGCTCCCTAAGTCTTCCATAGTACTAATCACATTAATAAGTTATACCTAACCACTGCTGTTTGCATTATCTCTGACTATATTTCCATTAAATTCTTTAAAATCCCCATCAGGAAGAAAAATATATAAATGAAGCAAAAGACCTTAATATAAATGGCCCAATTGTGAGAAAGTAAGCATCACCTGATTGCGTTGGTACACACCCATCTCCCAGCCAAAGGGGTGGTGTTAATGATGTGCATTGCAACAGGACAACTTACTTAAAACAGAGTCTGCTAAAAAGTCAAGACAGCATATTTTTATTCACTAAAAAGAACTACTTTGAAGAAAAAAAATATTATTGTTAAAACCATCAGGGGTGTGGGGGAGGAGGATCTGGAAGGATATTGGCAAACAACCTCAGCAGTCACATCAGCCTGGCCTTTTCCAAAAGACCTGTCTCCTAGAGGATGGAAGAGATTCTCAGAGAGGTTAATAAAGATGCTTCAAGAGTCAGCTAATGGTTATCATGTGCTTTATCCATTTAACATGATGATGTAGAAGGTGAAATTGCAAAGTAAACACAATAATAATTATAGTAATAATAATAATTAGAATTGCTGGCACAGATACACATCGTGGATTGAAAAGACAAAGCACCAGTGTCAGCATTCCACTTTTTAATGAATGCCTAACTAATATTTATGATTTGTGGACATTGAGAAAGGAGAAGCTTGGCTATCAAAATCAATCAGACAAGAAAGCTATTCTTCCCACTATAAACATACCTGTTTCTCTGTGTACAGTGAGGTCTGTTTCTCTGTGTACAGTGAGGTATCAATTGTAAATAAGCCCAAGAATTATTTTTCAAGTTTTGAATCAGAGCCAAGAGAATGACAGACATATGAAGATTAGATAGATAAGATAGAAGACAAATAGAAGATACATAGCTAGATAGATAAGATAGATAATTTACCTCTTAATTCTAGACTAGATGATGTTCACCCTTTTGCTATCACCTCTCTGAGAAAATTGGGCATGTGGTGTGTTCTTGAAAAAATATAAATCCCTGAATTGAAAGAAATAGCATCCTTAGCTTCAGAATGCATTGCATGCAAACAAAGCAGAAGAACTTTAATAGCAGAACATAGACAGGAAAACCAAGGAATGAAGAAGGGATTGTGCAAATAATTCAGGAGTCTGAGTAGAGGATCCCTACCTATGTGTTAGGCTAACTCTGCTGTGTCCAACTTCTGTTATGGAACTTTTATTCATTAAATAAATAGTTATTAAGCTCCTGCTGTGTACCAAGAGGAGCCCTGGTGGCCCAGTGGTTAAGAGCTAAGGCTGCTAACCAAAAGGTCTGCAGTTCGAATCCACCAACCACTCCTTGGAAATCCTACGAGGCTGTTCTAGTCTGTCCTGCAGGGTCAATATGAGTCAGAATCAATTTGATAGCAACAGGTTTGATTTAGTTTTTTAGTGTACCAAGATTGGGCTAAGTGGTGAACAAAATAGATATGGTCCCTGTTGTCCTCATGATGCTTACAGTCTAGAGGAGAAAATAGACATTAATAAATAAATAAACATTAGTGAATATTGCCCCAGCTATCTATATAACTACTATATAACAAATTACTCTGAAACTTAATGGCTTAAAGAAACAACCATTTTATTATATCACATAATTTTGAGGGTCAAGAATCCAGGCAGGGTTCAGCTAGGCAATTCTTCTGTTCCACATGACAGCAATGGAGATCATTCAACAGTATTCAGCCGACAGCTATGGTATGCCATGTTGGATACCTTGGCAGTAATGGCTGGAAAACTGGCCTCTGCTAGGACAGTCAGCTGGAGTGCTTGTATAGGGACTCTCCAGAAAGGCAGTGCCATGGTAACCAGGCTTCTTACCAGTTTAGGGCTCCCAGAAAGAGTGTTCCAAGAGACAGGAAGCAGAAGCTGACAGTTTATTAAAGCCTGACCCCAGAAACGCTCACATCATAATTTCTGCCATATTCTATTGCTCTAATATTCATAGAGCCCGCCCAGATTCAAACGGAGGATACACAGACCCCACCTCTTCTTGATGGAAGGAGTAAGAAAGAATTTGAAGCCATATTTAATCTACCACACATGTATAATTCACAATTGTGATAACTACTATGAAGGTGTTTTCAATCACCTCATATGCATGCGAAAGCTGGACGGTGAATAAGGCAGACCGAAGAAGTGACACCTTTAAATTGTGGCATTGGTGAAGAATACTGAATATACCATGGACTGCCAGAAGAACGAACAAACCTGTCTTGGAAGAAGTACAACCAGGATGCTCCTTAGAAGCAAGGATGGCGAGATTATGTCTCACGTACTTTGGACGTGTTATCAGGAGGGATCAGTCCCTGGAGAAGGATATCATGCTTGGTAAAGTACGGGGTCAGCGAAAAAGAGGAAGACTCTCAACGAGATGGATTGACACAGTGGCTGAAACAATGGGCTCAAGCATAACGATTGTGAGGATGGCGAAGGACCGGGCAGTGTTTCGTTCTGTTGCACATAGGGTCGCTATGAGTCGGAAACAACTCGACAACGCCTAACAACAACAACACCACTATGAAAGATGAGGAGAGGGTGCCATGAGAGAGACTAAGGCCAGTCAGGGGAGGGGAGGTAGTTGGTCTAATTTCAATTGGATGGGCAGGCAGCCAAGGGCTCTCTCCAGCCCTTAAAGTCTATTCCACCTTTATCACACCACAAACACATTCCATCTTCAACATCATCTTCTCCAGAAAAAGAAGCCTGTCTTTATTTGTGGAAACAAATTGCAACAAGGTGTTTTGTGCATTTCTAACTCCCTGGTAGACAGGCACATGCTTCAGAGCTACTGAATTCCCCTATTCTATGAGAGGTGAAATAAATTATATCCCTGAGAGTTTATTTAATGACATGGAACAGCAAATTCCACTCTAAAATCAAATATAAGATCTGTAATAGTACAATAAAATAATAAGCAATCAAGCAGAAAAGTTTGTTACTAAATACGAATTATTTGGAAAGAACAATTTGTCACCTTACTGTACAAAGTATTAGCTGCTTCAAAATTGCCATGATCTGCATTCACCTTCTGTTACGAAAGTAAATATTGTATTTTGACTTAAAGTTTCCAGGAATCTATATTTATCACAAAAATTATATGGCTGGTATATGTGCTCATGTATCTATATATAAATAACTAACCATATCTGTAATACAATCCAATAGTAGTACTCCACTTTCATTTACACAGTAAGCATCTACTTTGTGCCAGGTCTTTCACTATACAGTCTTAATTTAAGAATTCTACAGATGATAGAATTCTTTATGTAATTGGGTCTGCCCTCTTCTGTCCAACACTGCCACTGCCCAAGTTCAAGATTGCTTCAGTTTCACCTGAACTATAAGAGCAACCTCCCTGCTAGTCTGTTCTCTCCAGTGCACCCCTACCCCTCCCAAGGGATCTTCCTAAAATAAAATTCAGACTGTGCCATTCCCTGGATTAAAAGATTCCCATGTTATCCTGTCCCCATCAGAAAACCTTCAAACTCCACACTCTGACATGCAAAGCCCTTCACAATTAGGTTATAATGGATCTTTCCAGCCTCTTTTCTGACTGCTCCAGATACTCCTATGGTTCTGTAGCTTTGAATCTTATTTGGGATCAGATATAATCCTCTGAATTTTTTTTTAACTTAGTCCACTTTAAAGCATAAAGCTTTTCAATATTCTAAGTAAGTATTTTCTAATACAAATAGTAGAGTGCTATGAGTCAGAGGAGCCCTGGTGGTGCAGTGGTTAAGTGTTCACCTGCTAACCAAAAGGCTGGTGGTTCAAATTCACCAACTGCTCCTTGGAAACCCTCTGGGGCAGTTCTACTCTGTCCTATAGGGTCGCTATGAGTCAGAATCAACTCGATAGCAATGGGTGTCATTATTTTACCATTTGGTAAAACAATAAAGACTTTTTAGAGGAACTGTTTTTCTTTCATGCTTCGTAGTTGTTTCAGACTCTCAAAGTTAATCCCAGCTTGGTTTTATTGTAACTAAGTCTAGAGAAAGTCTTAAAATTCTTAAAGTTATTGCCTCATAAAAATGTCAGCTTGATTAAGTGAACTAAGAAGCAACTATGGATTTGTCAACCACCACTTACGATAAATTTAAATTCTGGGTCCTCCAAACAACATTTTCCAAGCTGCTTTGTCAACAGAAAGAAAACCAATGCCCCATTTGTGGATTCCTGGGTAGCAACCAGTCAGGAGACTCAGGCAGGTAGGAACGGAAAAGGGAGGCATCGGAATGAATATTTTCAAGCAATGTACCCTATCAGGGCAGTGTCAAAAACTAAGACTCTAGAGCTGGCCATCAGAATCATCTGGCAGAAACTTATAATTCAGACTCCCAGGCTCCACACCAAGAGTTTCTGATTTAGAAGGTCTGAGATATGGCTCCCCAAGTGATCCTGCTGTATGTAGCCAGCCTAGCTTTGGCCATGGACTGGTATTTGCGAACCATTCCAAGCAGAGAGGAAGAACACATTGCTGCCCCACCCACATCCAGAGCAGACATCACTCATTGATCCCTTCCTCTTTGACAGAGCTGGGCAAAGCCTCTGAGTGCTCTTTAAGACAACATTCTAGAGAACCTATAACTCTAAATAATTGCCCTGCAGTTAATTGACATGGGCCATGCAACTCCCCTTCAATTCTTGCTCTGACAGAATACCCCACAACCTCTCTCTGCTGAAGCACCTCATCCTGTCACCTTGAAGGTATCCTTTTTGGCCAGGCCTTTCAGGCTAATGCTAGCCCGGCTACCTTCTGCAGCATCCACTTAGCCCCTTGGGAAATTCATCATCTTCTCCCTACCGAGCTCTGGAAGTGCAGGAAGCAGCTCTAAGGCTTCAGATGAGACTCTAAGACAATCGGGAAGAGCCCTGATTTTCATCCTGTTACAAACACTTTTGAAAATTGAGACATAGAGATTGAGTATTTAAAATACAGCAATCATTTTTATGATATCACCTAAAATTTTCCGCAACACATATAAACATGTAAGTGGAACATGTATAAACTACTATATAAAGTCTTTGCCCCATGAGTTTGTTTGCTTGTTTGCTGGAAAAGCCACATCTATATTGAAAAAAAAAGAAGGTGATCACTATAATTTCTGGTCTAACACACTCGTTTCAGAATCACACTTACACCTTAGGGAGAAAACCATTTTTCCCTCAAGGCAAGTAATTTGGAGGTTATCGTAAGGGTTTTTTCAGTGCTCATTGGATATCAATTTCTCATCCAATTTTCCTAAATAAAAGCAGAGAGTACAAAGAAGTTTTTGGAAAGTATGTAGTAGAATATGGGGCACCTCCAGAAAATTGCATATACATATTTGCTATATTTCTGAGCATGCCTATAAAAAAGATGAACAATACTCAATTGCTGATAACCAAAGAACCTGCTACTCTAAGAGAAGGTGGCAGTATAATATGTTTTTAAGGCTAAATATCTCCTCTCACAGTGACTTTCATTTAAATTCCTGCCTAGCAAAGGGATTTTTATGGAAGGTTAATGCCTCCTATAACATTTATCCTGGATGGTAGAGCTTTTCACACAATTTTCTAGGTTTTATTCCTTCAGTGTTATAGAACCTTATCTTTCCTCTACTAGCTTGCCAGTAAAGAGCCTGTGCATATAAAGACAGTGGTTATTTCTCAGTTCAAGCCCTGATTTAATGAAATTCCAAATCTCTAGTAAAAGGGAGCCTGGGGTTAAGCCATGAAGAAAGAAGGGCGGACTTAAGGCAAGCTGTGGTGGCCCTGCCTGGGACTGGGCTATCGAAGGTGACACAGGATAGCTCTGGACAGTGGAGACTGCCTAAGGCTGCAAGGAAGAGCATCAGGCCAGTGGGCTTAGCCCAGGGCAGCATCACTGCTTTTTTAAAAGGGTCTTCGGCTAGAAGAAACCTTTTCAAATACTCCCCAACTGCATTGAACTAATTCACCTTTCCTTCATTTTTCTAATTCCTCTTCACTGTTGTGACATTTACTAGAGACCCTGGCATTTACATAAAGCCTTTTCTTCACATTTATTAATCTACCTTTCCTTTCTCATCCATCAGTGGGTCAACAACATTGATAAGGATTGTGACAGATTGTATTTTCCAAAAATGGCCACAGCCAGCCCACGTGCCCTTCGGGACCCTTGCCATCTCCCCTCAAGAGACACTCAATTTCACCATGCCTTGAAACTGGACAGGACTTTGCCTGCCTAATGAATAGAATGCATGAAATGCAACAAGTGTGACTTCTGGGGCTCTAGCCGATAGCACCCAAGCATCAAGGCATGAGAAAGCTGAAACCAGTCCACGTGGAGAGACAACATGGAGAACCCACATAAAGAGGGTCTGAGGCACGTAGTTGATAGCCAACATCAACCACCAGACATGTGAGTGAACCAGTTTTCAGATCTCTCCAGTCCTCAGCCTTCCAGTCTTTCAACTGAGGCCTCCACATGATGGAGCAGAGATAAGTCAGCTTCCCTATGTCGCATCTGAATGCTTGACCCATGGAATCCATAAGTGACTGTTTTATACCATTTTGGAATAATTTTTTTTGCAGTGCTAGTGACTGGAACAATGATGCATTATAACTATACCCTTTGTAAGAAATCATAAATTGTTTTCTGCCAAGACCTTTTACCCTCTAGCAAAGTGTCCTTAGGTACATTCAGCTGGTTCCCTTGGGCCAATCCTTAGTCAACTGTTATTCAAGGGACAGCAGTCCTGTTAGTAGCCATTGGGCACATGTGGGTACTGAGCACTTAAAATGTGGCTAATCCAACTGGAGGTGTGCTATAAATATAAAATATACACCAAATTTTGAAGACTTCATTTGAAAAAACAATGTAAATTATTTCTTTAATAATTTTATATTGATTACATGTTGAAATCATAATATTTTAGATATATTAAGTAATGTATATTATTGAAATAATTTCATTTATTTCTTTCTACTTTTTTTAATGTGCCTATTAGAAAATTTTTAATTACATATGTGGCTCATACCGTATTTCTATTGGGCAGCACAACTTTAGAACATTCCTGACTAAGGAAAGGAACAACAGAAAATCAGGTTGGCTTGAGCAAATCTGTAGATACTGTTTGCAGTGGGATGATAGGCAAGTCCTGGGAGTCTTGGGGCCCACAGAGCACTTCATCAGACAATCCTATGGGGAAATGCCAAGGTTTGGTCCAGCTCTCATCAGCAGCGGCCCTTCTCCACTATCATGAGCTGGTGGTTCTGGAGCCATCTGGGGAAGCAAACTGGACTACCTAGAGATCTTTGGCTGAGAAGTTTAGCCTAAGGAATGAGTCCTGGTTTCTGCACTCCCTTTCTAGGCAGGAGCTAGAAGATGAGGAACAAGGAGAAGCAATGATTCCGTGTAAACCCTGGGAGTTCTCAAGAATATTGAGGAAAGGGAAATCTCAGAAAAGACAAGAACTCCTGCTAGTAGACTGAACCATGTCCCAAACCAGAGTAAGGTGGGAGTTAAAAGTCACATAGCTTTATTTGTATCCCTAGGTTATGGAAGCCTCTTCATTTTGATTACATTTATGTTTCCCTTCTACTTACATATTCATGTCAAATAATAATAATAACCATTGATTGGTTCTGCTAAACATTTCGTGTATATGGTAAATCATCACTACTCTCCTAAGATGTAGATATTATTATCCTTTTCTTACAGATAACAAAACTGAGGCTTAAAGATGTAAAGTCTTGCTCAAATTCCAGTAAATGACAGAACCTGAATTCAAACTCAGATCTACCTCCTTCCAAAGCTCACAGTATTTAGTGTCTAGGAACTAAAGAATTCTGACCAATAAAAGAAATGTGTGTTATAATTCATTTATATTAATTAAATGTGCACTTCTAAACTTGTGTATGTGTATTCCTTTGCAAAGATTATATGTTGCTAAAATATTAGATGGTGCTACAGATAGAAATGCTATAAAAAAGTTTCTAGTTTAAGTACTGAACTCTCTGACCCTCGCTTTCCTCTTCTATAATAATAATATCTACATTCAACGGCAACATGAGAGTAATGTGTTCACTTCTGTCAGTTCTGAGCCTACCCAGTCTTGTCTCCTCAATAGATTCTATGATCCTTGGATACAGGGGCCTTATCAAGTTAAAACACTCGTTCAGTCATTCAAAAGCCATGTAGCAGACATAGCTTCGTCTTACATAGTTTAGTCTTTATCGTGAAGACAGCAGCGATCACTTTTAAACTGGGCATGAGATAATCAGATTTGCATTTTAGAAGGATCCCTGTGGGGTACTCTCATACACACTGGTGGGAGTATAAATTGATACAATTCTTTTGGAAAGCAGTTTGGCATAGCATACTAAGAGCTCTAAAATGTTTGACACAGTAATATCACTTTTGTGACTAAGGAAATAATCCTAAAACCAGAAAAAGATTTATACACAAAGCATCCATTGTAGTGTTATTGTAATGGCAGTAAAATGACAATGACCTCACTACCCAATAATAGGGGAGTGGTCATGCAAGCTTCAGTACATCCACTGGGTGACATATCATTCAGTCATTTAAATTATATTCACAAGTTACCAATAACATCAAAAAATGATTACTTACTTACGCTAAGATTAACAAAACATTTGGGGTAGAATGGCCACAAATTCTTTCCTTCCCTGTATCCATGCCCTTGCAATATGACATCGCACATCCTCCCACAAAGAGGTAGAGTCTATTTCTCCACAACCTTGAGTCTGGGTTGGCTCTGTGACTTGCTTCAGTCAATGAAATATTAGTAAATGAAATGCACGCAGAGACTTGAAGAGCACTTGTGCGTTAGCACTTCCATCACCAACTCTTCCATCGGAAAGTGAAGACGCCCGGGGATAGCCTGCTGGATGATGAGAGATACATGCCCAGTCCTTCTTGTCACCCAGATGTCAGCCAGCCAACCCCAGAAGTAGTGCCATCAAGCTGAGTGGCAGCTAAATGCAAATGCATGAACAAGGCCAGCCAAGACTAGCAAAAGAACAACATGGCTGAGCCCAGCCCAAATCACTGCCCCACAGAATTATGAGCTAAATAAATGGTTGTTCTGTTTTAAGTCACAAAGTTTTGAGGTGGTTTATTACATATCAAAGGCTCACTAGTACAATGTTGATGTTTTTGAAGCTAGGTGTTGGGTACATGGGGGTTCGTTATAATAATGTCTCTGCTTTTGTGTATCTTTGATGTTTCCATAATAATTTAAAAAAAAAAAACCTATAGGCATTTTTTTTGGAGCCCTGGTGGCACAGTGTTAAGAGCTTGGCTGCTAACGAAAAGGTCAGCAGTTCGACTCCACTAGCTGCTCCTTGGAAACCCTATAGGGCAGTTCTGCTCTGTCCTATAGGGTCGCTATGAGTCTGACTTGACTTGATGGCAACAGGTTTGCTTTTCTTGGTTTATATGCATTTTTGTTGAAGGAGAATAAGAAGTAAAACACTTGAATGTAAAATTATACATTTATGTATTTTGATCACAACTATAAAAAAGAAATATTCCACAGAAAAATACTAGAAAAAATATATCATTGGTTGACTTTGAGTACTGGGATTATGAATGTTTTGGGAGTTTTGTTTGTCTGTTTTTACTTGTTTGTATTTTCCAAATTATCTATAATAATATAATAAGCCAAATATACTTTATTCTGAAAATAAATATTTATAATTTTATTCATTTAAATCTCACTTCCACCACCGCCCCCATAAGATTTCTTTTTACAGACTATACGTAGAACTGATTGGAAGGGGCAGAAACTAAAGGCAAAGAGACAAATTTAGATGAAAATAGTCTAAGGGAAAAGTGATGATGGTCTGAAGTTGAAGCAACAACAGGAGAAGGAAAGGAGTATACACTGAGGGGGAGGGGCGTGGAGGAGAGGGAGGGAGTTAATGAGAGAAAATCCAAGGTCCTCCATACTGGGCAATGCCTTACCTAAAAGGACACTTAACCTGGGGTCATGAGTGGGCTTCAGGAAAACTCATGAATCCAACCTAAAGATACACCCAAATTTGGATTTAAGTGTTGTTATGGATTGAATTGTGTCCCCAAAAAACATGAGTTGTAAATCCTAACTCCTATACTTTTGGATGTAATCTCATTTGGAAATAGAGTTTTCTTTGTTACGTTAATGAGGCCAATCAGTGTAGGGTGTGTTTTAAGCCAATCATCTCTGAGTTATAAACCAAGCAGCTTAGGCACAGAGAAGCAGAGATGGGCCAGGCCAGATGAAGATCACCAAGACACCCAGTACAGAAGCTGAGTAGAGACAACAACCTTCCTGAGCCAACAGAGACAGAGCCAGTACCCTGAATTCTGACTTCCAGCCTCCTAAACTATGAGAAAACAAATTTCTGTTCGTTAAAGCCACCCACTTGTGGTATTGCTGTTATAGCAGCATTAGATAACTAAGACAAGTGTATAAATGCATCTCTGTAGATAGAAAATCCATAGGTTTCATCAGATTCTCAAATGTTGAATGTGATTCTGAAAGCTAAAGACTCATTAAGTCTTGTCTGCCTATAGACAAGGAAGGATTCACTCTGGCCCTTCAACCTCTTTCAAATCTGACTAGTCCTAGGACGCCCTGAAGAGGCCATTGAAATGATCAGTCCACAGTCTAGGACTTTGGTTCCTCAGGCTTGACCTGAGTGCATGACGGCCCTGGTGATATCAACCCTTCTGAGCCACAACTTATCATATGCACTTTTCCAGTGTCCCTTGGAAGTTGGTTCCTACCAGGATCCACCATGGAGGAAGTTTGGAGGAAGTCAAACTCTTGAATATCACTTCAGGGTGTCAGAGCCATGAGGGTAACTATGAACCCCAACCTCCAAGAGACGCATGCAAAACTTATTTTTCTACATCTTAGACTCGAAAACAGAGTCTAGCATGCCCTGGTCCCTGTCCTTTTCTCCAACTTTTTTTCTCACCATGTTTCTCCTTCCTCTTCACCCTGGCATGCTTCCTCCCAACATAAAAGCTTTGCACATGCTGTTCCCCTTGTCTAGAACTCTGTTCTACCCCCTCTTCAACTAGTGAACTCCAACTTTTCCTTCAGGTGTTAGCCTTAATCACCACTTCCTTGATCTTCCAGAACAGGGGAATCTCCCTGATGTATGCCGTCAGAGCATGTAGCATAGCTGAAATTTTATATTTCTTTGTGCTGCTATGAGTCAGAATTGACTCAATGGCAATGGGTTTGGTTTGGTTTTGTGTGATTATTTGATTAACCTCTGCCTCCCCCACCAAAAATAATTATAATAATAGCCAATCTTTTTTTTTTTTTTTTGAATGCTTACTCTGTGCCCAGCACTACAAGAATCCCTTGACATGTATTAATTTATTTTATCAGCACAATAATGTTGTAAGGAAAATGAGGCATAGAAGGAAAACAGCTGGACTGTAATTCTCTTACTATTAAGAGGCTACGTGGGGATATAATCCCAGACAGCCTGGACCTGGGTCTGCGCTGGCCGGACGTTCCATGTCTTTGCTCACTGACTGTATCTCCATGACACAGCACAAGGTCTGATACTTCTCTGGAACTCCAGTAGCGCTGACTAAATTGACTTGCCTTGCCTTTCTTTGACACTTGGAATCCAGACTTATAGACAACCTTACAAATCACTTTCACCAACCCTTACAGAGGAGGGATAGGAGACCCAGAGAGGGAATGTAATTTCCTTAAGGTCACACAGAACCAAGACTAGAAGCCACATCTCCCAGAACAGCTCAATGCTCTTTCCACCTGATGAAAATTCAAAATGTTCTACACTATAAAAATACTTAGTAAATATTTTTAAACCAGTAAAAAAGTACCATACTTCTTTCCCCTTCCCTAACTTTGCTGCAAAATCAGAAAGGAAGATTGGCAGGTTAAGGAAACAAAACTATTTCTTTAGTGATTTGTATTTGGATAGAAGTACAAAGATTATGGAAATTTGCTATCAATATAAATTGTTCCTTAAATTTTTTTTTCAACTTCTCCGTAGTGATGAACATTTTTTAACTCAGAATTGTCTTGTTGTATAAGTCTGTGTCTTCAGCCTACAATTATTTCAATGTGGTTGTCTGTTGCCAATTTCTTTTGTTGGTTCCATGCCTGCCTAACTTGCACTAATGTTGATTTATGTAGAGTTGCACCATAACGGGTGTCTCTGTGGGCCTGCAAAGATGCAGCCTGGCCAGCAGAAAGACCTTCACCATGGCTGGGGAGGCATTTCAAATGTAAACCCTAAAAGACACCATTCTCTAGTGGTTAGGAAGGGGACAGAAACCAAAAAAACAAAACAAACTTGCCATTGAATTGATTCCGACTCATAGCGGCCCTATAAAACCCAAAAAAAAAAAAAAAAAAATCCAAACCAGTTACCGTCGAATCAATTCCGACTCATAGTAACTCTACAGCGTAGGGTAGAGCTGCCCCATAGGGTTTCCAAGGAGTGGCTGGTAGACTCGAACTGCTGACCTTTTGGTTAGCAGTTGAGCTCTTAATCACTGT
The DNA here is from genome assembly GCF_000243295.1 of Trichechus manatus latirostris. Lineage (NCBI taxonomy): Eukaryota > Metazoa > Chordata > Mammalia > Sirenia > Trichechidae > Trichechus > Trichechus manatus. The sequence continues at coordinate 15,462,946 of NW_004443952.1, forward strand.
GCCACCAGGGCTCCAATACCCTTCTAAAGCACTAAGCTGTCAGTACTGAGATTCTTCAGAGTAAAATCATACTCATTTAAGGGATACATTTACCAGCAGCATAGAGGTACTGCCTGAGAGCCTGGGCTCCGGAACTGGACTGCTCCACCACTTACCAGCTGTGCGAACCTGAGCAATTTACTTAATTTTTCTGTGCCCCGGTTTCCTCATTAGGTAATAATAGTTGTACATATCACCAAGACTCGTGCAAGCAATAAACAAGATAATATAGCTTTTAAGCTCGCCTGTGGGGAATGCTCAGTAAAAGTTAGTTATTTCTACTATGATGGACTGGAATTTGTGGTTAGCCATAATCTGAACCCATAAGAAGATCTTTATAAATTCCAATTCAGCTAACTTGTATAGAGCTGGGGAATATTACAAACATTGCTGTTTAGCTTTTTCCATAACCCTGTTAAGAAAGCATACTTACATCCACTTTACAGATAAGGACACTGAAGCCCAGAGAAGTGGAAGGATTTGCCCAAGGTCACACAGCAAGCCTCAAGTTTCCTGATTCTGAGTCAGAACTCACTCCATGAGAAATACAACTCCAGTGTCAACAACATGATCATCTTTCACAAGCCAGGATGCTAATGCAGAGGGACTCTGTAACATGCCAGTGAGCTTCTGAGAATCCAGGTCAGAGACTGAATTAGAACCGTCTTTGCAACCAAGAGCAGCTGCCTGCCACAGGGCCTTGAAGGACCACCACTAATGCTCTACAAGAAGGCTTCCTGTTCTTTATTCTGACATTGCCTATCCCACCAGCAACGACACAGAAGCTCAACTCTGGCTGATTTTAATGCTCTGGATTTTTTACATGCCTTCTCCCTGAAAAGAGCTGTGGAAAAATTTCACCGTGTGCTCTTTGGAAAGCCTCCCTCCACACCCAGAATAGATGTCGTCATGGCTAGATGTCACCAAAAAAGCCCACTGTCTGCTAATAAAAGGAAGCAAAATTATAAGCTCTCTTAAATATTCAATAAATAGATGAAACATGTTTGGAGACAAGCATTGGTAAAAGGGAATGTGTCTAGAAGACCTCGCCAAACTGAGACGATTTGCTCAGAATAGGAAAAAAAGAAAAACTGGGAGACTGGAAGAGGGTCAGGAAAGCTGCCTCAAATATTTGAAGGACTCTCATGTAAAAGAGGAACAAGGCATATTCCACATGTCTCCAGGAGGCAGACACATGGACTATAAGCAGGGCTGCCAGTGATGGAACAGGCTGGGCAGGAGGACACAAGGGTTTAGAACACAGGATCTGGTTCGTGGCTCTAAATTTTGTCTCTGCAACATATAAAGCCTCAGTTTTTCCATCTGTAAAATGAGGGTGACAATAAGCTTGCTGCAAGGATTAATAAGAATGAACCTAGAGGGTTTATCACTATGCCTGGCACATAGTAAGTCTTCAATATCACACTATCTGTTGTGTTTGTGGAAAACCTGGTGCATAGTGGTTAAGAGCTACTGCTACCAACCAGAAGGTCGGCAGTTCGAATCCACCAGGTACTCCTTGGAAACCATATGGGACAGTTCTACTCTGTCCTATAGGGTTGCTATGAGTCGGCATCGACTCGACGGCAACGGGTTTGGTTTTTGGTTTGGTTGTCTTTGCTGGTAGGAGGAGTGAGTTCTTCGTTGTTGGAGGTATTCAAGCAGCAACTGATGATCAAGTGAACCGAAAAGTTGTGTTGGGGAAGAGAGTCATGCCTTAGACAAAGGGTGGGATTAGATGACCTCTAAATTTCCTTCCACATTTGGGTTTTGAGATTCTTCATTTCACTGTAATGGAGGTTAATGTAAAGTCTTCCATTGAACTGCCCTTGGGGGCTCCAGTTTGGAGTTTTGTTTTTCCACTTTTGTTCTTGCAAATCGCTGCTGTGGAGTAGAATCTGGAGAGTGAGTCTTGGAGCTCACAACTCAGGACGGAAAGCTTCTTTTGCTTGGCGGCTGCATTCCTGGAATTCCCAAGATTCCAGTGCCTTTTCCTCCTCACATTGTAAATATTAGGTTCTTGTGGGGAGGACAAAAAGGTCACTTTCCAAACAGTATTAGCTTCCAGGCTCTCATCTGAATAATTCAACTCAACCTCGGTGAGACAACTAGGCTTTGGGCTTGTCTGGAGCCCCTTTGATAGGAACAGTGCTGATTTAGGCTAACAAGAGGACATTGTTTGAGAAGCAGAATGGCATCCTCGCTTCTTGGTGAGCAGAACCAGGTATGGGAGCATAAAACTAGTCCAAATGACTCACTGCAGCTGAACCAGTGACAGCCAAGCGCCTTCCCAAATTCCCTTCTTAGCAGGACCAAACTCGTAAGGAGGAAGAGGCATTTATTGGGGGTTGCTACAAATTCGGCTTTACTGCTACTGCCTTTATAACTACAATATAAAGTAACTCCCACAACACAGTGAAGATAAGCTGTTTAAAGAAAATATAAAAGCTTTAGCTTGGCAATTCACCCAAACCTCATCATGCACCAGACATTTTTGAAGTTTAACAAAGAAAAGCACATCATTAAAGAATAATGCTCTATCACCATTCTTATGCAAATCCTTCCAGATAGTTGGGTGGAAAATTCCATCTAACACGCAGCAAGAAATAAATGTTGCAGGGTGGAAATTTCAGCTATACTGAGTGCATCTATCACTTGTATAATCCAAAACTACTGTATGTGTGCTGACTACAGAATTAGTATTGATCCATTCACCATGTAAACATCAAGTACTTTCTATTATTACTTGAAATAGCATGCTATCACATTTTCTATTTCCTCCTTCTATCTTAAATAGAAGTATTGCACATTAGCCCTTCCCTTCATGTACTTTTTGCACAGCTATCTAACTACAGTGTTCAGTGTGGTGCTGAGTTTCCTGCAGACATCTGCAGTATTAGCTCTAAAGCACTTTATTTTCAAGTCATCTCTGATGGAAGACAATGCAACTTTCATTTACCCAGAAACCTGCTTCCAGAGCTTCTCTTACAAACAAGCACTCTCTCAATTTTTCTCTCTCTGTCACATATACACACACACTGAATCCTTTGTTTGTTCCTCATCCCCATGCTGAGACCACCATCATCAATACGTAGCTCCAACCCTACCCCCAGTAGGAGCACCAGGTCTCTGGAGCTCTGAGATAGTGGAAAAAATATTTGCCCAGGCTGAGAATGGTATTTAATTTCGAGATGACTGGCTACGGATTCTCAAGAGTTGACCCTGTGTTGCATTGTTTGAATGTCTGGATGCATGAAGAAAAATTACTTTGGAGAATCAGTTCTGATGTTTGAAAGCATATTAAAGCATAGCGAGAGGTGAGCCTTCTCCTCTCTTCCCTTTCCTGCATTCCACAGCAAAACAGCATGAGGAAATTTGGACTGGGTTCCGGACCCTGGAGGGTCAATTTCAGCTCAAATAGCTTGGAGCTACATATCGCATAATTCATGTCCTCCGGTGCCTGTGGCATTCCCCGGGCACCACATGCATCCTGACCCAGTGCACAGGGCTTCTCGTTACCCTTGCCATGCTTCGAATGCTACGCTCTGCATGAGACTTAACTAGATTTCCAGTGTCTTCAGAGCCACAGCAGCGGCACTAGTCAGAACACGTACAATTTCATTTCTGTCAGTGGGAATCTATACATTGCAACCTTAACCTGCCACAGAGCCAGCCTTTGCAGATGTACGGAACACCCCAGCCAGCCCTCGCGGATGCGCGTAATACCCCGTAAGCAACCCCAGTTGTTCATCGCCGTTGTTCTCTGCAGCCAACGTGTAAAACCTGGAAATGTTCACCTGAAAAAACAAAAGCTGTGACTTCGTTTAATGGAGAGAAAATATCTGGAAACAGCTAAGCACTATTTAGCCACTACGCCCAGGTCCAAACTTCTTTCAACCAGTCTAATAAATTATAATAACAATTAATTAAAACTCTTGTTATAGATGGTGGCTTTGTTGCCAAACTAAACTGATGCAAATTCAAACAGATGAAATTCTGAAATTTGATACTGTGTTTTAAATATTCAAAGAGGAGAGAGTAAGGAGGTTATAAACACTCATTTCCTTCTCTAATAAATCTCCAATTTTCTTTCTTGACACCATCTACTCAGTCTCTTGGATGATCAATTATTTTCATAGCAACAAAGTTTTGTTCAACTTCCTACTAAGTGCCTTTGTTGAAGCAGAATCAGACTTAAGATATGCGCTCTCTTTCTTATGTATAACCATTTAAAGTGAATGGTAAAACTTCAAAATACTGAATTAGATTGCTCCAACAGTATTCAGGTTAATGTTTTGGAAAAATAAAATAAAATAATGCATGAATAAATCAATAAGATAAAATAAAAACAGTATCATGGCATCCCCTGTTGGTTGCCTATCCATTCTCCCCTTTCTTGCTTACAGTACCCTCCCTGATTTTGTCCAGGTAACTATGACTCAAGGAACTGCCTCACCCGAATGAGTAGTAATTGATTAAACTAAACCCATTCCCTTCCCAATGACTGGTTTAGGAGTGAGCATGTGTTTCAATTCTGGTAAATGAGACTGTGAGGGAATCTGCTGGAGGCTTCGAGAAGAGGTTTCCTCACTCTTTAAGAGATTTGGTGGAGAGTTCATGTGTGATAAAAACACTGTACATTGTCCTGTCTGCACATGACAACCAAACAAGTGGGCCATACTGCAAAAGATGGAAAGAATCCTGGTTCTTGTTGAGCTGCTGAATTAACCAACCTTGGAACAGTCCTACCTTGTACTTCTTGTCAAAAAAAGATAATTATTTTCCTTCTGATTGGGGTTCCCAGTACTACAGAGAAAAGCATTAGGACTGCTACAGGTCATTATTTGTCCTTACAGATTAAGGCGTTGAGAAATGACTGTCTATCACTTCCTTGGTACCTGTATATTTGCCCTAGATGAGTTTCTGGTTAAGATGGGAACATTCATGTATTTGAGCAAACATGGGTTAACTTTGCTCTAAAAATGAGAGATGCTGGTAAACCTTACCACTGAGTGCCTTCACCATTTCATGAAGATCTATTAACCAAAGCCTGCTCTGTGAACACCCCTGAGCATCCAGCTAGTGTGTTACCCTAGAGCTGCAGGACAGGCCTCATAGTAAGAGAAGAGGAAGACATTACAGTATAAAAAGAATATATTTTTGAAGCCCCTAGAGCCTCACGGCGTTTAGAAAACAAAGACCTCGCTCTCAGGAACACTTGCCAAGATTCTTTATTCAGACAGAATAAAATTCTTTTATTCATGCTGCCCAATCGCAGCTCCTCAGGTTGGAAAAGGTGGAGGCCTTTACCCATCCACTCAGTCCACACCCCACTGACACCTCCTGAGCCATTTCCACAGAATTGCAAGGACTCCCTGGAGTAGCTTTTAAAATGACTATCTAAACCCAGTTTTTTGGGTAACAAAATTTTTAAAGTAAGAAAACACTATGAAGTGCTATATATTTAAACCAAAAAAAGAAAAAGAAATCCTTTCGTCTGTCGAAAAACATGCAAATCTATGGCAAAGTTCCCCATAACCACAATGGACACAGAAAGGCCAGTGAGAAGTTCCTCCTTCCTTCTAGGTCAGGATTCCACTGCAGTCCCACTGCCCCCAGAATGAGGTCGCCTGGAAAGTTTGACAGGAAAAACAAAATCCACCTAAACATTGGTGCAGTCATCTACAGGAAATCTGGTCTAACCAGGAAATGCAGTGTCCTTTGCCATAAGAAGGGAAAGAGTTATACTATACACAATATTAAAAGACAAATACAGCAGATTGGCAGGAAATATATGCAACTTATATAATAGACAAAACTTGAATATCTTCTATTTGGAGTTTCTACACATCAGTGTAAATTTTTTTTAAAGACAACTCAATATAAAAATGGGAAAGAATGTGGACAGACAATTCATAGAAGACATACAGGTGACCAATAAGCATGAAAAGATTCTCAGTCTCACTACTAATCAGGGAAATGCAAAATAAAACAATGAAATGCTACTTTCTGCTCATCATGTTCACAAAAATGTAAAAGACTGATAATATGCAGAATTGAGAATGAAATAGAAAAATGGGCACTCTCACATGTTTAACGGGAGTGTGGATTGGAACACAGTTCGGAGGACAATTAGGCAGTGTCTACCAAACTTAAAATGAAATTCAATTTTAAGAGTCTGCCATAGAGATATATTTACAAATGCCTGCAAAGATGTAGCTACAAGGATGGTCACTACAGCATTGTTTGTAACCGCAAACATACAGAAAACAATGTAAATGTTCATCAATAAGGACCATGCTGAATATGTTCTGATATATTTATAAAATAGAATAATGAGTAGACATTTAAAAGAATGATGTAGATATGTATAGCATGTGCTAACATAGAAGCATCTACAAAAGTAAAAAAAATAATAAATCAAAGAAAAGTGCATAGAAGTAAATATTGCATATTCCAAAAAAATAAGAGAATATATATTGTAATATATGTATGTAAAACAATTCCAGAAACATAGCAGATGCTCAATAAATGTCTATTGGATGAATAAATAACTTGTAAATATTTTTTTGATGAATAGATGACAAATGAATAAATGGTAAATGAAGGTGCAAGTAAACATGAATTTTTTTAAAAAGATACACAAGATTATTTTACTGCAATGGGAAGGAGAACCACTTTACATCGAATATCTTTTTACAGATAAAAAAAATTTACAAGTACACATGCTATTTTTATCATGATAGAAATAGAAAGTAGAAATAGAGAAGTTAAGGATCCACCTCTAGCTTTTAAAAAAGAGGTTAATAATGTCTTAAACAATATTGAAAGTTAAAGGAAAAATAGAATATTTGCAACATATATAACAACATTAAGTCTGCAAAATACAAAGAGTGCTTATCAATAAATAATATAGAAACAAGAAAAAAAAGGTAAATGATATGTGGCAGACAGTCATAATTATCTACTCATTATCTATTCTTTTTTACTAACAGAATCATAAGGGAGGGAGGGTGCAGCAATGTGTTAATTACTCAATTGAAAAAGTACAAATAACCAAAAAGCATATGAAAAGATACTCAATCTCACATAACCATGGAAACATAAATTCAAACAAAATACACTGTCTTAGGCTGTGTTCTCTAGACAAGCAAAACCAGTGAAGAATATATATGTGTGTATATATATATGTACACGGAACCATGGTGGCACAGTGGTTAAAAGCTTGGCTACTAACCAAAAGGTCAGCAGTTCGAATCCATCAGCTGCTCCTTGGAAACCCTATGGAGCACTTCTACTCTATTCTATAGGGTCACTATGAGTCAGAATCAACTCGACAGTAACGGGTTATAATATATATACAGAGAGAGATTTATCTCAAGGAAATGGCTCACATAATTGTAGAAGCTGGCAAGTCCCAAGGCCATGGGTCAGGCATAAGACATTAGGATGAAGGCTTCTCCTGACTCACACAGCTGCAGAGGCTGAGGAACCCAAAATTCACAGGTCAGACAGCAGGCTGCGGGCTCACAACTGCAAAGGCTGATGACTCCAAGATCAGCAGGTAAGACAGCAGGCTGATGGCCCAAGTCCCAGGAACTGGAGGTCAGATGCTGATAAGCCGAATGCAGGATTCAGAGCAAAGCAAAAGCCAGAGAGCTTTGCCAGAAAGTCCACATACATTGGATGCAGGCCACACCCCCAAGGAAAATTCCTTTCAATTGATCAGCTACTCATAGCAGATCTCATCATGGAAGTGATTACATTATATCATATCTCATCATAGAGATGATTACATCTTCATTCAACTGCCAAACTACATCAAAACTGCCAAACCACTGAATCATGGCCCAGCCAAGCTGACACACAACCTTAACAATATTATACATCTACTCCTCACTTATCGACTACTTTTATCCAGCATTTCACATTTATCACAATAGGCAAAAATCTACTATCTGACTATTTTGCACATTAACAACATACGTCTGGAAGTAACAAAAGCCAAGGTGCAAGGCAAGAGTAATGCTGGTTGTGATGGTTAAGGTTATGTGTCAACTTGGCTGGGCCATGATTCTCAGTGGTTTGGCAGTTACATAATGATGTAATTTGGCAGTTATATAATGATGCAGTCATCCTCCATTTTCGCATAATACTGCTTTTCATACAACAACCTGGTCTTAGGAAACTAACCATGTTGGTAAGTGAGAAGTGGGTGTAAAATACTTGGTTTTTTGCCCATAATATTGGCCAAAAAGCAGGAAAAGATTTATATTATCTAGTGTTGCTAAGGAGCCCTGGTGGTGAAGTGGTAAAGAGCTCGGCTACTAACCAAAAGGTCAGCATTTCAAATCCACTAGCCTCTCCTTGGAAACCTTATGGGGCAGTTCTACTCTGTTCTATAGGGTCACTATGAGTTGGAATCGACTTGACAGCTATGGGTTTGGCTTTTGGTTTTGGAATGTTGCTAAGGATGTGGAAAAAGTCATTCTCAATCAAAGTTTATGGGAGTGTAAATTGGTATAGTAATTTGGGCAATAATTTAACAGCATCTATCAAATTTCAAAATATATCATCTTGGACCCAGAAATTCCAGTCCTTGGAATCTGTTCTACAGAAACCTTTCCACAATTGCCCAAAGATGTATGTACAAGAATGTCACTGGAGTCTTGTTTATTAGCAACAGTCTGGAAACAATTTCATTATCCATCAGTAGGGCTGTGGACAAGAACAAGAATCAAGATCACTGCCCTGATGGAGCCTACATTCCAGTGGGGGGGGGAGTGGGAATGTGGAGACAATAATTAATAAGGAAATAAATAATCAAGATAAATTCCAATAACAGTAAGCACTGTAGAGGAAATAAAACAGGGTGTTGTGATAGAGAGTGGCTGGGGGTGCAGGAGGAATAGGATAGAAGGGAAGCTATTTTACTAGGAGGAGAAGCCTCCCTGGAGGGTGACATTGAGCTAAGATCAGAATAAGAAAGAACCAGCCCTACAGAGATCCTGGGGAAGAGTTCCCAGCAGAGGAAACAGCAAATGCCTAAGCAAAAGGTAGAAGGGAGAGGGGAAAAGAAGGTCCAACATGGATGAAGGATAGTGAATCAGGGGGAGAAAGAAACAAAATGAGATTGGAGAGGAGGACAGGGCTCATTCATTTAGGCCTTGAACTTCAGCTTTGAGTGACAAGTTTGGGTTTTATTCCCAAGTGTAATGGGAAGCCACTGAGAAATGAAGCTAGTAGGAATGAGACCAGGTTTATCATTTTTAAAGCTCACTCTGGACACCTGGGTGGAGAATAGATTATAAGAAATAACAGTAGGAGGAGGAAGAGTAGTTAGAAGGTTATAACTAGATGTACTAGTGTCTTAGACTGGGATGGTGGCAATGGAGAGGGTGGAAAGTATACAGATATGGGGTGTATTTTAGGAGTAGCGCCTATAGAACTTGCTAGTGAGTTGGACTTGGGGTCTGGGGAAAAAGAAGGAATCAAGGATGTCTCCAACCCTTGGGGCCTGACAGCTGGGTGAGATGGTGGTGCCTTTACTAAAATAAGAAAGTCTGGGGGAGGAACAAGTTAGTGGAGAAAATCTAGAGTCCAATTTTGGACTTGTTAAGCTTGAATGTTCTATTAGACAGCCAAGTAGAGGTAAAGCTGGTTATTAAAGACATAATTGTAAATGCACAGAGAAAAATCTAAATCACCTAAATAATAAAGTGATTCTCTCAGGGAAGTGGAACAGAGGTGTGGATGAGGCAAGAGGAGCTACGTCTAAAGTTTATGTACATTAATAAAGTTTGAAATTTTTACAATGACTATATATTACTTTTGAAATTTAAATAAATGAATCTAAATAAATGTGTAACTGATTTTCAAATTTTTCCACGGAAGTCTTTCTTCAAAATTTTATCCAAAATACTCTTCCCACTCTCATCATCCAGTCTCAAGTATCACCTTTTCAGAGAGGCCATCCTTAACTATCCTATCTGAAGTAGCCCCACTTCTTCTACCCTGTAAGTCATTCTATCACATGCCCTGTTTTATCATGCTTATATCACTTATAACCCAAAATTAACTTGTCTATTAATTTGTTTGTCTCCCATACTAGAATATAATCTCCAAGAAAGCAGAGGCCTTGTATGTCATGTTCTCCAAACACCACTAGAACCTAAAACAGTAGGTTGCATACAGTAAGCACTCAATAAATACATCCTATTATTAAAAATGAACCACAATTTGTCCTCAAGATACAAAGCTGAGGTGCTTCAATTGAATCGAGGCCAGGGGTGCAGAGTCTTGCCCACTGCCTCTCTCCTCCTCTCCCCTAGAACACTGCAGGGAACAGTACAAAAACCATAGGATTGTCCAATGGCTTAGATCTTTTCCACCTTGGGAAGTCTATAAGGGTCTGACCTCACCCTCTTTCTCAGGAAACCTACCTCTCTCAGGCTTCTTCTAACACAACCAGAGAAAGTCTAGTCTAGACTCAGCTTTAAGCTCCATTCAACTCTTTCTACCTCATCTCCACCATCCCATCTACCCTGATCACCCCAGGTGCTCCAGACACTGCCTGTCATCCCTCCACAGCTCCTTCTCATGGAGTCACTAGCAAGTGCCCAATCTGGCTCAGTCTTGTGTTGGTCCTGGGGATCCAGAGACAAGCAGATAGGTCCTGTAGCAACTCACTGCTGCACATGGGAGTAAAATTAGGCAAGAGTCAATTCCAGCACAGTAAGCTAAGGAATTCCCACCCTACCCTGAGCATACTGGCAGCTCCCGTGGGCATGTGGTCAGTTCCAGTCCAACTGAGAACCTGGTTTCCAGTGCTCTGGGCCCTCTTCTATCAAGTCTTCCAGATTGTCCTTAGGCCACAGAGTCACAATTAAATAAAGACTGGCTGTCTTTGTGCACTTGGTTGCTGTCTTTATGAGATATGGATGATGCACCACCACCCCCTTCCTCCACCACAACCACCATTTCAAAAAAGAAAAGCATCAGTTCTCTGTCTTGCTTGGCCCAAAGCCACTTCAAGCAGGGAATAGCAGACATCCCTGGGCACTGCCTTCTGCCCCTTCTGCAGCCCAAATGGAGTAGCCCTCGTCCTCAGACCTCACACCTCCCCAGACTCAGCCCAGGTGTGGGGCTGCCTAAGTCCTTCCTGCCTGCCTTGGTCCAGGCCAGCATCTCTGGGTAACAGCCCATCCCAGAGCCAGGAGTACTGTAGGGGTTCAGTAACCCTATAAAGATAAGTCCCTGCCACTCTCAGGCCCTTTACACAGGACAGAATCATTTTCCTTATGCCCAGTGTTCCCCTTGGCTACTGGTTGTGCCTCTGCTTCTGCGGGGGCTGAGGGTAGGACCCAGTGTAGGCAGAACCGCAGGGATAAAGTCCCCAAGAAGCCAGAGCAGTGAAGGGAGGGCTCTTCCAGTCCCAGACCACCGCAGCAATTCTCTCAGGAAGGAGAGAACTAGAGAAGCCTTATTGGACCCTTCCACAGAGCCCAGCACAGTGCTCAGGGGCCACCTGCTGGCAGTTGGGGGCATGTGTGATTCTGGGGGCAGGGCTGCTTGAGCCCAGGTTTCCTGCAGGGACACACACACACACACACAAAAGCACCCCAGTACATGGTGTACACATGCACATGTACATGCAAGCACACATACACGCAAACATACCCTCACTCCACATACCCAAACATGTATGTGTGTACACATAGAACCACGCATGCACATATATGCACGTGCATACATGAGCCCAAGCATGCAAGCCCAGAGGCATAACACAATTACATGTGTACTCAGAAGCACACACTGCATACACGCATAGGCACCAGGTACAGAGGTTAGGATTTCAACATGTTTGGGGGGAATACAATTCAATCCATAATAGATGTTAAAGTACAAACGCTTCCTGGGGGAGTGTCCTTGCACAGTGTCCAGTGAGTTACTTTGCTCACACTCTGCAAAAGCCTAGGTGTAACACTTGCTTGGCATTTTGTGGAGTTTAAAGAAAATCTGATTGAAGACAGCCAGCCCAGATGCTGCAAGCCCATGAAGGTCTTTGAAGAGCTAGACATCCCTTTGAGGTCCTCTGGTGTCCGTAGGGTGGGAGAGATGGCAGGAAGAGAAGTTTCCAAAGGAAAGAGGGAAGGTGACAGCCAAGGCTTTGCCTTCCTCCAGGGCAGCCACAGTACTGCAGGGAAATGAGTCAGAAGATCTGAGCAGCAATCCTAACTCTGCAGCTTCCTAGCTCTGTGTCCTGGGCTTATTTTTTCTGGTCCTCAATTTTATATGTAAAATGCGAATGATATTAGTTTGTTTGAGGATAATTGAAATCATGTAGGTCAAAAGGACCTATAAACCGTAGACACTATTCCTTATAGTATTTGCCTAAGACCTGGTAGCAGCTGGTTGGTGATCCAGGTTAAGATATAAGAAAGAAATACAGAATACATGGTCACAAAGTGACTTCTTTGAGAAGTCACTTTTTTCTGAGGACCTTCTGCAGAAGGCCTGAATAGCTGTCTCTACTTTGCTTCCCTACACTACCAGGAAATCTATCCATTAGGTTATTTAGATTTCTAGGCTAGTACCCCTAGGAAAACTAGGGGTGAGGTTGTGACCATTCGCACCTTACTGTTAAGTGTGAAGATAGCTGTTTCATGCAAGTAAACTGTACTCCTGTAACAGGAATTTTGATTGAAGCATGTCTCCTTCCGTTACCCAATACAACTCTGCTTCTGTATGTGCCCAATACAACTCTACTTCTGTATGTGCCCAATACAACTCTACTTCTGCATGAGCCAACTGGGTTGAGAAGTTTGAGGACCTCTGCTACTCAAGTCCTGGGCTGTGGTATTTTTGCCAAAACAGGTCCAGGGAGGATATCAAGGGAACTTTGACTTACCACATACAATAAAAATAATAGCCACCATTGTTGTCTACTACACTGAACCAGGCACTGTGTTGGTGGAGCTTTTACATTTAATGAGTTTACATTTAACAGATTCCCTAAGGTATGCCATAGCCCTGTCTTAAACTCTAGGAAGTTTTTTTGTTGTTGTTGGTTTTATTTGATTTTTGTTTTGTAATTTATCACTTACATAGCACTCATCACATGCCGGGCACTGTTCTGAAATCTTTGCCAATGTTAACTCACTACACCCACTTCACCACTCTGTGAGGTGGGCACCATATCACCCTCATCTTATCAATGGGGAAACTGAGCCCAGAGGGTGAATTTATTTACTCATGTCACACAGACTGTAACTGGCAGAACAAGAATTCAGACCCAGATAGTCTGAATCCAGAATCCGTGCCCTTAACCGCTTTGTTATGTTGCCTCTCAAAACTCAAAAAGCAGACAGAACAGAGCTCAAGCTTAACTCCAAAGCCTGGGCTGTTAATTTGTATGCTACATAGGTTTTAATTCCATGTTGTTGTTGTTGTTTACCATCGAGTCAATTCCGACTCACACCGACCCTCATAGAACAGATTAGAACTGCCCCACAGGATTTCCTAGGCTGAGCCCTGGTGGTGCAGTGGTTAAGAGTTACGGCTGCTAACCGAAAGGTCCGCAGTTCAAATCCACCAGCTGCTCCTTGGAGACCCTATGGGACAGCTCTACTCTGTTCTATGGGGTCGCTATGAGTCAAAATCAACTCGACAGCAATGGGTTTCGGAATCTTTGCTGCCAATCACCGGATCTTTTTCCCGTGGAGTCACTGGTGGCTTTGAACCGCTGACCTTAACCATTGCACCATCAAGGATCCTTTTTAATTCTATAGGTACTTGCAAATATCAAGATAGTACATCATCCTTTCAAGAAAGCAGCAACATGGATTAAGACTTTGGGCTTTGGATTTAGACCGACCTGGGTTCAAATCCTTTTGCCATTTACCAAGCTGTGGAATCTTAAACAACTAACTTTAGTTCTATGTGCCTCAGTGTCTTAAACTGTAAAATGGATATAATAATAGCACCTACCTTTTAAAGTTGTGGTGAGGAATAAATGAGATAATGCAAATAAAGCTTCTGGCACAAGGCTACATCCAGAGTAAGTATTTAATACAGGTTCAACACTGACTGTTCAATACACTAACATCTTCATTTCATCAATGGAGATAGGCAGCCACTGGTGGCAGAATGAGAAGAATGCGGAACATGGAGACAGGAAATCCTGGGTTAAAATCTCACCACATAGTTTATTAGCTGTGTGCTTCTGTGGAAGTCACTTCTAACTCCCTTTCCTCCTATGTGGAATGAGGGTGGTAACAGCTACCTCTCCCAGCATTTGTCAAGGCCACATGAGCTCACGTGTGTCAAAAGGGCATGGTTATCTAACAAGCAACACACATTTGTTAGTCATCATTTGTGTTACATAAAACAGCCTATCTGTAGTGAGTTGTAGTGAGCCCTAGTGGCGCAGTGGTTAATAGCTACAGCTGTTAACCAAAAGGTCAGCAGTTCGAATCCACTAGCCACTCCTTGGAAACTCTACGGGGCACTTCCACTCTGTCCTATAGGGTCACTATCAGTCAGAATCTTGACAGCAACGGGTTTGGTTTATTTTTTAATTTTTTGGTAGTGAGTTGAATGGTGGCCCGCCAAAAGATATGTACATGGCTTAACCCCTAGGACCTGAAAGGTGACCTTATTTGGAAAAAGAGTCTTTGCAGATATAATTAAGAATCTTAATATGAGATCATACTGGGTTACTCGGGAGGTCCTAAGTCCAATGACAGGTGTCCTTACAAGAGAAGGAGAGGAAACAGAGAGGGAAGAAGGAGAAGGTTATGTGAAGAGGGAGGCAGAGACTGGAATTATACTGCCACAAGCCAAGGAATGTCTGGAACCACCAGAACTGGAAGAGGCAAGGAAGGATTCTCCCCTAGAGTCTTCAGAGGGAGCACAGCCCTGCCAACACCTTGATTTTGGACTTCTGGTCTCCAGAACTGTGAGAGAATGAGTTTTTGTTGTTTTAAGTCAACAAATTTTTGGCAATTTATTATAGCAGCCCTAGAAATAATATGCTATCCATGAAAAGAAAGGAAAACAAATCAACATAAAGAAACCATGTAAATAGTGTGTTAAAATCTGGAGCAAATAGATACAGCTCAACTGCAGTAGGGTAGAGGTGTGCTAAAGAGCAAGTCAATTTCCCGGGGGTGGGGGTAGGGTCCTGGGATTTCTTAAGTGATGGCCCAAGAGCTGGTAGCAGCAAAGGGATGACGGGAAGGACTTCCTACACACTGTTCTCCTCCTTAAGTCTACATCACATTCAGCAGATGCCTGGACACCATTATTTCCCTTTATTTTGTCACTAAAGTGGTTGGTCTCCCCATAGAGAAGCAACCACAAAATTTCATTTTTGAAAAATGAAGTCTTATATTTGAAATGCCTTCAAAGAGTATCCAAATCCCTTAAAACCACATGAAGGGGGGTGTTTTTATAAATAAATATCTAGATAAAGTCAGATTTTGAACAGCAAAGATAGCTTAAGTCATTTTATTATAGAATTATTAAAAAGTAGTTTATGCCCCAGGAACAAGACAAGGATGCCCTTTATCACCACTCCTATTTAACATTGTGCTGGAAGTTCTAGCTAGAGCAATAAGGCACGAAAAAGAAATAAAGGGCATCCAAATTGGTAATGAAGAAGTTAAACTGTCCCTGTTTGCAGATGATATGATACTATACATAGAAAACCCTAAAGACTC
>NW_004443952.1:15479628-15499554 GCF_000243295.1 Trichechus manatus latirostris
TCTTTGGCTATGTGTATTTTCACCAAACAAAAAAAGAGGTTGAGAAGTTAGAGGGTTGATATGTTGTGGGGTTGTTAACCAATGTTATAAAACAACATGGGTACTACTGTTTCATGAGAAACTATTTGTTCTGTAAGCCTTCACCTGAAGTACAATTAAAAAAAAAAAAAGTAGTTTATGCCCAAGTGGATGGGAACACATGTCAAATCCAAATGGCAGAATCACAAACTGGATTTGGGATAATATAGCAAGAGCATCCGGGGTGAGTGTTCTGAAATTTGAAGACCTTCAGCATGTTAAATTAAGTCCTCTGGCACCTTTTAAAATCTAAAGAAATCGGTCTTGTGTTTCTCTTAGCAGGTTAGATGTTGGTGAAAATGAACAACGTAACTTTTTTAAATCATCCTGGCTTTGAGAACAAATAACTCATCACTTTCCATTCCCCCATACCCATTTCCCTTGAATGTTAATAATTCATTTGTTCAATAAATATTCGTTCAACTTCTAATATGTGTCAGACATAGTGTTGTATCCTGAGGATTAAATCGTAAACAAAAATAGACAAAGCTCAGCAAAGAGGTGAGTCAACTGTTGGCATTTGAGGGTCTGGTCCAGGTGATTGGAACTGGGGAACAGAAAGCCAGCCTCAGAAATACAGAGCAAAACAGGAGCTTAGAAGATGGAACCAGAGCACAGGCCAGTTATATGGGCCAGGACCTACCAGGGTTTGTTGAGACTCAGGAATAGTAAAACCATTGAAGGGGGAATCTTGACATAGGAATGGGGAGATAAGGGGAGGAGCACATCTCAGTTCACAGCAGGGAATCTCAGTGGCCAAAACTGAGTGCCACTGCTCTGCTCCTACTAACAAGGAAGTTGAGCCCATCCATCTGGGAGGAGAGGTACCTGGAGCAGGTGCACACTTCCTGCCTCAATTGGGAAGGCTATGGGAACAGGGATGAGACAGCCCCTGTAGAAGTGACACCAGTACATCCAGTTGGAAGTTGCTAAAGAGGAAAATAGCCCAAAAAATGAGTCTGGGACTGACTCAAAGGCCCCCTTCCTCCCTCTGTGATGCCTGGGTGTCCCTGGGTGACCCCCAAGAAGTCACCACCCCAAGCACCCCAAGACCCCTCCCGGCATAAGGAATTCATCAAAAACAATATCTGAGCATTTGCTGAGCACATACTATGCACCTGGCGTTGTTCTAAATGTTTCCTCTGTCTGGTCTCATCTTAGCTTCAAAATAACTCAGTGATACAGTGATGGTTGCACAAATCTGTGAATATCTAAAGACCATTGAATTGCACACTTTAAATGGGTGAATTGTATGGTATGCAAATTATATCTCAATAAAGCTATTATTAAAAAAATTCCGTGAGACAGGAACTATTATCCCCATTTTATAGATGAAGTAACCAAGGCTTGGAGAGCAGCAATAACTTGCCTGAAGTCACACCGCTAGCAGGGAGCAGAGCCAGAATACCCATCTCCCAGGCCCAAGCATGTAGACACTGCTCCACTGCCTCTGTGAGGGTAGCTTCCATTAGGGAGAGCTTGTTCTCTGGGGGTCCCAGGGCCAAGCCCTTTGTGTGCATTATTGCATTGATTCTTACCATAGCCCACAAGCCAGCCACTCGTGTGTTGGATAATGTGCATCTTTAGCAAATTTCCCTGTTTGTTGAGGAAAAAGCTGCCTCTGAGGAGTTTCCATGTCTTCATGCTGGTTCTCCCTCTGGAGCCACACGGAATAATAATACTCCTTACTTTTGAAGTTCCTTTGGGTATCAGTACACAGCAATCAATTTCCCTTTCTTCCTCTCCAGACCCCACATACTGGGGCCCAGGGCCAGGTTAAGGCATGGGAAGGCCCTGTTGTTGTTGTTAGGTACCATGGAATCGGTTCCAACTCTCAGTGACCCTACGTACAACAGAACCAAACACTGCCCTGTTCAGCGCCATCCTCACAATCACTGTTATGCTTGAGCCCATTGTTGCAGCCACTGTGTCAATCCATTGCATTGATGGTCTTCCTCTTTTTCGCTGATGCTCTACTTTACCAAGCATGATGTCCTTCTCCAGGGACTGTTCCCTCCTAAAAACATGTCCAAAGTATGTGAGACAAAGTCGCACCATCCTTGCTTCTAAGGAGCATTCTGGCTGTACTTCCTCCAAGAAAGATTTGTTCATTCTTCCGGCAGTTCATGGTATATTCAATATTCTTTGCCAACACCATAATTCAAAGGCATCAATTCTTCAGTCTTCCTTATTCATTGTCTAGCTTTCGCGTGCATATTAGGTGACTGAAAACACATGGCTTGGGTCAGGTGCACCTTAGTCTTCAAAATGATGTCTTTGCTTTTTAACACTTTAAAGAGGTCTTTTGCAGCAGATTTGTCCTATGCAATGAATGCATCGTTTGATTTCTTGACTGCTGCTTCCATGGGCGTTGATTATGGATCCAAGTAAACTGAAATCCTTGACAACTTCAGTATTTTCTCCATTTATCATGATGTTGCTTATTGGTCCAGTTGTGAGGATTTTGGTTTTGTTTAAGTTGAGGTGTAATCCATACCGAAGACTATAGTCTTTGATCTTCAGTAAGGGCTTCAAATCCTCTTCACTTCAGCAAGCAAGCTTGTGTCATCTGCATATCGAAGGTTGTTAATGAGTTTTCCTCCAATCCTGATGCCACATTCTTCTTCATATAGTCCAGTTTCTTGGTTTATTTGCTCAGCATATTTATTGAATAAGTATGGTGAAATGATACAACCCTGACGCACACCTTTGCTGACTTTAAACCACGCAGTATCCCCTCATCCTGTTTGAACGACTGCCTCTTGGTCTATGTACAGGTTCCTCAAGAGCACAATTAAGTGTTTTGGAATTCCCATTCTTGGTAATGTTATCTATAATTCATTATGGTCCGCACAGTCAAATGCCTTTGCGTAGTCAATAAAACACAGGTAAACATCTTTCTGGTGTTCTCTGTTTTCAACATCTGACATCAGCAACGCTATCTGTCGTTCCGTGTCCTCTTCTGAATCCCGCTTGAATTTCTGGCAGTTCCCTGTTGATGTACTGCTCCAACTCCTTTTGAATGATCTTCAGCAAAATTTTACTTTTGTGTCATATTAATGCTATTATTTGATAATTTGCATTCTGTTGGATCACCTTTCTTTGGAATGGGTACAAACATGAATCTTTTCCAGTAGGTTGGCCAGGTAGCTGTCTTCTAAATTTCTTGGCATAGACAACTGAGCACTTCCAGCGCTGCATCTGTTTGTTGAAACATCTCAACTGGTATTCCATCAATTCCTGGAGCCTTTTTTTCACCAATGCCTTCAGTGCAGCTTGGACTTCTTCCTTCAGTACTATCGGTTATTGATCATATGCTACCTCTGAAATGGTTGAACCTCAACCAATTCTTTTTGGTACAGTGACTCTGTATATTCCTTCCATTTTCTTTTGATGTTTCCCGCATCGTTTAATATTTTTCCTGTAGAATCCTTCGATATTCCAACTTGAGGTTTGAATATTTTCTTCAGTTCTTTCGGCTTGAGAAATGCCAAATGTGTTCTTCCCTGATGATCTATGGTGCCCACTCCTCTGCTTACTCATGCATTCGAATGGGATATATGAGTTACAGACTTACACATATCTTAGCTATCTATGATGTAACTTCTTTTTAAATGCGACTATAGTATTAAGGATTGAATGCAGAAGTGGTGTATGCCATTTTATCGGAATGAGATGAACTGGATTATAAAATTTTTAGTGGATGCAAGGTACTAAGACTTTTACTATATACCACATTTTCTACAAAAAGAATATTCCATATACTCTACAATTAAGAAAATGAGCCAGTGAACTTAGTTGTTTCAACAATCAAAGTAAAATTCTGTTGATCTCCCACAACGAAAAATTGACTTTCACTAATTCTGCTTTAAAGGACTCACACTTTGATTTTGATGCTTGTTTCATAACGCTATAATTATAAATGAACAAATGAAAAGATGTCATAAAAAATTTAATGATCAGAAAATAAATATTACAACAAATTGCTGTATTTTATTTTTAGATAGTTCTTTCATCTCTAACAAGTTATAATTTAAAACATTTCTTCCTATTCTTTGCTCTTGCAAATTCTTCAATGATTTTGTCACAATTAAGCTGCCAAAGAATATCTACTTCCAAACATAATAAGGATAATGAATTGAGTCTTTCTTGACTCATTTATGTACGCTGAGGGTTTTTGAGTCTCTTTAGGGACAAAAATGAGCATTCTGAGTGCAATTTCTGATCATCAAATTTAGGAATATTCATAAAGCAATTTCAACACCGGAAAATATGCATTGTATTTTATTTTCTATTATGGAATCATACATGCCTACCTGAGTAAAATTTGTCTTTCCTGAATCTGTAAACTTAGCTCTCATGTAACAACGAAATTGTCGCACTTCTCCATAAAGGTTTGCATTTAAGTAATCAGGATAGGCCTGCACTAATTTCTTGGATGCCTTCATGCATTCTTTGTCAGGTATATCTACACTGTTTAAGACGGAAAATCTACTTGAAAGAACTTCATACACTTTTGCCCTTCTTTTCATGCCAGCTTCAAGTGTGTCCATGATGGTGTAGTGTCTGGTTACACGAAATTTATTTCTGGCACTCAATACTCTGGAGCACTTCTGTCATTTACTTGTTTCTTTGTAATGCTCTGTGACGGTGAACTGCTTGATAATCAGTATTTGGCAGTATTTGTTTTGTTGTGTTTTCAAAATCTTCTCTTAAAGGATGTAAATACCGTTAATGACTGGTAGAGATCTGCGCATGTCTTTAAATTTACTTCTGAATCTTGGAGGGCTTGACTTGTCTGATGAAAATCCTGCAATATGTTATTCCACATAACCAACATAAACACATACTATAGTGTTTGCATTTTGTTGGCAATGTTTTCAGCTTCTCTTTTGGTATCTCTTTTTGTGTCTGGTCTTCAGTAATATTTTCTAAGGCATCTAGAATCTGAGTATATGATTCCAGGATTGCACTCGTTGCTACAGCATGTGCTTCCCGACATATATTAGAAAGACATTTTAATACTCAATCATTGCCTAAATATGTTTTAAGAATTGCCCATTGGTGAGTAGAGGTAGCAGAAAATGTGTAGAGTAACTGAACAGTAGAAAAAAACAACTACTTCCAGATACCAATCTACTACACTATGTCCTACAAGATTAAGTGAATGTGCAGCACATGGTATGAAAATGGCATATTCATTATGTTCTAAAATTTTCTTGTGCATGCCTTTATAATGCCCTGACATATTGGCAGCATTGTCATAGGACTGACCTCTGCACTTAGAAAAATCAGTTTTGCAAACTTCATACGAACAGTGAAGTACTTTATTTTCAATTTCTTCACTGATATGACTTTTTAAGCTATTGAATGTGATAAGTCGCTTGACAGGTTTTCCATCTGTTGGAGATACGTATCTTAACACAATATTTAGCTGGTCTGTTTGAGAATGATCAGGAGTGTAATCTATAGACAAACTGAAATACTGAGCTAAATTTATTTCACTGAAAACAGTTGATTGAACATTATCACTTATTAAGTTTATTAATTCTTCACATGTTGTTTTAGACATATACGATGGGTTGCCCTTTCCAGTGTGACCATATTTGGAGATGTGACCTGCTAAAAATAGAACAAACTGAGCAATAAATTCAGGAAACCCAAAAAATTTCTATTTTGTGGGGACCAAACACTTCATTTCTTCCTCGAGAAGATAGTCCATGTTCAGTGATTGTTATAATGACGGCAACAAGTTGCAAAATGGCTTTCCAATACTGACGTTCTACAATATTCTTGTTTCCAGTTCATGACTTATGCCAAAACTAT
The DNA here is from genome assembly GCF_000243295.1 of Trichechus manatus latirostris. NCBI lineage: Eukaryota > Metazoa > Chordata > Mammalia > Sirenia > Trichechidae > Trichechus > Trichechus manatus. Next base: position 15,485,533 of record NW_004443952.1, read on the forward strand.
GTCTTCAGTTTAAATATGACAACATACAATCTCTGTGAATTGAACCATTTTCATATTTATCGATCATATTCAGGTTGCACCAGTCACTAAATCCATCCATAGCAAATCAAGAATTAAATGATTTAGGACTGAATAGTTTGCAAACAAAACAATATACAGAGCCAACTGATGAAAAATACAGTTGCCACTCCATATTATAATTTTCACCATTAGCTTTGCACCCTAGAAATATATTCTGGCTATAGAACCTTGTTTGTTTACCATCCAAAAATTTTCAACATGAATTTTCAAATGATCCAATGTGATACTGACAATCACTAGGCCCCCTTTTGATCCAATAATTCACATCATTAGAAGAAAAATTATTCCACAAAGCAGGATCTGTATTTCTGTTATTTATGGGGTCTGCAGATGTGACAATTTCAGATTCTAAAATAGCTTCACTTTCAAAACCATTTTTTTTTTTAACTACAGCAAGGAATGGATGAAGAATTTGGAACAAGTTCTCTTATATTTGTATTGCTATTAGTAACTTCAGCACTAGCAGAACTAGCACCCATTAAACTCAAGCATTCAATGGAAGAAGTCTCTTCTGATTCACTACATTTTAAAAAGGATGCTAATTTTGGAATTGTCTTTAGGGATTCACAAATCCTTTTCTTTTTATCTTCTGTGAGCTTTCATTTTTGTGCTCCACTTAGTTGTTGCCAATTCATTTTACCTGGATATAAATTTATGTCCCTTTTTAAATTTGGTTCTGCCATGGCAAATACATTTGAATAATTGAAAATACATAAAATTTATATAATAAAATTTACATTCAAATTTGGACATTAACACAAAAATTTATATTTAAAAATGAGTAACTAAAAAAAATTTCTTTGGGAAATGTAATTTTGTTCTTCAGGTCTGAGACAGTCAAAAGAAATAGTACTAATCAGTCAGAAATAATTTCATTCATTTGTTGTACAATGTTTGTTGGCGGGCCCTTCACAGATCTCCATGAGTGTTTTCCATCTTGAAATAATACTTAAAAACTTGTGCACTCACTTTCCATCCTTTTATGCCACATCTTCACAGTTCATTGGACTACTACTGATACCCGACGGGGATGAGAGCGATCACAAAGAGCATGATACAAATACAAGGGGCGCTCAATCTGAAGACGCCTTTTGGTTCCCTTTGCACAGGACAGGACCAGGTATGTCATGAGTCACATGATTATACTGCTGTTAGCACATTCTTATGTGGTCCATGAGAAAGAACTGAATGTGAGATTACACCTGATCAGTCCGAAATGAAAAGGAAAATGTAATTGTTATCATATACAAAATTTATAAAATGTATTATTTATATTTGGCATTAGTACATAATGGATGTAACAATAGCACCACTTCTTGACAAGCAAGTTTGTTTTGCCAGTCATAACAATATCAATCAATTTCTTAAAAGAAAGCCAGTCTGAAGGGAAATGAAAATAAAATACATTTATATAATTTTTTATTATCTAAATATTCATTTAATTTATTTCCTTGAGGAATTGTTCCATTTCCTTGCACAGAGATACTTAAATATTCTGATAAAATATAATGTTCTGATAAATGCCGTTTGTTGCTTTCTTGGAAGATGAATTTAGAAACACACTCATTGTTGGAAAACAGAAACGTATTTTGCACAATAAATAAATATTGAATTTTATGTCCTCTTAATGTGCCTTAATACCTCATTTATTAGCATATATACAGTAATATCAAACACTGTGTCCCACACAACAGACAATAAAAAACGAAGCTTACTTGGTACATAAATTAAAACTTTTTGTGTTAGATAAATATTAATATTTCCAGTATTTTTTAGACATCTGCTGTTATTATTGTATTATATTACATTATTATCCACATTAGTATTATATTAAATGTATGCTAGATTGTATCCACATGTATGCCAAACATATTTTAAAGTTAAAGTTATAAATATTATTGTTTACAAAACTTATGACATAACTCTGTATGTAAATGCTATACAATTAAAAAGTAACTTGATTAAATTCATTTCAATAGTCAATTTATTCAAGTTCCCTCACTTTTTCAAGTCATCTGGGACTAGAGTTCCCACTGGTTATTTACCAAGACATGTGCAAGAGCATACCCGTGTATTTGTATCATGGCAAAGAGCACTGTTGGCCCTCCTGGCTGCAGTTGCTGGGTCAGCAGACATGATGTGCAAGATGGTTCTCTCAAAATAGATCGGAGACCTGTTATGTATTAATATAACCCATCCTTGCCCAGTAACTGCTCACATTGGATCCAGTAGCAAGATTTAGACTTGAGAGCCCACCCCCACCTCTTGTTTATTAGAAAGAAATAGTATACTAGCAAGATAGCTGCCGAGATAAGGAGTTTCAATTACACAGGAGGGGACTGTAGGAGACAGACATCAATGAAGGTGTTGAGGTGGTAGGGGCCTCATAGCTTAAACAACCTTGCTTGTGGGTGCCCTCATGACCCTGCATGAACTTTATTTCTGGCAGGCACATTCTCACACACTGAAGCTAGTGTCAATTTCATTCAGTGCCCTGCCAGTTCCCTTCGACTGCAGCAATCACTTTTCCTTATGTCCTGTCTGCTTGGCATCTATGGGTCTTTGCTTTGGACAACTGGTGCCCCTGTTTTGTTGATGCCCTAAGCACGTGCTTATCTTGCTTATTGGGTAATCCAGCCCTGCTTTGGGCCTGACAGAAGCACAAAGACGACAGCACTGGGAGGAACTTGAAGGCTCATCTGGCTGTGATGCCCAAAGTCAATCAGTGGACTTGGAGAGGTTGACTGTGTCAGAATCACCTGGGAAGTATAAGAAAATCCCAATTCCCTTGGGAGAGTCTGGATCAGTGGATTTAAGCCCAGGAATCCATATTTTTTAAAAGCTACCAAGCGATTCCATTGAGGAGCAAGATAGAGAAGTCCATCATTTTAAAGAAAGGAAACTGAAGTTCATAGACGGGTATACCAATAAAAACCCAGTTCCCGTCAAGTCGATTCTGACTCCTGGTGACCCCACGTGTGTCAGAGTAGAACTGTGCTCCACACAATTTTCAATGGCTGATTTTTCAGAAGTAGATCACCAGGCATTTCTTCTGAGGTGTCTCTAGGTAGACTAGAACCTCCATCCCTTCAGTTAGCTGCCAAGTGTGTTAACTCTTTGCACCACCCAGGGACTTCAGATAGAAGGACATAACTTTCAAAATCACACGCCATATTCAAGCCAGATAACTTTTGAACAAACCCACTTGATGGTTCTAAGTCACAAAACTGACATGAGACTGAAGGTTACAATGTAAAGAGTACAGGAGAGGAGTATATAGTCCATACACGAAGAGATACGATTAGTCAGCAATGCATATGGGAAAATGTTTAAGCCCATTATCCATCTAAAAAATGCAATGAAAATCATGTAAGACATTAAATTTAAGACTCATAGTACCCAACTTGGGTGAGATTAAACTGATATTGGTTTCTCTGCACATTGCTTGTGACACTTTAAGTTGATACTTTGCAAATCAGTGTGGCACAATAAATCAGGAGCCTCAAGCTGGGTCCTTTACTGAGCAACTACTCTGTGCTGGGCACTGCCAGGCACTGAAGATACAGGCATGAATATGCCTTGCTCCTTGCCTTTAAGGGACTCACTGTGCACTGAAAGAGCCAGAGAAGGGAACAAATGTTTTCAATAATAAAGGCAAGGGGTAAGCACAGGGGTTATGAGAATACCTAGGAAGAACTTTCAGCCCTACCTGGAGGTTCAGAGAAAAAGAGCTTGAGAACTGAGCTGAACCTGAAGGATGAGCAGAGTTAACCAGATGGAACTTGTGAATGGTATTCTAGGAAGAGCTTGGCAAAGCCTGAAAGCTTGAGGGATCATGAGCATGCAGGAAATTAGAGGGAGTCCAGTGTTACAGGTGTTGAGGCTGCGTAGGCAGGTGGGTCCTGGTCACTGAGGGCCTTGAATGTTCTGCTAAGGAGTCTAGGCTTTCTCCTATAGGCTACAAGGAGTCCTTGAAGGGTTTTAGGCAAGAGAATGACATGATCATTATGTATGCTTTAGAATGTTCCCTCTGGCTACACTGTGGAGAATGGCAGAAGGATAAGAGCAGAGAAGGGGCCACAGTTCAAGCAGAAGAGGAGGAAGGCACCCACAAAGTAGTGACAGTAGTGGGGAGAGGAAGAGATGGATGTCAGGTGCCCTTACCCATATTCTCATCACCCAGTCATCACAACTTGGTAATCTTTGACTGTGGGAAATGAGGAGAGAAGAGTTAAGAGGAATCTTAGGGGAAGAGCTGGAAACTGACATTGCCAGCGGTCAGTGATGCCCTGAGCGTAGCTGAAGCCAGTGCTGTGATTCAGGGCAGGGAGGTCATCACACCTGCAGCAGTAACCCAGGAAATAGCTAGCCATTGTGGGGCAGAGTTAAACCCAGGAAGTGGGGACTAGGAAGGTGTCAAAAGTTTGGTTTCCCAGGAAGCAGACTCTGAGACAGATTAAAGTGCAGGAGGTTTATTAGGACATGTTCTCAGCATCAGCACCTGTGGAAGGGAGAGAGAAGGAAGGAAGCAGGATTGGGCAGCAGGTGAAGTTGGGCTGTGACATAGCCTCAGTGGAGGTCTCAGCCAACCCTACAGAAACTCTGAAGCTGGGATAGCCCTTCAGAGTTGTCCCAGGTTGGAGAGAGAGGGCCAGGCCTTTATATTTCACATCAATCATGGAGGTGGCCTCGGGAAGAGGCCATGGCCTTGGCAAGGGGACAATCTTCAACAGAGGCAGTCCCTGTAGGACTGTCTGCAGGCAACATTCCCAGCAACTGGGGGACCAAGCCCTTCATTTCTGAAGAGGGTTCTGGGTGGCCACTATAGAGTCCCTTACAGAAGACTTAGTGTCAGAGCTGATAAGAAGGCTGCAGTCAGGTCCCCAGTGAGGGGATCAGAAATCAGAACAAAGCCTAGTTGGTGGGGATCCTCTGAGCATTCCTCAAGCACTGTGTGTCCCAGGCCAAGGGCAGCAAGGCTCCTCTCAGAACCTCTGGGGTGTGTCCAAGCTGATAGACTATTGCCCTCAGTCACAATGGACTCAGGGCCAGGCCAGGGACCCTGGCAGCTGCTGCTGGCCACCTGCCTATTGAGAAGGGTTTTCACTTAGTTGCAATTAGTTCTAAAAACCTGGAAACAAACTACCTATCCAACATTAGGGAATAGATGAGTACATCATTGTGCTTCTACTCAAGGAACTGTTCTTTAGTCATTAAAATAATTCAGGAGACTTTAAAATGACATGAGAAATAGTTATGATACATTCAGCAGAGAAAACACAACATGAAATAATATCCACCTTATCAGTATAACTATAAAAAATGAGCTCTGTATATGGACAGACATTGGCAACCAACATGGAAAATGAAACCATTGACTTTTATGATTGAGGAAGCATGGGTTTTTTTAATGTCTGTTATCACTGGTTATAATAAGTACTTTTTTCCAGCCTTGACCATCTCCCACCAGAGGAAGCTATGGATGCATTCATATTGGAGTGTGACTGGCAGACGTTATAGTTCCATTTCCTACTCATAAGTGATAGCTGTGTGCAACGTACACTGCAGGCAGACCTTCAGGCCTGCTAAGAGATTGCTCAGGGGCAGCCATCAGCTATGTCTGTGAGCTAAAGGGGTTCAAAAGTTGACAATGGGACAAATATTTGTAGGAGGGAAGAAAAGAAGGTTTTATGCCTCCCATGCCCAATGACTAGTAAGTGAAATGGTAAAGGAGGCAATTTTTAGATCAATATTTAAGGAAGGACTTTGTAATAACAACTGGTGGGCTGTTTCCAGAGTAGTGAGCCCACCAGTTTCAAGCAGATACTGAAAGGTCATTGGTCAAGGATGCTGTGGAAGAGCTTCAGGGAGTCAGAGGCCATGGCTGTTTAATAGAAGATTTTATACATGGTTATTGTCATAGGTTGAATTGTGTCCCCCAAAATATGTGTATCAATTTGACTAGGCCATGATTCCCAGCATTGTGTGATTGTCCACCATTTTGTCATCTGATGTGATTTTCCTATGTGTTGTAAATCCTACTTCTGTGATGTTAATGAGGTGGGACAGGTGGCAGTTATGTTAATGAGGCAGGACTCAATCTACACAATTGGATTGTGTCTTGAGCCAATCTCTTTTGAGATATAAAAGAGAGAAGCAAGCAGAGAGACATAGGGACCTCATACAACCAAGAAAGCAGTGCTGGGAGCAGTGCGCGTCCTTTCAACCTGGCGTTCCTGTGCAGAGAAGCCCCTAGTCCAGGGGAAGATTGAGGAGAAGGACCTTCCTCCAGAGCCAACAGAGAAAGAAAGACTTCACCTGGAGCCAATGCCCTGAATTTGGACTTCTAGCCTATTAGACTATGAGAAAATAAATTTCTCTTTGTTGGGGCCATTCACTTGTGGTATCTCTGTTACAGCGGCACTGATAACTAAGACAGTTATTCAAGTAGTTCAAAACTTAACTCAAGAAGGTTAATGAGGTTGGGTCAGATTTTCATGGATTCCTAGAGGGACAAGTGAGATTACTTCAGGTAGTCCAGGGAGAAAGGGCATCTGCGAACTCTCTCCTCCTGCACCCTCTTGGGGTAGCCAGTTAACCCACATTTGGGCTACAAAACAACTGAGACCTTCCAAAGCCGAAGTCATTCAAGAAACCACAAAATTCCTTTCCTTCCTCATGCTTAAAACACTTTCTGAAAGTATGGCGAAGAAAAATTTCAGGTTAACCAATTGGCCCTTATTTCAACCATCTTTTCCCTAAAAGTACATTTTTTTAATGTTTATCTGAACACCACAGCCAATGGCATTTGAATTCAGGCTTGCAATGAATTTTCATTAAGAATTGTCAAGTAGCTCTAACCCCATTTAACACAAGTTGGTGTTGAGTCTGTCCACAAATGGCAGTCCTTATGTACCTCTCCTGAAGCCATTCAGCAACGTTTAATAAACTCATTATGTGCCGGGAACTGTGCTAGGCACTGGCAACCCAAAGATGAATTAGTCAGGAATGATAGTTTAGTGGGAAAGAGAGATGCTTAAAATAAAATTACACTTCATGTACTAAGAACGGTGCAGGGTGAGTATCAAGTGTGAGAAGAGCCATGGAGGAAGTGAAGAGTATAGCCTGTGGGATTCTGTGATCCTTCAAAGAGAGGCGATGTCTCACCTGGAAAGGGAAGGTTAGTGGAATTGCTGCAGATGGAGAAGGTGACACAGCGTGTGAGGGGAGCTGATATCAGTATTTCCCAAGGTGCCAGTAGGTTAAGGTGCAAGGGTTAAACTGACAAGTATGAGCAGGTTCAGACTGTGAAAGATTTTGCCTGCCAGGCATTGGAGTTTGGATTTTATCCTGAGAGTCTTGGGAAGAAATAGTGGTTTTCAGGCAAAGATCCAATAGAATTTGTGTTTTTTATTTTAATCTCTCTGGGGGCAGTGGGAGGATGGACTAGAGGAGAGAGGGACAAATAGCAGAAGTTATAATTATCTGATATAATCTGTCTCATTTCATCTAAACCTCACCAGCATGTCCCTCCTCTGACAGAAAATCCACCGTGATGTATATTCTGATTCTGTAATGGAAAGATTCCATGGGGTAGTTGAGATGGCAGAAGGTCTGGAAGTAGAAGCCCAGGGTTACAACTGCGGCAGCTGCGTAACCTTGAAAAAGCCACTTAACCTCTCTGATTCTCAGCTCTCTCAACTATAAAGACATCCCAGGGATGTTGTGAAGATCCTGAAAGGAGAAATCAGAGAGCTCTTTGGAAAATGCAGAGCTCTGTAAAAACAGCAATTGCATTGTCTCTCTCACTAACCAAAACCAAACCCCTTGCCTTCAAGTTGATTCCAACTCATGGCAACTTCGTGTGTTATAGACTAGAACTGAGCTCCATAGGGTTTTCTTGGTTGCAATTTTGAAGAAGATAGTCAGGCCTTTCTTCTGCAGTGCTGCTGTGTGGGTTCGAAATGTCAACTTTTGGTTAGTAGTCGAGTGCAAATGATTTGCATCACCTAAGAACCTCTGTCTCTCTCACTACAATGGGATAAACAGGGGTTATCACTTGACCCAGCATTAATTTTGTAACAGAGGTCCACCCAGATTTGGATACTATTTCTGCATTGTATTAAGAGAGGCTCAATAATGGATCTTAAAACACAATGATACTTAAAAAAAGCATCTGCCTTCTGTGTTTACCTGTGTCCCCAGGGGACTAAACAAAAAACAACAAAACCCTTTGCTGTTGAGTCAATTCCAACTCACAGTGACCCTATAGGACAGAGCAGAACTGCCCCCATAGGGTTTCCAAGGAGCGGCTGGTGGATTTGAATTGCAGACCTTTTGGTTATCAGCTATAGCTCTCAACCACTGAGCCACCAAGGCCCCCCAGGCAACTAAGGTTACGCCAAACCACACTCTGCCACTACAGAGTAGTGTCAGAAATTTCAGCTCAAACTCAAAATAGAGGTCATCTATTAGAGGAAACAAAGAGAAAGCTGGAGGGGGGTTGTTTGCTTGCTTGCTTGCTTGCTTGCTTGTTTTAGGGCATTCTAGTCATCAGTTCATCATTAGTTTGAGAGTCAAAGCTCTACACTTAGACCAGTGTTCAATCCCAGTGCCACCATTTTCTAGTGCATGAACTCGGCAAGTGACATAACTTCTCTAAGTTTCTTTATCAGTAAAACGAGAGTATTAAGGCTGGCCCAGGAAAGGTGTGGCAATGATTATAGGAGAGATCAGACATAGAATATCCAGCGAGGACCTACCACAGAGTAGCAACTCCATAAATTTTGGAACATTCTCTTTTCCCATTTTGTTCCAAATAACAATATTCATAACTGGGAAATATATTTAAGTGAAACTGAAAGGCAAAGAGGAGATAACAGCAGAAAGAGGTACAAAGGGATAGTGAATGCTCTTGGTGTTAGGCATGGACATCCCTTGTTCTCACATCTGTTGAGTGAAGGCATCCATATATGTGGATACTATATTATAAGCCCCACGGCTAGACTAGACTGTGGTGAACAGATGGGCAGCTAGGAGTAAGTGTAAAATGAAGCGGGCATATGAACCGCAAACTATGGCTCCCTCTCCTTCTGTTGGAGCCATTCTCCTCACTTCTGGACTCATTATCCTGAGGTGGGAGGGAAAAAATGTTATTTAACCAATTTCCTTTCACTCTATCATATATTTCTGAAATCACTGCATCAATCCTGCCTTGTATTTCCACAGAGCCTTCTGCACTAAGTGTTCTAGCAAGCAGCTCTGACAAAGGCTATGCTGACACTGTGCCAGCACAACTGGTGGAAAAAGAAGATTCGAGTCAAACAACCAGATTCTGTTGACCAAATTCCAAATATCAAATGGGGACATTATTTTTTGTTCTGAATTAACCATTTATTTGACTAAACCAACAGTCAGCTGGATCTTTTGATTCCTCTTAGATAAGGGAAAGGAGAAGAGGAAATGTGTTAAGCACCTATTGTGTGCTAGGATCTGTGCTGGGCACGTTATCAACACTTTAACTTAATGCTCATGATCCTATAAGGGAAATGCTTGTCTCTGTTTTACCTATCAGGTGTCTAAAGCTGAGAGAGGTTGAATAACTTTTCTGAGGCCACACAGCTAAATATGGGAGAGAGCTGGGTCTGGAGTGTTCATCTGCCAGGCACCAAAGTCTGAGATTTTCCATCAAGTACCACCAGATACAATAAAAGTCTCTCTGAAAGTTCCCTCATTAATATGTCCCTGTATGATGTGCCCTCTTGGTAAATCTCCCCATCTTAATTTCTAAGTCTTTCTTGCTTTTTCCTTGTTATAAAACTATTGCCATTTAAACCACCCTCAAAGGATCTTACTCTATTTATTACAGTAATAATGTCCCATAGAAGATACCAAAAACCAAACCAAACCCGTTGTCATCGAGTCAATTCCAACTCATAGCGACCCTCTAGGACAGAGTAGAACTGCCTCCCGGGGTTTCCATGGAGCGGTTGGTGTGTTCAAACTGCCAACTTTTTGGCTGGCAGCCAAGCTCTTAACCACTGTACCAGCAGGGCTCTTCCATAGAAGAGTCTATTTCACAAGCAGAGAAACTGAGCCTGGGAGTTACTTGACTGTCCAAGGCCACCCAGTGGCCAAGTGAGGGTTCTGGGCATAGAAAAACAACTTTTCTTCTTAAGCGGAAACTCTGCCTATAAACTGTGCTGGAAGAATTCCATCGAGTTCTGGCCCTCTATACATGTGCTGGCATTGTTCCATGTGAGATAGACAGATAAATAGACAGACAGACAGGTAATAGAGAGATGACAGATTGATAGATAGGCAGATAGATACACACACACACTAGTTACATCATTACAATTATTATGCCCATTTTGCAGTTGAGAACACTGAGGTATGGAGAAGTTTAGTGGCTGGAAAAAGATCACACAGCTAATTAAGTGCTGGAACTGGAATGTGAATCCAGGCAGTCTGGCTCCAGAGTCTGCAAGTTTAATTCACTGCATTTCTTCATACAAAACTATAGTGAGAGGAAAGCAAGCTGGTTTTTCTCTCAATTTCCACTGTGCATGGCTGAGTCCTGGCAGTTTGACCTATATTCCCAAAGAACCAAAACTTAAGGCCCTATCACCCACTTGAGGGTAACGTGCCATTACTGCTGACAAGGTACCTGTGACATGCATAGCCACTTGTGAGTGCTGAACTTACAAATCCCAAAATGGAGAAGAAATGGAAAGAGAAACTCAGTGAGTCTTTAAGGTGAAAAGGGCAGGACCATCACATTCTGGCACAATCATTAGAATATACACAGCCTTACAGCAAGGTACATCTGAAAGGGTAAAATGCTCAAGAAAGTTTATCATTAAAAAAAAAGTTACAGAGGCGGGGCCAAGATGGCGGAGAAGTCAGACGCTTCCGGTGGACCCTCTTACAACAAAGACCCAAAAAAACAAGTGAATCAATTACGTATGACAGTCTAGGAGCCCCGAACATCAAAGGCAAAGTTGAGGAACCAGACTGAGTGGCAGGGGGAGGGAGAGATGGTTTGGAAGCAGCTAGGAGTTGCCAGACTTGACCTGGTGAGAGCCTGAGCCCTTCAGTCCTGATGAACTCATGAGTGTGTGGTGAGGCAGGCAAGCAGCGGTGCTTGGGAGGCGCGTTTTCCACACTTGGAGAGACGCAGGAGCAGAGAGTCTATTCGGCCACCCAGAACCAGTGAGAAGCAGCCCTCAATCGGCAAAAGATAAATACTTGAAACTGGCCTAGGGCGGATCAAAAACACCCCCCTTAGGGAAAAACCTCTCTCCCATTTACCTCCCCACTCCCTGCTCTGCACTGGGTCCCGAACCAGCTTCAGCAATTCCCAAGTCCCCTGGGCCGGAAGTAGGAACTGTCACATGCCTTGAGCCATTCTACTGGCATTGGAGAGTGAACAAATTAACAAATGAGAAAAAATAAACTGCCAGCTCCCCTAAGCCAGGAACCGAGGGTAGGCACATCTCCTTTGCCTACGTGCAGGCATAAGGGATCCACGGACTCTGAGTGCCTTTCCCCCTGCAGAGACTTGTGTGGGCCCATTGCAACAGCGTAGGCCCTCATTACCGCAGTACAACAGGATATATACCTGAAGTCTAACTTCAACTCTTTCAGCTGTTAAGTGGCAGGTTTGTGACATTTGACACTGCTCTGCCCATTAAGCAGGGTCTTCACCTACCCACATCAGGGGCCTGAGGACTGGTGGCTCCAACCACACAACCTAGCCACCTGTGATAGGGGCCCAAGAATAAGAGCTGCCCCCAAGTCCTTACAGCCAACAGCACTGGGTGCTCAGAGTCCAGCTGCAAAACCCACCCACCTATGTGCTCTAGGGAATAGGGACACACCTTCCTCCTGGACACCCAGGGGCAGCTGTCAGCACCCTGCCTTGCTCAGAGTGTGTCCCCCTGCTGCAGCCAGATGCCTGTGCCTACACCAACCACCCATGCCTGTCTAGGACTGTAGGTGAGAACCTGCACCACAAACTTGGTGACTATCTACCTGGGCACCTGAGCTGAATCCATACAGGAGGAGTGGGCTGACTCCTGAGCTCACATACCTAGTAACAGATCTAACCACCTGGTGACAGGACATTAGAGCTTCAAAGGTGCCAATAATCAAACTAGCTCACACAAGAAGCCTATTTGGGCATATCAAAACAAAACAAGAAGCTAGGATGCAGTAAGCAAACATAAAATGTAGAAATATAATAACTTATTGATGGCTTGGAGACAACAGTCAATATCAAATCACATAAAGAGGCAATCCATGATGGCTTCAGCAAGCTCCCGAAATAAAGAATCTAGAAATTTTCCAGAGGAGGAAAATTTCTTGGAATCACTGGAGGAAGAACACAAAAGATTAATATACAGAACTCTTCAAGAAATTAGGGAGGAAATTAAGCAAAACGCAGAACACACAATAAAGAAAATTAAAAAGATTAGAGAAGAGCATAATGACAAATTTAACAAGTTGCAAGGATCCACAGAGGGACAGCAATCAGAAATCCAGGAGATTCAAAAAAAATTTCAGAATTAGACAACTCAACAGAAAGTCACAGGAGCAGAATTGAGGCAATGGAAGTACAAATTAGTGAGATCGAAGATAAAGCACTTGACACCAACTTATTTGAGGAAAAATCAGATAAAAGGATTTAAAAAAAGGAAGAAACTCTAAGAATTATGTGGGAGTCTATCAAGAGAAATAACCTACTTGTGATTGGAGTACCAGAACAGGGGGGGATTACAGAAAATACAGAGAGAATTGTTGAAGATCTGTTGGCAGAAAACTTCCCTGATATCATGAAAGATGACAAGATATCTATCCAAGATGCTCATTGAACCCCACATAAGGTAGATCCCAAAATAAAGTTACCAAGACATATTATAATCAAACTTGCCAAAACCAAAGATAAAGAGAGAATTTTAAGAGTGGCTAGAGATAAAAGAAAAGTCATCTGCAAAGGAGAGTAAATAAGAATAAGCTCGGACTACTCAGCAAAACCATGCAGGCAAGAAGGCAATGGGATGACATATATAAAGCCTTAAAGGAAAAAAACTGCCAGCCAAGAATCATATATCCAGCAAAACTGTCTCTCAAACATGGTGGCAAAATTAGGGCATTTCCAGATAAACAGAAGTTTAGGGAAACTTGCAAAAACCAAACCAAAATCACAAGAAATACTAAAGGGAGTCCTCTGGTTAGAAAATCAATAACATCAGATAACAACCCAAGACTAGAACACAGGACAGAGCAACCAGATATCAACCCAAGTAGCGAAGTCACAAAAATAAATCAAAGCTAAAACACTGAAAATAGGGATAGGGAAACAGATGTCAATATGTAAAAGATGACAATACTAAAACAAAAAAGAAGATGTTAAAAAATGCAGAAATAGATTTTTCATATGGCGAGGAAGTCAAGGCGATACAAAGAAATAAAAGACTGGTATAAACTTTGAAAAACTGGGGTAAATATTAAGGTAACCACAAAGGAAACCAACAATCCTACAAGTGAAAATAAAAAACTAGAAAAATATAAAGACTCAGCAAACACAAAATCAACAACAATGAAAAAGATGAAAAGAAAATACATAAAGAAAAATGACTCAGCACAGAAAATAAAGTGGAACAAAGAAACTGTGAACAACACACAAAAAAAGACATCAAAATGACAGCGCTAAACTCATACCTATCAATAATTACAGTGAATGTAAAGGAACTAAACGCACCAATAAAGAGACAGAGAGTGGCAAGACTGGATAAAAAAACATGATCCGTCTATATGCTGCCTATAAGAGACACACCTTAGACTTAAAGACACAAACAAACTAAAATTCAAAGGATGGAAAAAAATATATCAAGCAAACAATGCTCAAAAAAGAGCAGGAGTGGCAATATTAATCTC
>NW_004443952.1:15499654-15509444 GCF_000243295.1 Trichechus manatus latirostris
CTGGGGATCATGCTTTCAGGGGACATCTAGGTCAATTGGCATAACAAAGCTTATAAGAAAATGTTCTGCATCCTAATTTGTGAGTGGCTTCTGGGGTCTTAAAATCTTGCAAGCGGCCATCTAAGATGCATCAATTGGTCCCAATCACCTGGAGTAAAGGAGAATGAAGAACACCAAAGACAGAGACAGAAAGGGCCACATAAACCAGCGACTTCATCAGCCTGAGGCAAGAAGAACTAGATGGTACCCGGCTACCACCAATGACTGCCCTGACAGGGAACACAACAGAGAGTTCTTGATGGAGCAGGAGAAAGGTAGGGTGCAGAACTCAAATTCTAGTAAGAAGACCAGGCTTAATGGTCTGACTGAGACTGGAGGAACCCTGGAAAGCATGGCCCCTGGATTCTCTATCAGTCCAGAACTAAAACAGTTTCCGAGGCCAACTCTTCAGACAGGGATTGGACTGGATTGTGGGACATAAAGTGATACTAGTGAGGAGTGTGCCTCTTAGCTCAAGTAGATACAAGAGACTAAACGGGCAACTTCTGTCCAGAGGTGACATGGGAAGGCAGAGAGGGCTAGGAGCTGGTTGAATGGACATGGGGAATCGGGTGGAAATGAGGAGTGTGCTGTCACAGTATGGGGAGAGCAATTAGGATCACATAACAATGTATGTATAAATTTTTGTATGGGAGACTAACTTGAAATGTAAACTTCATTTAAACTACAATAAACAAATGTTACAAAACTTACAAAATTTGCTAAATTGAATTCATTCTTTCATTCCATTCATGTATTGAGTTCCTATTACCATCAGGCAGGCATTGTGCAGGTACTGGTGATACTGAGATGAAAGAAACAGACATGGTCCTACCCTCAAGGGGCTTACAGTCGGATGGATGTCCATAATAACCCATATGATGTATATGCGTGACAGTTGAAGAGAACAGTGTCTCCTTGCAAGAGCATATGCTTCAGGATAATTCAGTGGCAAGAGTCAGGCAGTGTTTGCTCTTTCTGGCAGTGTGAGCTCAAGAATGTCATTTTAGTCCATTTCCTCCTTTGCAGATGCTAATGATGCCATCCATTAGAACCAGTGTTGGCAGTCCTGGATTCAGGAAAACCAGAGAGCCCACATTGACAATTCAGGAACCCATCTCTCCAGATATGAAAAAAAAAAAACAAAAACGGCCAAGTGGTTATCTATGGAAGGTTAAGAACATAAGAGAGATCTCATTCACATCTCATCTCTACCAGCTACTGAGTGTGACCTTGGGCAATCACTTTCCTCTCTCAGTCTGCTTCCTCATCTATAAATCTAAAATAATAATAATATCTTCCTCATAAAGTTGTGGCTATAATTAAAGGAGATAGTACAAATAAAACACTCAGTAAATGTTAGGTATCATATATATTTAAATATTACTATGAAGAATCTTACTGGAGTTGGGAAAGTGTTGACAGAAAGCTTGAGAAGAAAATACATAATGACAGGGTTAAACTGCAGACATTCAAAGCGTGACTAGAAGGAGAAAGGGAGAAAGAATTTGACTTTATTAAGCACTAACCATGTGACAGACGCCCTTTAAATCCTTTGCCTCATTCACTCTCACAACCCACTCTGAGGTGTGGATTGAGCACTATTGTCCTCACTTTTCAGAGGCTGAGTTTCTGAAAAGATCAGTAACTTGCCTAAGGTCACATAGCTCCTCAGTGGGATTTTTTTCTGACTATAAAAACATGTCCTCTTTCCATTACACCAAAAGTTTTCCTGCGTGTTACCAATATTCTTGTTGTTATTCTCAATACTAAGGTTAATCATTAATCTCCAAAACAAAAGTACATCCAAAAGTCAACTCTCTAGAGCCCAATAGCAATTCATTTCAGGGCTAAGGGTGATTCTTATTAATAGGATTTCAAGAAGGTCACCAGCACTTACTACCAAGATAACCCTGGGTAAATTTCTTGAACTCTTGGTGTCTTTTATTTGCTCACCTACAAAATAATACCACCCAAAATTGCTATGAAGATTAAATGAGATTATATATGGGAAAGCACCCGGCCTATTGTTGGTGCCTATTTGTTAATCTGAATCTTCAAATTGGCCTTACTGAAATCCATTTATATGAGAAACTACTGACATGATCATCTAATTTCTAATAGTCATGGTTACTTTTCTAGTTATGAGGAAATATTTCTTTCAACAAGTTATTTTGGAGAATTAAAAAAGTAAGGGAATTTGTCTTTCTTTTTCTAGGTTAAGAATAAACAGCAACACTGTAGAGCTTGAATTAACTTCCTAACCCAGTATTCTAAGTTTCTTATATTAACGTACATGGGAATGTGTTTCACTTTTGCAGTGTGAGTATGTGAGATGACATGCAAAAACAAACAAAGATAAAAACCTCACACGGGATTTATGTTGAGCGTATTAGCTTTTAAAGCCGACTGATATTTGGGATTATGGCAGGAATCCTAAAACAGGTATCATAACTATCTCCCAGTTGTACAAAATCAACGTTTCCCACAGTTGCCCAATGAGAATAATCACCTGCAGAGCTGATTCATTAGCTCTGGGGTGGGGCCAAGGGATCTGTATTTTCACAAGCATCCCAGGTTGGTCTTAAAATTAGGCAAATTTGAAAAACAGTATTCAAACTCAACTTGCAAATTTCAAGATGTTTCATCTCCCAGTGAGTCAACTAATTTTGGCCTGAAGTATTTTTGGCCAACACAACTAACAAATCATTAAACAATTCCCTAATGTGACTGACAATTAACTTTCTAAAAAAGAAAGAACCACTATAATTAATTTTAGAAAAGGAAGTATTGCTACCAATTGAAACCTTACCATCTCTCTGAGCTGTGAAGAAGGAGTATTCTGACTATATTAGAAAGGAGAAGCCCACTTTGAGTTGGAAGAGGAAGTGATGCCGCGGGTCTCTTTGACCAGGTGATTTAAATCAGGTCCTACTTAACATGCAGGGAGGTGTTTTGCACTTGGGCAACTCTGGTCACTGAGAATAACCACAGAGCAGGAAAAACGGCATCAGCAAGAACAGGGCAGAAGGAGATTGCAGAAGGTAAAGAAATAAATAAAGTGAAAAACTGAACTAAATTAAATCAAAAATTAAAAATTACACAGTTCTGTAGGGTTTACTGGAGTTCCTTGGTGATGCAAGTGGTTAACGCACTCAGCAGCTAACAGAAAAGTTGGCAGTTCAAGTCCACCCAGAGACAACTTAGAAGAAAGGCCTGGCGATCTACTTACAAAAAATCAGCCACTGAAAGCTCCACGGAGCACAATTCTACTCTGACACACATTGGGTCATCATAAGTTGGAACTGGTAACTGGTAGGGTTTACAGACCCTTTTAAAAACACCTTCTCATTTAATCTTTAGAAGAACTCTGAGAGGTAAACAGTGTTTATCCCCATTTTACAGATAAGAAAATTGAGGCTTAAGGTAATAATCAAATTGTTTGTGGACACTCGGTTTTTCAAATTCCAGGTTCCTTGCTCTTTCCAACACGTGGAGCTGCTTCAATAGAAGTAAAGGACTAAAGGGAAGGAATTTCTGGGATGGGATAAGCTGGAAAGGAATAAAAAGGGAATAGTTATGAATCAAACACAAAATATAAGTAAAGGATGGTCAGCGCCAAGAGCTGCAGGGCAGTCCAGCAGACCTACACGGTCACCCAAGGGTCTAAATGTGGTACCTGTAGACCCAAACATCATAAATCAGTGACAGACATCCAGGGCTGTGGGCTGGAAGGCAGACCAGAGACCAGATCGTCCCTCCAGAACCTCCCCTCCAGCCCCCTGGCACTGCCCTGATCCGGGCCTCTTCATCTCTCACCTGGTCTCTTGGCTGGTCTCCAGAGTGTTGTTTCAAAGGCCTACCCTATGATGCCAACCTGTTACTTCTGGCTAAAGACATCCAGTAACTCATATTATGCCTGAGATATGGTTTAGTGTTGTAGTTAATAACTCCAATGCTAGAGTCAGACTGCCTGAGTATAAATTCCCCATTTCCATTGGCTGTGGGTCCTCCGGCAAGTTATACATCCCTTCTGAGCTTCCCTGTAAAAAAGGAGATAATCATGATAACAATAGTACCTGCTTCATAGCCTATAGTGAGGAGTATAACAAACATGAAACCCTTAGCACAAGGTAGTGTTCAATAAATGGTGGCCATCATTATTGCTGTCTACCACACCAAGCCATGGAGGTATAATTGGATTGTTTGCCCGGCTTGTCCTTTGCTGGGGACTGCCCTGGTACAGGGTAGACTCCCAAACAACAGGTTTATACAGAATGACTCCCTGTCCACATCTACCAATTGTTCATTTGCTCAGTGTTTTTCAGGGCCCACTATGTGCCAGAAACTGTTTTTGTTCCTTTGTTGTTCTTGTTTTACCTTTTTTGTTGTTGTTATTGTTGAGAATATATACAGCAAAACATACGCCAATTTCAACCATTTCTACATGTACAGTTCAGTGACACTGATGATTCTTATCATCAGGCAACTTTGGAAAGCACTGATTTTGTACATCTGGGAGATAAGTAGTAAATAAGAAGTCTCTGCCCTCTCAGATCTTACATCTACTGAAGTGGGCTGAGCTCTCCTCCTCAAGATTCTAGACTTTGATCTGTTCTGCTGGTCTCTTGAATGGAGGAACTCCCAACAGCGGAGCTGTGGGCCAAGAATCAGACAAAGCTGTTCTGGAGGATGAGAGAATGGGGCAGTGGTCCGGAAAGGGGCAGCCCTGAGGGCCAGAGGGAGAAGCCCCTGAGGTCTAACTGCAGCCCAGCCTCCATGCTTGTGAGAAACCACTGTAACCTCACAACCAATTCCTCTCTGGTCACAAGAAAGGTCCAATAATTCGAAAAAAGTCCATGCATGGATTCAGGGATTGTCATATGTGGGACCAAGTTACAGGACCATTTATTACATTAACAAACATTCTAATAACCCTGTAAACCAAACCAAACCATTGCCGTCAACTCATGGCAACCCCATGTGTTGCAGAGTAGAGCTGTACTCCATAGGGTTTTCATGGCTGTGACCTTTCAGAAGCAGATCATCAGGCCTTTCTTCCAAGTTACCTCTGGGTTGGTTCAAACTGTCAGCCTCTCAGTTAGTAGCAGCACGCTTAACTGTTTGCACCACCCAGACACTCTGATAGCCCTGTAGCTTTGTCAAAAATATCATTTCATTTAATCCTTATAACAGCTATATCATGTGGGGTTTTCAGGCCCATTTTACAGATGACAAAACTGAGGCCCACAGAGGTGGTAAGACTGCCCAGTTAACAAGCGGCAGAGGGACAATTTGAATGCAAGTACATCTGGCTCCAAATCTGTGCTTTTTTTTTTTTTTTTTTTTTTTTTTGACATAAAACCATGCTATAAACACTCATCAACCCCGCTCCAGAACCCAAAGTGGTCGTGACTCCTCACCTACTTCAACCTTGAGTATTTTAATTTGCACCTACTTGATTCCGGGCAATGTCTCCAGTTATGGTGGCTGTAAAGATAAATTGGTGTGAATTATCACCACAGACTTTCCAAGCCACAGGGATGTATTAACCACGGCAGCACCCTAACATCTCAGTGGTGTAATTCTCGCTGCTGTCATAGTCTTGTGCGGGTCAGGTGACTCTCTAGGAGATGTTTCTTTGAGCCAGGACCAAGAATCTAGATCCTTCCATTGTGTAGTTCCACCATATCAGAGTCCATCACTTCCAGCTGCTCAGACAAGGGAGAGAGAAAGCCAGGAATATTACGCAGAAATTGTAATGGCTAGGCCTGGATACGGCAAACATCATTTCTGCCAAAATCCCTTCCACAGAACCTAGTCACAGGGCCTCAATCAATGTCAAGGGAGCCTAAGAAATGTAGCCCCTGTGTTCCCAGGAAGAACATATGCAATTGTAACCATCCCGCCAGGCTCCACCCAAGAGGTAATCAGAAAATGAATAGAAGATGTTCTGTTCTCTAAGACGGGAGTAGAGTGCTTTGCTGAGTCCTGGGTAATACAAAATGGTTAAAATGCTCAGCTTCTAACCAAAAGGTTGAAGGTTCAAGTCCACCTAGAGTCACCCCAAAAGAAAGGCCTGGTGATCTATTTCCAAAAAATCAGTCATTGGAAATCCTATGGAGCATAGTTCTACTCTGACATACATGGGGTCGCCATGAGTCAGAGTCAACTCGACAGCAACTGATAGAGTGCTCTGCTCTGTGAGTTAAGAGGAGGGACAGTTCCCTCCTGCCCAGCTCACAGGAAGAAGGAGGGGCAGCATTTCTGTCCTTGATAGTTAACCTAGGCATTCAAGAGCAGTGAAGTTCTCTGGCCATAAGAGAGAGGGAGAGCTAGACAAGCTCACCTTCTGGGTCAAGCTGAAGCCCGCTTTGCCTGAAGGATTCTGTTCCTGGCCAGCTCCTTTCCCAAGAGGTAGGAGCGCCAGCAACAGCCACAGTGGGGGATCCTTGTTGCCTTCCTTGTCTTCCTGCTTTCCTGCCCACTGACTTCTTCTCACAGATGCGGCTGCTGCAGAATAGGATTGTTAATCTTCAGGATGAGAGTGACAAGGAGGTCAGTCTCAGTGCAAAGTTTCTTTGACTCTGACCCACAGCCAGGACTAATCACAAGAACTATGATGTCCAACACTTGAAAAATAAGGCTTCAGTCCTCACCTCTAATAAATTATTGAATGCCTCTCTTTTCCCACCTTCAAGCCCATCTCTCACTCTTAACGTTTCTACTGGATTCCCAGTACCTAGGTATTACACAGCATCATAGAGCCAGATTTCCCAAATTTGCCTGCTGATATGAAGCATTTGGAATTCTTGCTAAATATACATATTACCAGGTCTGTCCCCTGGAAATTTTGTCCCCTGGAAATTCTCATTCTGGGTAGGAGCCCAGCCATCTGTATTTTCTAACAAGAGCTCCAGGTAATTCTTACATTCAGGAAAGGCTGGAAAACACTGATTTAATGTACCTGGCCATGGAAAACAGCTTCTCAAAGCTTAGCTTGAAAACACAATTGACGTAATTTTTAGCACTATTGCCTTACAGTCCTGTTAGCAGCTAATATTTGTGCATAAGTTAGCAGTAGCCTCATTCAAGCCTTACAAGCACCATGGGAGCTGTGTGGAAACTGGACCCAGAGACGGTGAGTGACTTGCCCAAACCTGTCCAGGCGGAAATGGTAGAATCGAGATTCAAACCCGTTTTCTGACTCCAAAGCCATTACTCTTTTTTAACTGAGATATAATTCACATACTATAAAATTTACCATTTTAAAGTGTATAATTCAGTGAGTTTTCTTAGTATAGTCACAAGATTGTCAACTATTGCCACTAATATTTTCATCCCCCTAAAAAGAAACTCCATACCCATTAGCAGTCACTTCCTGTTTCTCCATCCCCATCCCCTGGCAACCACTAATGTACTTTAGTATCTATGGATTTGCCTATTTTGGACATTTCATAGAAATGGAACCATACAATATGCGGCCTTTTAGGTCTGGAAAAGCCACTGCTCTTGACCCTTCATTACCATGCACTCCTTCCATTCAACGAATCTTCATTGCTGGCCTCCTATCTGCCTGGGGCTGTGGCCATGCCAAGGAAACAGTGAAGCTTCTATGACATCCCATCCATCTGAGGCAGGTGGAGTTAGGGCAAAGACGCAACCGAGGAAATTGGTCCAGGGGCCTGGGCAGAAACAGGGAGAAGCAATGACACCAGTGAGTTCCTCTAGCCAGAGTCACAGGAGACTATGGCACCAGAAGCTACTCAGAAGGGACAGGACCTGGACTCCAACTAAACAGGGTGGCTTGGAAATTACTAAAGGTTGAAGAAGCAGGGAATCAAGTCCACAGTGGTCAACCGAAGTGTTGGTGACTGCTAACCCCTTGACTCAGGTTCTTGGCCTCTACCCTATCTACTCTGCTGCTAGGCATGAGAGGTTCTGTTTCCAAAGACTTACGCTATGCTGCTGCTGCTCACTCCTCTTGAAATGCTCATTCTCTAGTCACCAACTTTCCTAATTCCTCTTCTCCAAGCCCAGGTCAATATCTGCTCCCCTAGGAAGACTCTCATCTGCACTTCTCAGCACCCCTACCTAAACTTCCCTTGGAGTACTTAACATTGACTCCCTCATATTAATGTTCTTGGGGACGTAGACTATGAACCCCCTGAGGGTGGGCAGGAGGCCAAGTGCAACTCTATTACTCAGAACTAAATGACTGACTGACAGTGGAGGGTTATCCAATAGGCAAGGTAAGCACTGTGCTTACCTTGCTTACCAGATCATCTGTAGTGAACAATTTTGTATTTTTTCACCACATCAAAGACTCTGCTTCTAGGTATAGCTGGCATCTGTCTCTCTTGCAACCCCACAGCACCTTCCTACAGAATCAAAGCCTCTTTTCAAATTTACAGTCTCTGACGGGGCGGACGACCCAGTAAGCAAGGTAAGCAGGGGCTGACTTGTGCTTACTTACTAACCTGCAGTGAACAATTTTGCTACAGGTGATCTGATAAGCAAGGTAAGCACTGTGCTTACCTTGCCTATTAGATAATCTGCCCCTGTTGACTGAAGTGGCACAGACCTACTATGGGTACCCACTGGGAAGGCTGGCTCAGCTCTGTGGGGGCTCACCTTCTACCCAGCCACCTGTGGCTGTCCAGAGGTCACTGTCTTTACCTACTTTCTAGCTCTCTTGCTCTGATTTGCATTCTCCTTTTCCTTCTCCTTCTCTTTCTATCTTTCTCTTCCTCTCCTTCCTTTTCCTCTCTCTCTTTCTCTCTCTCTCTCCCCCTCTCATAAACTCACAGACTCAAATTCTCTTCCAGTGAAGTTTCTCTTTCTTGAAATAAAACACTTTTTAACACTCACGATGTTTCTTTCAAACGCACTGCCTCTCTGAAACACACACACCCAGACTCTCACAGACTCTCTCTCTTGTACACACACGTGGACACATACACAGGCTCACCATCATCTCAGCTGAGGTGCAGCAGGAAAGGTGAGCTCTCACCTACTGATGCCATTTCCTGGTGGCACACACCTTGCCCATCACCATGACTAGCTTTTTTCTGTAAGCCTGTTTCCCCTTTATTGCACATTTGTGGGCCACAGCAGCTGGCAGGCAGCTGCTTTAATCCACCTAACAGCTTGTCCATTTGAGTCCTGCTTTCCACTGGTTTTCCTCCAGATCCTATTGGCTCAAAAGGTGCTGGCAGAGACTCATATCAAACTGAGGGAAACAGAGCTGACTACAGAATCAGCTGCAGCTGCGTGAGGGAGTGTCAGCTCATGAACCTGTACAATGTACATATTTGGGGATACAAGTTTCTCCAAAACTGGAAATTCCTCTGTAGTATATTTTCTCAAAAAAATACTCCACGATGTTTTAACAGGAATTTCCCTGATATCTCAGAATTTTAGCTGATGTCCAAAGTAAAAGATGGCCATAAACGGGAACAGGAACCTTTAATTCATCACCCACCTTCTGCCTAGACAAGCTTAGGAGAGTCAAAGTGAGGGTTTCTGTAAATAGAGTTACCCTCTCTGACAAATTTGAAAACCTAGAGGAAATGGACAAATTTCTAGAAACTCACTACTTACCGAAATTAACACAAACAGAGGTAGAACAACTAAATAAACCCATAATAAAAGAAGAGATTGAAAAGGTTATTAAAAAACTGCCAACAAAAAAAAGCCCTGGCCTGGATGGCTTCACTGGAGAATTCTACCAAACTTTCAGAGAAGAGAT
>NW_004443952.1:15509544-15558174 GCF_000243295.1 Trichechus manatus latirostris
GAGATGGGAAGGCAGAGAGAGTTAGGAGCTGGTTGAATGTTCATGGGGAATCAGGGGCGGAGGGGAGGAGTGTGCTGTTGCAGAATGGGGTGAGCGGTTGGGGTCTCATAACAATGTATGTAAAAAAAAAAATTCTGTATGGGAGACTAACTTGAAATGTAAACTTCATTTAATTACAACAATTAAAAAAAAAAAAGAAATAGAGTTATCCTCCTGGCAGGAAGCCTGTGCCATCCCCCAGTGGGAGTAGGGTGTACAGCATGTATGTACCTCCACCTCAACCCAAATGAAGGGAGGTTCAAGAGAATTATTGAATGAAAAACCCAAGTTAACATCACGCTCAATGGTGAAAGACTGAACACTTTCCCCCTAAGATTAGGAACAAGACAAGGATGCCCGTTTTCACCACTGCTATTCAACTTTGTACTAGAAGCTCTAGCCAGCACAACTAGACAAGAAAAAGAAATAAAAGACATTCAAATTGGAAAGGAAGAAGTAAAACTATCTTTGTTTGCAGATGATATGATTGTATATGTAGGAAATCCCAAAGAATCAACAAGAAAGCTACTAAATCTTGGGGGGCAAACTGGTTAATTAGCATAACATAGCCCATAAGGATAATGTTCTACATCCTAGTTTGGTGAGTAGCACCTGAGATACAACTATTGGTCTCTAAGTGTCTGGAGCAAAAGAGAAAGAAGGAAACCAAAGACTCAAAGAAGAAACTATTCTACAGGACTAATTGTCTACACGAACCACAGCCTCACCTATCTTGAGTCCAGAAGAACTAGATGGTGTCCAGCTACCACTACTGACTGTTCTGACCAGGGATACAATAGATGGTCTTGGATAGAATGGGATAAAAATGTAGATAAAAACTCAAATTCCTAAATAAGGCCAAACTTACTGGACCAATATGTACTAGAGGAACCTCCGAGACTATCGCCCCAGGATATCCTTTAAACTTGGAACTCAAACCACTCCTCATGGTCACCTATCAGCCAAAAGACAGAGCAGCTCATGAATAAATACCACTCATGAGTACTGTGCTCCTCTAAACAATCATCTAAATGAGATCTAATGGTCAACATTTACCCTAGACCAAAGACGAGAAAGAAAACTAGATTAATGGAAACAGAACAATCAGAATGGAAATAATGAGAATGCTGACACATTGTGAAAAGTGTAACCAATGTCACTGAATAATATTACAGAAATTGTTAAATGAGAACCTTATTTGCTATGAAAGTTTTCTCCAAAAACACAATAAAATTTTTTTTTAAAAAAAAAGCTACTAAAGTTAAGAAACAAATTCAGCAAATTTGCAGGTTATAAGATCAACACACAAAAATCAGTTGTGTTGGGAGTCCCTGGGTGGTGCAAATGGTTAAGCAGTTGACTACTAACCAAAATGTTGGCAGTTCAAACTGACCCAAATGTGCCTTGGAAGAAAGGCGTGGCAATTTGCTTCTGAAAGATCACAGCCATGAAAACCCTAGCGAGTGCAGTTCTGCCCTGCAACACATGGGGTAGCCATGAGTCAGAATCAACTTGAAGCCAACTGGTATGGTACGGTAACACCAGCTAGAAATGTCTTTCACGGGCCTTCATAAAAAGGGTCCTGAGTAAAAGAAAAAAAACAAAAAAATCAGATGTGTACTTCTATACCAGTAATGAACAATCTGAAAAGAAAATTAATAACTCCATTTATAATAGCATCTAAAAGAATAAAACACCTTGGAATAAATTTTAACTAAGGAGGTGAAAGACTTATACACAGAACACTGAAAACTACAAAATATAGCTGAAAGATATTATAGATCTAAATACATGAAAAAATATCCTGTATTCATGGATTGGAAAACTTAGTATTGTAAAGATGTCAATATTAGCCAAAGCATTCTACAGATTCAGCTTAATCCCTATCAAAATCCCAACAGCCTTTTTTGCAGAAATGGAAAAACCAATTCTCAAATTCATATGAAACTGCCAAGGGCCCCGAATAACCAAGATAGTCTTGAAAAAGAAGAACAGAGTTGGAGGATTCACACTTCCCAATTTCAAAACTTACTGAAAAGCTACAGTAATCAAAACAGCATGATACTGGCATAAGGATAGACATATAGACCAATAAAACAGAACTGAGAGTCCAGAAATAAATCTATACATCTATCACCAATTGTCTTTCAACAAAGATGTGAAGTCCATTCAGTGGGGTAAGAATAATCTCTTCAAAAAATGGTGCTGGGACAACTGGGTTTCCACATTGAAAAGAATGAAGTTGAACCGATACCTCTCACAATATACAAAAATTAACAGAATTAAAAATGGTTTTGCATTAAAGGACATTATCAAGAAAGTAAAAAGAATGAGAGAAAATATTTGGGTGGATTATGGGTGGGTCAGGAGAAGACCTCAGAGTGGTTCCTGGCTGGATCACCTGAGCCTGGATCTAGAATGAAGAGTGAATTCCTTCTAAGGACAGGAGCTTTCTCAGTCACATTTTGTTCAGGACTTGGAGAAAGAGAGCTCCTGTAGGTAGAAGGTGTAAGGGAAACCCATGGGAAAGCAGAGGTCAAAAAAACAAGATGGCAGCTGATAACTGAGGTCTTTCTACAGTTTTTCACAACTGATCCTACAGTATTTGCAGCATAGAGGTGATAACATGTGAGTATGCCCTTTATTAAGTAATTCAAGGACAACCACTTGCCAATGGTGCTTGTGACTATGACACTAAGACTTGTAGGCACAGGAATCACATCCAAGGGGCATATGACCCAGCTCATACTCAATCCAGTTCCCATTGAATTACTGCTACAGAAAAATAATGTCATTTGGGATCATATGCTAAGAATACCTTCCCAACAAAATTCTTTGAATTAAAAGGCACTGTTTAAATTAAAGTGAGTAAATCAATGTCAATGAGATGCAATTGATTCCAGCTACCAAAGGAACAAATCAAAATCCATATTACCAAGCAAGTCCCTATCACCCCAGAAAGTAAAACTGGACAGAGAAGGGAAGAATGGTCAGACTTTACATCCAACGCAATTTCAGATCTCTGAGCCCCATGCCAAGATTCTGCCAAACCGTATGGCATTCAAGAGATGGGAGTTAGATAGAAAAAGCATATGGCTAGGGTGGGAGGGGGTTGGGAAGGAATTGAACAAGAAACAGACTTGCTTTTCCAGAGGAGGTCTGCTTCAGCATCAGACTGTCGAGGCAAAAATATGTGGTTTGAAACAAACCCAAAAACAAACAAAAAAAAATGTCCTTAGTATTGCCTTTTAACACCAGGAATTGAGTACTACGGGGTGGGTCACATCCAGACTACCCTTTGCACACATACATGGTGCAGACATGTCTATACATGCACATAGAGAGGATAATTCCCAAGAGTCCAGACCTTCTTGGGTGCTGTCAGAGGCATCTGGCAGAAGTAACTTGATTGCTTGATGCAAGACCCACACTATACGTTTTGCAAGTATAATTTTTTATTATTTCTTTGGGGGTAAAAAAAAAAGTATACACATCAAATTAAGTTTTAGCATATTTTTAGTGTTTTTGCCAACTGTTACATGGGGGAAGGGTGTCAGATTTGGTTCCTTAAATTATGTGTAAAAAAAGTGGTCATAAGTAATTTGAAAAGAGGAAAAAAAATAGCTATCACAGAAAGTCAAAGGGCTGTTACTACTGGGAATTTTAGCGGGGATGAATATGGAGCTCAGAGAGAACTGGGTCAACCATCGCATATCCAAGCAACAGTCAGTCTTTCCGTATTTAAGATGAGACTTTGCCATAAATCTAACAATAGTTAGACACTGTATGCCCAAGGACGTTCCTTTGTTCAATAAGATATGTGATATTGAGCTTGCCACCCTCTCTCAAAATTAATTAATCATTTTGGAGGGCCGACAATATGTCTGCTACTATGTTAAATTTCATAATTATGTACATTTTTAATCCTCCTCATCACAATCATGAGGGTGTGGGAATTATTTCCAACTTCCAAGTGAGGAAACTGGGGCTTGAAAAAGTTATGTAACCTTCTTAATGTCACACAGCATCATGACACATCAGGGCTGGCCAGAGGATGGAGCGTTAAGGAAAGCAATGTCAAGGCAGGAAACCAGCAGAGAGAAGAAAGGAAGACTGGGCAGGTCAACAGGAGGGACATGTGACATCCTGCCCAATCTGGCCTCATTTTCACCCCACCCATCTGCAGGGCTGACTTCCTCCGGGCCACCTTGAAGACTCCAAAAAGCTTCTGACATTCAGTAAAGCTGATTCAGTATTTAAACACAGGTAGTGGCCATGGTGATGATGATGACTGATGATGAGGATGATGAGACAGTAATGATGGATAAAGCAGCATCACTATTGAGTTTTTTCTATGTACCAGGCACTGTTAAACCCTGCTGGCATAGTGGTTAAGAGCTACGGCTGCTAACCAAAAGGTCGGCAGTTCAAAACCACCAGGCAGTCCTTGGAAACTCTATGGGGCAGTTCTACTCCATCCTATAGCGTCGCTATGAGTCAGAATCAAATCGAAGGTAAAGGGTATTTTGGTTTTTAGGCACTGTTAGATACTTTAAGTCCTTTGTTTTATCTTATTTCACTATAACCTTGTGAGATAGAGATTATCATTATCCTCTGTGTTACAGATGAAGAAATTGAGGCTCAGAGGGGAATGAGTTCCCCAAGGTAACGAAGCTAGTAGGCAGTAAAGCTGAAACTCAAACCTAGGCCTAGAAACTGCAAAAGCCATGCTTTTAACCAGTACATTTGATGTCTTCTCCATAGCAATTGAGCCACAGGTCCAATGTGGATCTAATATTCTACAGTGCCCCTAAGGAAGAATTTAACCTGAGTAATCTGTAAGATCCAAAGCAGATATGAAATACTCTGACCATGACTTTGTCATTTTTGCTACAACCACATTCAAAGTATGTTTGCCTTTTTAATTTTGGTTATTTTTCCTGTTGGACAGAGTTTTTCATTTTATGGGCCCAAACTTGGAAACCTTTCTCTTATGATTATTTTTCTGTGACTTCAATGCTTGGTAAGGTATTCTACTCTGGGGAAAAAAAGATGATAACAACTCTGGTTTACTTTAGTCTGTTTTCTGACTGTACATTCTTTTAACTCTTGAATACATCTGGAATTCATTTTGATGTATGGTAGTAATCAAATTTTAGATCCACTGGTCTAGTTAACACTATTTCTGACAAAGGCCTCCTTATTGTCTCTTCCTGCAATTACTATCAAAAGATAAGTAGTCATTCTTCTCTCAAAGGCTGAAGTTTTTCAAATGCTTCTCTAGTTATTTGAATTCCTGCCAATATATCTATGAGGCTCAATCTTCTTAAATTACTTAAAGGTAATTCGACATTAAATTTATTAGCAAATAAATTTGACTAGAAAGAGGACTAGCCAAGATGGTGACTTATAGCAGACATCTGAGGTCCCCACCCCCAAATTTCCATGAAAATGGCAAACAAACTTTAGTTAACATCCCACTAATGGACTGTGGACTGACCAATTTGTAGACTGACCCTGGGGAAGACCACAAAGATTGGCATCACCCCTGAGTTTGTACAGCATTCAGCAGGCAGCTGATTAGTGCTACTTGCTGATGTCCGGAGGGCAGGCAAGTGCTGAGACTTGGGGGTGAGATGCCCCCACGTGAGGAAACAGAGTAAAATCGCTAGATCTATGAAATAATACTGTAGGTCGGAGGAAGTCGAAAAGAAAATGCTTTTATGAGATAGATTTACTCCAGGGAGCATGAAATTCACTTTTTGTTTATAAAAAGGAAGGCCTTGGCCTAGAACAGACAAGGCAGTAAGTGATGACTCTTTGGTTGAACCTCCTCTTTGGATGAGCCCGTTTACTTAGTTGTTGTGTGCCCTGGGTTCTGACTCATTGTGATCCTATAGGACAGAGTAGAACTTCCCCATAGGGTTTTCTAGGTTGCAATCTTTATGGGAGCAGATCGATAGGTCTTTTCTCCCTAGGAGCAGCTAGGTCGGTTAGCAGCCAAGCTTTTAACCATTGAATCACCAGGCTCCTTCATTTACATAGGGACCCCAGAAAATTAGCAGCTCCCATCCCCCATTTCAGGGTTCCCTCCAGGCAGTGATGCAGATGTGGTGTAGGCCAGGTCAGCACCTCACAGAAACCTCTCAGGAGTACAGGTTGATCTCTTGCATTGTGGCACACTGAGTAGAATCATCTGAGAAGGACCTCAGAGGCCCACTCTGGGTTGCTGGTTGAGACCTGGTTCCTTCTCCCAGCAGGAGGGCCTGCCCTCAAGCTCAGCTCCCAATGGGATCAAGGCTTTCTCTCCCAGGGAGAAGGGATTCAAGTCTTCAGGTTCTGTGGTCTCATGGGCGTCAAGGTCTTCAGATGTTGTGCAGATCCATCTTCCCCTAAAAGGGATTCTGCCTCTCCTCAAAAATACTAATGTGGCTCTCAATATTTTTTTTCCTGCCCATTACAGAGCCAAAAGAATCAGAATCAACAATCAAAGAAATAAAAGAAGAAAATCTTTCCAAGGCAAAAGTAAAAAAATAATAATAATAATAGATTAAAAAACAAAAATTCTGAATGTGTAGTTTGAAAATGCTAAGTATCAGGCAAAATTATTGAGAAAAAAGATCAACATTTGTAGTAACTGCATAAATTTTTAGATTTTTAAGGATTAAGGAAAAAAAAAAATTTTACAAGTATCCTGGGAGGAAAAAAAAACAAATTTTACATTAAGGGACAAATTCAAACTAGCCACAGACTTTTCTTTAACAGTAATTAATAGAAAACAAGAAAATAATGTCAAAAAAATTTTAAGGAAAGAGAATTGTATACATAGTCATCCTGTCAAGCAGTCAGTCATGTATAAGCAAAAGAGAAAAATCTTCAACTTACATGGCTGAGGAAGTAGACACCCATAAACTGCACACTTTGCAAAAGAAGTCCAAGAAAAGCTTTCCAGTTATACTTTCTTCCTAAGAAAAGAGATCCCAAGCAGGTCTTTCCCACATACATGCTCAGGATGGAACCTTGTGTGTCAAGTATACAACCTTGCCATTCAAGCTACAGCTGATGGCATCAAAAGCCAGACCAAACCTGTTGCTGTCCGGAGATCCCATGTGTTACAGAGTAGAATTGTTCCATAGTGTTTTCTTGGCTGTAATCTTTGTAGAAGCAGATCATCAGAATTTTCTTCCTTGAAGCCTTTGGGTGGGTTCAAACCACCAACTTTTAGGTTAGTAGCCAAAAGCAAACCACTTGCACCACCTTATGGCACCAGGAAGCAGTCAAAAGGCAAAAGCATGAAGGATGCCAGCAACCTTTAAGATGGCTTGATCCAGCCATTACTCAACAGGCACATTCCATAGACGTGATGGCAAGTGACTCAATCAAATCCACTACTTGGAGATGAATCAGTGCTCCTTCTAACACTGTGGGATTAATGGGAACTCTAGATTGATACCACCAAGTATGATTTTGGCTATTTTTTGTTTGAGAGAGATACTCTTAATAAAGCTAAGAAGTTTTTTAGTAAAATGGGTGTAATATTTTAAAAATTTTATCAAATGCTATTTCAGCACTTATTAAAGCAATAACTTAGGTTTTTTTTTTTTTTTTTTTTAAGGAGCTCACTGTAACCCTATGGGTATCT
The DNA here is from genome assembly GCF_000243295.1 of Trichechus manatus latirostris. Lineage (NCBI taxonomy): Eukaryota > Metazoa > Chordata > Mammalia > Sirenia > Trichechidae > Trichechus > Trichechus manatus. Next base: position 15,517,226 of record NW_004443952.1, read on the forward strand.
TATTGTAATAAATTCCTAAGAGTAATCCTTCTCTTTGTGGGATAAAACCAATTTGGTTGTGTTTATCATTTTCTATTCACTTTTTTTTTTAAAGATTTTAAGACTTGTAAGATTTGTGTCACAGTGGTTAAGAGCTTGGCTGCTAACCAAAATGTTGGCAGTTCGAATCCACCAGCTGCTCCTTGGAACGCTATGGGGCAGTTTTACTCTGTCCTGTATGGTCGCCATGAGTCAAAATCAACAGCAATAGGGTTTTTTTTTTTTTTTTTTTTTTTAAGATTGGTGTATGTATTTCCTTTTCAAGCCATCTCTATTAGGAACATTATATTACGCTACTTCTTAGTTGTGTTTAATCCATCAGGTTCCATATTTTAGAACAGTGCAAACAGTGTGGAAATTTTCTGGACTTTGTCGATCGGGGAAAATTATCCACAAATTACCTCCAGCCTATAGGACTGTTTGTTTGTGTGCTTGTTTGTTTGTTTTGTTTTTTGAGTTTTAGACAGACACCCATTGGAGCCCTGGTGGCGCAGTGGTTAAGAGATCTGCTGCTAATCTACCAGCCGCTCCTTGGAGACCTTAAGAGGCGGTTCTACTCTGTCTTACAGGGTTGTGATGAGCCGGAATCGACTCGACGGCAATGGGTTGCATTGGGTTTGGTCCAACCGGTTCATTATGGTTCAAACTTCTGCTGAGATTTTGTATTTCCACCCCAGATTACTGAATTATAATCTACATTTTAACACAAGATTCGCAGGTGATTCTTAAGTCTAACTTCCTAGGAACTTGTTAGAAATGCACATTCTCAGCAGGGTTCAAACCAGAACAAACCCTTTCCAAGCTCTGGTTAAGCCTCTCCTCTGAATGAGACGAGTGTGAACTTTGCATCTGAAAGTGGAGTGTGCTAACTAGGCAGGGCTGGATTACCCAATGAGCAAATATGCACGGGACCAATTGTGCCTTCCCACCAATCTGCAGTGCACAATTTCACCTGTCCCCCACCGTGTCAAAGATGTGGTGAAACCCATGGGAATTGCTCACCACAGATTCACAAGTAAATACAATTAAACTTGTAGGTACCTTGGTCAATGCAAGGCCAGTGCATAGCGTGATTACCAGTTAATCCACTCCTGTAAACTAGGCGGCAACTCTGTAGGGTGCAACAATGGGAGCAGACAGGAAGTACCATCCCCATGCCCACTGACCTCAGTGCCTATATAAAGAAGACTGTATTCTGGATTATGATTGTCCATCTGTGGGTCCTGGCCTCTTGCATACAGATTTCTCAATTTCTTTAGAAAATATTCCTGCCTTTTTAGCCTTGGGTGCAAAGGACACCTTTTTTCAATGGGACTGGAGAAGGAGGATAAGGAGAGAAGTTTGAAAAGCTAAAGGAGGCAGCCATTCTATTGACAGTTTGTCCATTATCTCTAGTTTGGCCACTCCTCCCACTCCCATTCTGCATTTCTCTGCACTGTTAACTTTTGGGAGTTAGGGAGGCTCTCCCCGATCCCAATGAAAACCTGCTCAAATCACCACTGCTGCTTTCTCTAGGGCAGGACTGAGCCCCTGGCCCTTTCAGCTCTCACTTGCCCATCTACCCTCTATATTCTAGAAAGCCTTCAAAATATTTGATCTTCTAATGTGCCATACCCATTCTCACTTTTTAATGAATTCATTTATTTTAATACTTCCTCGTATTTACTTTTTACATTTACTTAGGTTGATACTTTTAAGAATGTTTGTACTCATTCTGCCATCTCGAACCAAACACTAGGTAAGAAAATTTTTACAGTTCATGCAGGCAAAGGGCAGCTTAGAATGTTAAGAATATACTTTTAAGGTACTTTCCATATTTTTTGAAACTAACATCTATTATTTCTGTGATGATAAAAGAATGTTTTAAAAGGGTGTTAGGAAAATATAGTTGTTAGAACAGTGGTTTAAAACTATCCCATGAAGACCTGAGGTTCAGCAGAAGTGGTTCACAGATAAAGGAGGAGGATGAGGGAACAGGCTCCCAGTGTCCTTCCTCTACTTCCAAAGGAGTACGGCTATTTTATATATTTGGGGTTTTGCATAAGGTTTCATCTGGAAAATGAGCAGAAACACACTGTATTAGACAGAGGCTTTGCATTCAGTTTACTCAGGGCTGCTGTGATTTACAAATAAGCTTTGTTGTTTATTTAATAGTCACTGAAGAGTTGCCTATGAGTCTGAATCAACTCGATGGCAACGGGTTTTGGTTTTTAAAAGAGTTGGCTGCTTTTAACAATGAGATTTTATTCTAGTAATTCTTATCTCTTGGAAAGTTAGTCATCGTTTATTACATCACAGGTTTCTACTGCCACCTGGTGGCAACATGTGTCTATTGCAGGGGCAATTTCTAAATTCAACTGGTATCTGTTGAAGTTGCAAATACAACTCAAAAACAATGAAGATTGGTAGAGAGGGCTTTACAGCTACAAGCCACTTTTATACCCGTTATCTCACTTGATCCTCTCACTAGCCCTGTCTGGTGAGTATTCTTGTTCTCTCCCATTTTCATCAGAGGAAAAAGCAGCTCAAAATCTAAGTAACTTACCTTAGGTCATAGCCAGAAAATTATGAGACTGAGACTCAACTCCTAATCTGAGACAGTTATAAGAGAGTGATAGTATTTATCACAATCTAAAATGGACTTACGTACAGAGATATATTCAGGCTGGAGGTACAAAACTGGTAGCTATCAGAATAAAGATGGTATTTGAAGTCATAGGTTGATCAAAATGGGGAGCCATGGGAGATGGTACAAAGGGAGTCCCATAAACAGACCAAAGCGTTATGGCGTGGTAGTGGCAGGTAAGAAAGAGGAAAGTGTTTGGTTTGCCAGGAAACTCACACTGTTGGCAGTCTGAAATGGCAATCTGAAAAATGGACATCTTCGTCTACTGTATGAAAATACATCATTAAACAAGAAGGAAGAGGAAAAAAGGAGAAGATGAAGAAGGAGAAGGTGGTTTAATAGTTCTACTCTACACAATCCAGACAACACCTAAAATTTGGGGCCCTGCTTGTTATGAGAAGTACACACAAGGCTAGGGAAAATAATAATACATAAATAGTCAAAGCCTCTTTCCCTCTTTACCCCTCTCTCTGAAAAACATGCTTTCTTGCCTAGTTATCTAGTCAGTCTCTGTACATTTTTTGTGACTATGGGGTAATCAACAAGAGAGCTAATACAAGAAGATGAAAAAGTTAACAGGATTTAAAACTGAAAGGGAGAGAATTAAGGGCCAAAGGAAAAGAATTTATACAGAACAGGAGAAGGCCAGAGATGAACAGAGACTTTATGAAATGGGTTTAGTACAGAATATTTTAGCATTTGGAGTGGGAGAAAAATAAGACTTTGGGATAGTTGCCTTGTATGGGAGATTGATGGATGGATAGATAATAATAGTAATATAGATGGGAGCCCTGGTGGCACAGTGGTTAAGTGCTCGGCTGCTAACTGAAAGGTCAGTGGTTCGAACCCAACAGACACTCTGTGGGAGAAAGATGTGGCAGTCTGCTTCTGTAAAGATTACAGCCTCAGAAACCCTATGGGGCAGCTCTACTCTGTCCTATAGAGTCGCTGTGAGTCAGAATCAACTCAACAGCAGTGAGTATAGATAGATGATAGACGGAAGAATGGATGGGTGGGTGGGTGGCTGGATAGATAGATAGGAAGGATGGATGGAGAGATAGAAAGGGGCACAGCCTCAGACAGAGATGAGCAATCATAGAAGCAAGAGATTAGAGCATGGAGCAAGTCAGGAATTCAGGCAGATGACAAGAGGTCTGGGAAGGCCAAAGGTCAAAACTGAGAAACAGCCCCAGAGTGAACATCAGGGTGGGTCTCTCTGTCACAAACAACAACTAGATTCTGTGGCAAAACTGTGCCATTCATGTTCTTCCTACCAAGACAGAAACTAGATCCTCAGCATGGATGGGCCCTGGCCAATGGATGTCAAAGAGAAAGGTCTACATTGCACTGGGTAAAGAAGAGAAAGGAGAGGCTAGAAAAGAATTCCGACAGACTCAGGTGCACTAGAGGAAATTCCATCCAGAGTTAAAAGCCCATCTCTGCCATTTTCTAGCTGATGACCTTGGAAAATCCCTCTCCTCTCTGGGTTGCCACGCCATCCTCTGGATAATGAGTGGATGTGGCTGGGTGATCTCTCAGGGCTCACCTGACTCTGACCTCTGCATCAGTGCCTCAAAGCACCCCATTTGGATGCAAGCAAACTAGCTGCCTCCTTCCCCCAGAATAGGTGAGACTGAGAGAAGCAGGCCCTCTTTATTGCCATGGCTGTTGCTAAGGGGTGTCCCATCCCCAACCCAGCCAGCAGCTCGTCATCACCACGCCCTTTACCTGCCATTTTGGCATAACCTCTAGCCACACTCTTATACATCAAAACTCCAACCACATTGTACCCCTCAGATTTCCCCTTGCTCAGCTCTGGACCTTTTTCCCCTGCTCAATCCTCTGTCCACACAGAAGGGTAGCTACCAAACCCTACTCATCCTTTATGATTCTCAATAGATTCTGTGACTGGAAGGTGTGGGTTCCCGCCTTTCCAATACTATCTTTTGTGGTTCCTTAGAATCCTAGAACTTTGGAGCTGGATGGGATTATCATAATTAATTACCTGTCTTCTGTTTTAGATTTTAATCCTTGTGAGGGCTCATCAATATTTATCAAAGTTCATTAAATTATTTGTTAAAATAGTTAATAAACAAATGGATATATCATGCTAATAAATCCAAACACTTCTCACCATATTCACTGCCACCATCTTCATCTATTACCTGAATTTTTGTAATAACTCTCAATTAGTCTCTTTATGGAGCCCTGGTGCCATAGTGGTTAAGAGCTTAGCTGCTCACTAAAAAGTCAGCAGTTTGAATCCACCAACTGCTCCTTGGAAACTCTATAGGGCAGTTCTACTCTGTCCTATAGGATCGCTATAGGGTCATTATGAATCAGAATCGACTCAATGGCAACGAGTTTGGTTTGGTTTGGCTTCAGTCTCTTTGTATCTGCCTCCCCTACATTTTTCCTCCTTTTAAAACGTAAGTCTTATTCATCACTCCTCTGCTCAGAGCTCTCCAGGGAAAGGCAAAGACTTTATACTGGCCTACAAAGACCTATACAGTCAGGCCCCTGTAAATCTCTGATCTCATCTTCCATCACCCTCTGCTTCACTCACTGCACTCCAGCCACACTGGCCTCTTTGCTTTCCACAAACATGCCCTGAGCATCAACTCTTCCAGGACTTTGCCTCAGGTATCGGGATCACCCCCTTACAGCTTCCAAGTCTTTGCTCCCATGTCACTTTCTCACAGAGGATTTCCCTGATCAGCATATTTAAAATTTGCAACATGTCCCTCCCCTGGAAATCCCTATCTTCTTTTCCTGCTTTATTTTTCTACAGTACTTATTACTTATTTTATTTACTTTCTATCTCGCCTATTATAATTTAAGTTCCATAAGAGATGGGTTTTGGGTCTATTTCGTTCACTGCTATATCTTCAGTAGTTGGGTATAAATATTTGTTGAATGAAATCCCTAGCTCCCAAGTGGTTCAATTCCAGCATAGCGTATCATTCAAATAAACTAGTTCGGCAGCCAAAAATAATGTGAATCTTTATTATTATTTTACTGTGCTCTAGGTGAAAGTTTACAGTGCAAATTAGTTTCTCATTCAAAATGTTATACACTAATTGTTTTGTAACATTGGTTGCAATTCCTGGAATGTGTCAGCACTCACCTCCTTTCCCTTTCCACCCCAGGTTCCCCATGTTCATTCCTCCAGTTTTCCTGTCCCTTCCTACCTTCTCATCTGTTTTTGGGCAGGTGTTGCCCATTTGGTCTCGTATACTTGACTGAACTAAGAAGTACGTTCCTCACATGTGTTAGTGTTTGTTTTATAGGCCTGTCTAATCTTTGGCTAAAAGGTGGACTTTGGGAGTGTTTTCGAATCTTTATGTGCTGTTAAAGAACATTACAGAAGATGCCAATCAAAACCTAACCAACACTTCTTAAAATTTCCTTCCCATCCCTCCATAATTCTCAGATTCCAGCAGCTTCTTCCTCTAAAGCCTTCACTTCCACGTCTCTCCCTGAAACTTCCCCGGTGCGCTATCTATGCACGTACTTTTCTTTTCCTTCCCCATAGGCCATTCCATTCGTGTCCTCACCAGAACTCACTATCCAGATTTCTGCTTCCACCATCGAGCCACACTAGGACAGCCAGAGAGTCCCCCTCACTCCTATGGAGGGAACTGGGCAGAGTCCTCTAAGAACTGAGCTTCTCTCAATCTGAATGCTTTCCCCAAGAGAAATGTAATAAAGAATTTTTTGGTAATAATTTTGCCCATTTGTTATAAATGCAACCTTAGAGAACAAACAGGCTGGGAGCCCAAATATTTTTTCAAGGAGTCACTATATGTGTTAGTTACTTGAGGTACCTGTATTGTTATTGTTAAGTTACGTATGACCAGCTAGGCAGAGGTAACTCTAAACTCTGGTTTGAGAACCTTGACCTTTCTGAGGTGTGTAAGAGGTGGGAGATGGAACATTACGGGTCACTCTGGAAAGGAAATTGAGTCAAACCCTGACCACCAAGCCCCATACCCAGGTGTTCAGCTCCTGGCAGGGAGGCCTGGCTGGCTAGAGAAGCAGGTTCCAGGGAGCAGCCAGGTTACAAAGTTTTCAGTTCTACAGATCTATTCAGGACAGCTAGTGGCCAAGACTCTGGAGCTAGGAAAATAGGCCATCATCTGGAGAAGAACCCTGAGCACACCTTTCCTTTAGTCTAGGGAACTAGGGAGCAGGGAACAGGATTACCACCTGAAGCCTCACCAGAGGGGAAAAGGGAGAGGTAGGACCAAGGGTGAGCCAACCAAAAAAAAAAAAACATGTTGCCATCAAGTCAATTCCGACTCATAGCAACCCTAATAGGACAGAGTAGAACTGCCTCATAGGGTTTCCAAGGAGCAGCTGGTGGGTTCAAACTGCCAACCTTTTAATTAACAGCTGTAGCTCTTAAACACTGTGCCACCAGGGCTCCCAAGTACCCAGGAATTCTCCTGGGAGCAAGTCATGCACAGCAAAGGAGACTTTGGGTGCAATGGTGGAGTCTTTCAATGGGTCACAATGCAGTCACTGCTCCCAGTGCAGCCTGAGGGGCTCGGCTCTAAGCATGTAAAGCACATGCAGCAAAGCTGCTGATAAAATTCCTTCCTCAGTGGAAATCGGCACAAAATCTGAAGCCGAATGAAGCTTGCAGGTAGGGGCATCAGAGGGCACAGAACAAGTGGAAAAATCATTTAGTTATTCATTCAACAAGTATTTATTGAGTGCCTACCAGTGCCAAGCACTGTTCCTTTTGAAGCTGACTTCCTAATCAAAGAGACAAAACCCCATTTGGAACTAGGCACTACCATGGTCCATCCCCAGTCACCATTCTCATCTGACTTCTCTATACCCACTTGCTCCACAGCTGTGGTGAACTTTCAAAACAAACTTCAGGGATGTCCCTCCAACAGAAAAGTATAATCTGCTTGCATGAGATGTATATATTTAACCCCAGAAAAACTTTAACAATCCAGCCAAGATCACAATGCCTTGAAAAATAATGTCCAGGGCTGATTTTATTATTTCCTAAAACTCTTGGCAGCCTACACAGGATTCCAAGATTCCGAAGGGCACAATTTAAAATCCTTTGTCCTCAGTCAGGCTGACCTTCCAAAGAAGAGGTGGGCACACACTCCATCCCCCAGGCAGCAGTAGCAGTGAGATATATCAAAGTAGAGTGAGCCAGGCTTCATTACAGGAGCTCTGAGGCCTGAACTGGGCCTCCCGGAAGGTCCATGTGGACTTGTAAATAGATGCAGTAAAAGAGTAAATAACGAATTTGTGCAATCGGAGGAAAAAGCTCCAAAGCAGTTCTGGTGATGGGGAGACAACTATTTATAAAAAAGAGCGCCTGAGCGTGCATCTCACCTAGCAGATGTAATGGTTTCATACACATTCATGAATTCTGGTCTCCCAACTCTTCCTCTTTTTCAATCACTATCACAAAAGAGAAAGGAAAAGTCAGAGAGGAGAGGAAGACAGATAAACTTTAAGGGTTCAAATTGCAAACACAATCTACAGTTTGTAAATTGCTTGGAGACCTTTGGAGGGAGAATCAAGGAAATAAAAAGTAGAACATACAGGAATACTGCTGTTCAGGGGAAAGTCTCTGCTCTGGGCATAAAATCTTGTCTGGAGAATGGTCAAGACGCACAATACTGACTAAAGTAGAGATTGCTTTGTATAAAGGGTGTGTCTTGTTCTTCACTCTGCATTCTTCTGGCTCCTGTGGCCATCACCAAGGTCATTTATTTGTGGAAGCTCCAAGGCTCCATGGCTTCAATTATATTAAAAAGTGGGGAGGGGGGTGGGGGAGAACTGCTGGTTCTTTGGCCGTTGCTGCTCCCATCCCTCCCGGGTAGATCCTCTAAGGGTCCAACCTGCAGCCAAGTCAGGAGGTCTCAGAGCTCAGACCCTGGAGTCAGACTTCCTGAATTCAAACCCCAGAGCAGCCACTTTTTGTGTAACTTGCAATTCTTCCAGAAAGAATTTAAGGCATCTTCTACAGGCTTCTCCATGTTGTGCATGTGTGCATGTAGTGCTTTTTAATGTTTTTAGAAATGAACATACACACCCAGCAGATGTAATGGCGCACACGCACGTGCACACACACAGACACACACACACTAGGCTGCCAATGACTTGATGTCAAGTCATGTTACATGCTGGGGTCGTGTGTCCTCAAAGGCAAGTGCATGTTGCTAACTCGAGCTGGAAGGAATGCAGCAGTGCAGCCGAAAAGAATGAGATGAAGATCACAGGCCAGCTTCCTTTCCCACACCAGGTCTGTGTTCAGACCAAGGGCGGTGGAGAGCAAGCAGCCAGCTCAGCTGGGTCACGAGGCACCACTGCCCCTTTCCTGTGAGTGAGACTGACCCCAGGCCCCGGCAAGCTGTTAGGGGGCCCCCCGAGCTGCCGGAAGAGCAGCTCTTCAGAAGGGATGCGAGATGAAGGTCGTACCCATTTGTGTTTAGCCCTGGCCTCGCGGCGGCTCCGTGAATCCTTGGCCCAGGGCCAGCTTGGATAATTACATTTCACCTGCCCAAACTCTCCCGTGGTTTCCTTGAGAGATGGAATCCTCCTCCATGGCCGCCGTGCTCCAGAACATAAATACTTTCTGAAAGGCAGTGGCTACTTTCTATGCCTGGGCAGCTGAGGTTTTGTTCCTTAAAAGGAGAATCCTATTGTAACGACACACTGGCATTCCTTCAGCAAACATTTATTAAGCACCTACTTAATAAGTGCTCATCACTGAGTGCTGGAGGTGCAAAGATGAATAAGACAACAAATTTTTTTTTGGCCCTGGAGAGGCTCACAGTCTAGTAAGAAAACCATCAATATAGGTAGTGTATTTAAACTGTGCCAGATTAAGGGGAGGGCATGCGGGCAGTGGGAGCCCTCGTGGTACAGTGGTTAAGAGCTCAACTGCTAACCAGAAGGTCAGCAGTTGGAACCCACCAGTCGTTCCTTGGAAACCCTATGGGGCAGTTCCACTCTGTCCTATAGGGTTGCTATGAGTTGGAATCGACTAGAAGGCAATGGGTCTGGTTTTTGTATTTTTTTTAATAGGGGCAGCCACCAGGAGAATAAAGCTCAATGGCGTGCCATATTCAATATGTATCAAAAAATTGACTAAAATATTATCAAAACAAACTAAATGTCCAGTAGCTAATGTAAGTTTATATAGATGTTCCCAAACTATGCGCCCTCGATATAAGTAGGGTACAGAAACCCCACTGTAGAAACTACTCTGGCATTTAAGAAACCACTTAAGGCTTTAACCTCACACAGATCTTCAGCACTATGCTAAGAACACTCCAGTTTACAAGGCTGCATCCCAAGTGGGAGGAGCCCTAGTGGTTAAGCAGTCGGCTGCCAACCCAAAGGTAGGCTGTTCCAAACCAGCCTCTGTGCAGGAGAAAAATGTGGCAGCCTGCTTCCATAAAGATTTACAGCCTTGGAAACCCTCTGGGGTAGTTCTACTCTGTCCTACAGGGTCACTATGAGTCGGAATCGACTCCACTGCAATGGGTTTTTTTTTTGGTATCCGAAGCTGTGCCAGTCAGGTGATGGAAGCTGTTAGGAAGCGTCGACTGACAAGGGTCAGTGTGCTCCAAAGTCAGAATCATGTGCTCCAAAAGCAAATAATCTACAAAGTGCAGTATCAAATTTGTGGGTTGCTCTACGAATTTTACTTGCTGCTGGTGACAGTTAATAGTTGAGAAAGAAGTTTTAGTAAACTAAAATTTATAAAAACTTATCTGAGATTTAATATGACAAACAGGCTTGAATTCTCTTGCAATCTTAGCAACTGAAAACAGTGTAGTCCAAAAAACAGATCTGAAACAATTGAAATTTTTGCACTTAAAAGAAAAAAATTTTTTTCAGAAAAGTGTCTTTTATAAGTTTCCAAATATGTAGTTACTTATATGATTACACGCTTTGGTATCTGACTGTTTCATGTTAACAAAAATTTGTCTTTTTTCTAAGTACCAGTTATAATTGGGGTGGACTGCCCATGTTTATTTTGTGATCCATAATAGTTGTAATAATAATGATGATGTGATCACTAAACGTGATTTATATGTTTAATGTAGTCTGTGTGCAATGTTTGTTACTTAGTATATTTTTATTACATATTTTCCCCAATTTGCTATTTAAAATAATACTTTTTTTTTCTGGCACTATTATATTAAAGGACGCTGTCAACATCCTCTGCCCCAGAGCATGAAAGTATCTTCATCCAGCCTTGTCTTTAAAAATGGAGTATGGCTTCTGACAGGGATCACAATAGAGGGTCCCGGACAGAGCTAGAGAAAAATGTAGAACAAAATTCTAACTCACCAAAAAACACCAGACTTACTGGCCTGACAGAGACTGGAGAAACCCCGAGAGTATGGTCCCCGGACACCCTTTTAGCTCAGTAATGAAGTCACTCCTGAGGTTCACCCTTCATCCAAAGATTAGACAGACCCATAAAACAAAACGAGACTAAAGGGTCACACCAGCCCAAGGGCAAGGACTAGAAGGCAGGAGGGGACAGGAAAGCTGGTAATAGGGAACACAAGGTCAAGAAGGGAGAGTGTTGACATGTCATGGGGTTGTTAACCAGTGTCATAAAACAGTATGTGTACTGTTTAATGAGAAGCTAGTTTGTTCTGTAACCCTTTATCTAAAGTACAATTTAAAAAGAAATGGAGTATGGCTGGAAGATGGAACAGAGATTCTAAATTTCCTTGGAAGAATCCAGGAAGATTCCAAGAGTCAGTGGTGTTGAGCTGAGCTGTTAAATAGAACCTCTATACGCAGCTAAGAACATTCGAGGCAGTGGGCAAATACACATGCAGAGCAATGGGGCATGAAAAGGCATGGCATTGACAGAATAAGAGGTAGAGTGGCAAGAGCATATGGTACGAAAAAAAGGGTAGGAAGAAGGGAGGCTGAAAATAGTCTCTGGTTAGGTTGTGAGGCACCTGGAATGTCATGCTAAGGAATCTGCCTATAGCATTTGGTTTTTAAGCAGTGGAGCAACTGATCCATTCATATTTTACTAATGTCACACTGCGGCACTGTGCAGAGAAGAGCGGAGAAACTAAAGAAGCAAAAGCCAGAAAGATGCAACAGAGATATGACACCATCATCATAAACTTACCTAGAAGTAGTGGAAACCTGAAAGAAGATGGAGGCAATCGGCAGTGAGGAAAGAGAAATGGACAGATATAAGCACTGAGGAAGTGGAGTCAACAGGTTCTCAGTGCCTGGTCAGATGAAAAATGAGGGGAGTGGAATCTAGGAGAGTGGGCAACTTGGTAGATGACAGGGACTATTAACCAAAATGCCACAGGAGGACAGAGTGGGGGGAATGGCGGTTCAGGTGGAGATTCCAGAGGCATTTGGAAATGCATGTCTAGGCTCCGTAGCCTCCATAATTTCTCTGCAATGACTGTAGGCCTCATTTTATCAACAAACTTATTTCTAGCAGCTCTAGGCCAGTGGTTCTCAAATATGAATCACCTAAAGGGCATGTTAGGAACCCTGGTAGCTCAATGGTTAAGTGCTCAGCTGCTAACCAAAAGTCAGCCATTTGAACCCACCCTGTGGCTCAGCGGGAGAAAGACCTGGCAATTTGCTTCTGTAGATTACAGCCAAGAAAATCCTACAGGACAGTTCTCCTCTGTCACTTGGAGTCGCTATGAGTTGGAATTAACTTGATGGAACCAAGTCCTCCATGGCACACAACAACCAAGGGCAGGTTAAAACACAGGCTGCTGGACTCTACCCAGTTTCTGATTCAGTAGGTCTGGGGCTCCCCCTCAGAATATGCACTTCTAACATCTTTCCTGTGATGCTCTGGGTAGACTTGAACCTAACCTTTTGGTAAGGTGCCGAGCCTGTGAACTGTCTGCACCACCGAGGACTGCCAGTACGGGTGAAGACCATCAAAAATACTTCCTTTTGACAGCAAAATACCAAGAATTCGGGTCTAACCGCTAAGAGCAAGTGTTTTAATTTGGTGGTTGATTTTTTTTTTTTTTTTCCTTACTCGAATGACAGTTTTTTAAAAACCTTAGCCAATGGTAACAGTTACATGTTTTGAGGGTCTACTATATGCCAGGCATTGTGCTACACATTTTACATACATGATCTCATCTAGTTCTATTAATAATCTTATGGAAGTGAGTACTATTATAGTCCTCATTTCTCAGATGAGAAAACTGAGGCATTGAGTGGTTAAAACTAGCCCAAGGTTTAACTGCCAGTAAATGGAAGACTTACTACAGAGTCTATACTCAAATACTGAATATATTGCCTCCTTTATCATTCCATGTTTTGCTCTATGAAATAGGCTTGCTTACTCCAAGACCAGAATTTTCCACATCCTATTATACCATTAACCTACAGTGATTTGCTGAATCTGCCAGCACATAGCTGGCAACCACAGTGGAGTATAATAATAATCTTTCAGCTTCTTAATAACCCTTGTGCATTGAACAATCAAGAGAACAGAAGGGTCAAGTGGAAGGCAATGCCCTGTAGGCCTATAAATGTGTTTGAAGATTTTCTGTGATAATGCCTGGGGGATAGATGGGCATTCTCAGCATATTAGAGTGTAAGAGCCTCTCACAACATCTGTTCCAACATCTCTAGACAGTACATGTGGTATCATCCTTAAAAACAATTTTCAGAAAGCCTTAAACAATTGTTAAGATTTTTTGGCCACCTCCAAAAAGCAAAGCAAACAAAACAAGCAATTCATGTTCCAGCTCTCTAGATAGAACACGTTGACAGTTATTTAGCCCCAAGGTTACAGGTCTAAACTGAGAGACAGAATGTGTCCTATGTGATCACAGGACATCAGAAATGTTTTACCTGTGTACCAGCGTCATTTTAGTGTAAATTCCCAACAGCTGGGAATGCTTGAGGAAGCCACAGACACCAAGACCCCTACTTCTAAGGAAATTAAGCTCTTTGAAGAGTATAAGTGAGTGCCCTTCTGGAAAAGGCAGTGGTAGAGAAAATTTCAGCAGGAGGACAAACCCCAAACTAACCCAGAGCCAAGACTGACCCAAACATTCCTAGACCCACCAGCAGGGTGAACCTAGAATTAAATCTTATTAACACAGGCAAGGAGCCCTGGTGGCACAATGGTTAAGAACTCAGCTGCTAACCAAAAGGTCAGCAGCTCAAATCCAGCAGCTGCTCCTTGGAAACTGCAGCAGTTCTACTCTGTCCTATAGGGTCGCTATCAGTCAAAATTGACTCAACAGCAACAGGTTTCGTTTGATTTGGTTTATCTTAGACGAAGAATCCAAGGCAAGCCCTCACAGATAAGCCTTCTCCCTACTGACCTTCAATCTCATCACTAGAGCCTAGACTTGAACCTGTCTTTGTGGTTTAGGTTCCAGCACTCATCCTACCTGATTCCTGGAGCTTCTTCTCCCCAGGACCTGGATGCTAGCATCCACCATCTCCATACCTACAGCTAACTAGGTCTTACTCCAAACTGGGCAGAACAGTTCAAAACAGAATGTTGCCTCCTGTCTGAATTCCAGCAAAATCTTGGCTTTAGCTCCTGCTTCCCTGCCCTACACAACCACATCAGTGATTCTTGGATATAGATGCTGTGTCAGAGATTACTAGTCCTCACCAACCCATTTCCTCTTCTCTTGGGCTTGTAGCCTAGTCTTCCCTGTAGTTAGGTGTGGCCGTATGATTCAGTTCAACCAAAGGAAGGTAAGAAGTGGTGTTCCCATTCTGACTCATAAAAACTCCCTTGTTATCTGTTCCAAATGTAAAACACTAAATGATAAAACTACCAGGAGAAAACAATGTGACTTTGAGTTTGGTGATGAATTTCCAGATACAACACCAAAACCATGATCCAGGAAGAGGTGGACTTTAATCTTTATGGAAGATCACCAGGCCTTTCTTCCATGGCACCACTGGGTGGGTTCAAACTGGGAACCTTTAGGTCAGTAGTTTGAGTGCAAACCGCTTGTGCCACACAGGGACCTGATGGTTGTACAACATATTGACCACACACTGAATATACTAAAAACACTTTAAAATGGTGAATTTTATGTTATTTGAATTATATCTCAATTTTAAAAAGCTAAAATGTAAAAAAAGAAAAGTATAAATACTGTAATAAATGATTAAAATTACTGAGTTTAGTAAAGTTGCTCGTCAATATAAAAAATCAACTGTAATTCTACATACAAGCACAAAAAATGTATAACTTTTAAAATTATGCCATTTACACTAGCCTCAAAAAACATCAAACTCCGAGGAATAATATAACAAAATATGTGCATTATCCCTACAGAGAGAACTACAAAACATACCTGAGAGTAATACAGGGATACACCATCTTATGGGTTGGAAGATTTAGTATTGTTTAAAAACTGTTATCAATTCTCCCCAATTTTATCTACAGATTCAGTGAAATCACAGTAAATATTCCATCAAATTATTTTTGTGGAAACTGACAAGATAATTCAAAAATTTATATGGAAGTAAGGGGATCAAGAATACATAAGTAAACTCTGAAGAAAAAGATCAAAGTGGGATGATTTACTCTACTGGATATCAAGACTTCTTATACAGCTACAGTAAAGACAATGTGGCATAAGGACAGACAAATAGAACAATGTAACAGCGTCGAGAAGTTTCCACGCATATATAGACCCTTAATTTATGACAAATGGGCACTTTGCAAAAAATGATGGTAGATCAACTGGATATCCATATACAAAAAAACAAATGTTTCTTAGGATAAGTTGAACCCTTGCTCACACCATACCAAATAATAATAATAAATTCCAGGTAGATTATAGATTTTAGGATAAAAGATACAGTGTCTTAGTTATCTAGTGCTGCTATAATAGAAATACCACAAGTGGATGGCTTTAACAAAGAGAAATTTATTTTCTCACAGTTTAGGAGGCTAGAAGTCTGAATTCAGGGTGCCAGCTCTAGGGGAAGGCTTTCTCTCTCGGCTCTGGAGGAAAGAAGGTCCTGGTCTCTTCTGAGCTTCTGCTCCTGGGTAATCTTCATGTGGCTGGAATCTCCCTTACCCTATATTTGCTTACTGGCTTGCTTGTTTAATCTCTTTATATTTCAAAAGAGATTGATTAAAGATATACCCTACACGAATCATGCCTCATTAACATAACAAACCCAACCCACTGCCAAATCGGATTATAAACACAGGCATAGAGGTTAGGATTTACAACATATATTTGGTGGTAGTGAGGTACAGGGGACATAATTCAATCCATAACACACAGCAATACGGCTTCCAGAAGATAATACAGAAAAATATTTTCATGACCTTGGGATACAGAACGACCTCTTAAATACGATTTCAAAAATATTAATCATAAATGGAATATTGCTAAAGTAGACTATATTAAAATTAAGAACTTCTGTTTATGGTATTTAACTATTAAAAGTGAAAATGCAAGCCAACAGAGTGAAAGAGTATCTTCTAGGTACATAAAACTGCCACAGGGCTTATATCCAGTGTGTATATGCACATATTCACGCACGCCCCCAACACATAAACAAAAGGACAACCCAAGAGAAAAAAAATAGACAAGAAATTGAAACACTCTATAAAAGAGAACATAGAAATGGTCAATACATTTAAAATGTGTTCAACTTAACTAATCATCAGAGAAATACAAATTAAAAGACACAATGAGGCATCGATATACCTTCACCAGAATCACTAAATTTAAAAGATAGATGATACCCAGTATTAGTAATGATGTTGGGGGAACTGGAACTCTCATACATTATTGGCGGGAGTATAAATTAGACTAACTATTTTGAACCTTCATTTGCTGATGTAACAACTCAAAATGAGAAGCAACAGCTGCAAACATCCATTAATAATCAGAACACAGAACGTACAAAGTATGAATCTAGGAAAACTGTAAGTCGTCAAAAATGAAATGGAAAGCATAAAGATTGAAATCCTAGGCATTGGTGAGCTGAAATGGACTGGTATTGGTCATTCTGAGCCGGACAATAATATGGTCTACTATGCTGGGAATGACAAATTGAAGAGGAATGGCATTGCATTCAGCATCAAAAAGAACATTTCATGATCTATCCTGAAGTACAACACTGTCAGTGATAGGATAATATCCATACACCTACAAGAATTACTAGTCCTCACCAACCCATTTCCTCTTCTCTTGGGCTTGTAGCCCAATAATACAACTATTATTCAAATTTATGCACCAATCATTAACGCCAAAGATGAGGAAATTAAAGATTTTTACTGACTTCTGCAGTCCAAAATTGATCAAACACACAATCAATATGCATTGATAATTACTAGTGATTGAAAATGCAAAACTGGGAAACAAAGAAGGATCAGTAGTTGGAAAATACAGCCTTAGTGATAGAAATGACTCTGGAGATCACATGATAGAATTTTTCAAGACCAGCGACTTAAACCAAGTACCTTTTTTCAATAACATAAATGGTGACTATACACGTGGACCTCACTGGATGGAATACACAGGAATCAAATCAACCACATCTGTGGAAAACAACAATGGAGAAGCTTAGTATCATTAGTCAGAACAAGGCCAGGGACCGACTGTGGAAGAGACCATCAATTTCTCATATGCAAGTTCAAGCTGAAGAAAATTAAAAGAAGTCCATGAGAGCCAAAGTATGACCCTGAGTATGCCCCACCTGAATTTACAGACCATCTAAAGAATAAATTTAGCACACTGAACACTAATGACTGAAGAACAGACGAGTAGAGAGATGACATCAAGGACATCATACATGAAGAAAGCAAACGGTCATTAAAAAGAAAAAAGAAAGAAAAGACTAAAATGGATGTCAGAAGAAACTCTGAAACTTGCTCCTGAACATATAGTAGCTAAAGCAAATGGAAGAAATGATGAAGTAAAAGAGCTGAATGGAAGATTTACATGGGCGGCTCAAGAAGACAAAGTAAAGTATTATAATGAAATATGCAAAGACCTGGAGTTAGACAACCAAAAGGGAAAAACACACTCTGCATTTTCAAGCTGAAAGAACTAAAGAAAAAATTCAAGCCTTGAGTTGCAATTTTGAAGGAGTCTATTTGCAAAATATTGAATGATGCAGGAATCCTCGAAAAGAAGATGGAAGGAAAACAGAGTCATTGTACCAAAAAGAATTGGTGGACGTTGAACCATTTCAGGAGGCAGCATATGACCAAGAACCAATGGTATTGGAAGAAGAAGTCCAAGTTGCACTGAAGGCATTGGCAAAAAACAAGGCTCCTGGGATTGACCGAGTACCAGTCAAGATGTTTCAACGAACGGATGCAACTCGGGAAGCACTCATTCGTCTGTGCCAAGAAATTTGGAAGACAGCTACCTGGCCAACCTACTGGAAGAGATCCATATTTCTGCCCATTCCAAAAAAGGTGATCCAACAGAATGTGGAAATTATCAAACAATATCATTAATATCACAAGCAAGTAAAATTTTGCTAAAATTATTCAAAAGGCACCTGCAGCAGTACATCAACAAGGAACTGCCAGATATTTAAGCCAGATTTAGAAGAGGACGTGGAACAAAGGATATCACTGCTGATGTCAGATGAATCTTGGTTGCAATACTAGAAAGATGTTTACCTATGTTTTATTGGCTATGCAAAGGCATTCGACTGTGTAGATCATAGCAAATTACGGAGAATGGGAATTCCACAACACTTAATCGTGCTCATGTGGAACCTGTACACAGACCAAGAGGCAGTCATTCAAACAGAACAAGTGGATACTGCATGGTTTAAAATCAAGAAAGGGGTGTGTCAGGGTTGTATCCCTTCACCATACTTATTCAATCTGTATGCTGAGCAAATAATCTGAGAAGCTGGACTATATGAAGAAGCCAGGATTGGAGGAAGACTTATTAACAACTGGCGATATGCAGATGACACAAACTTGCTTGCTGAAAGCGAAGAGGACTTGAAGCACTTACTGATGAAGATCAAAGACTATAGCCTTCAGTATGGATTGCACCTCAGTATAAAGAACAAAAATCCTCACAACTAGACCAGTAAGCAACAACATGATACATGGAGAAAAGACTGAAGTTGTCAAGGGTTTCATTTTACTTGGATCCACAATCAATGCCCATGGAAGCAGCAGTCAAGAAATCAAACGACATAATGCATTGGGGAAATCTGCTGCAAAAGACTTCTTTAAAGTGTTAAAAAGCAAAGATGTCACTTTGAGGACTAAGGTGCGCCTGGCCCAAGCCATGGTATTTTTAATCACCTCAAATGCATGTGAAAGCTGAACAATGAATAAAGGAAGACTAAAGGATTGATGCCTTTGAATTATGCTGTTGGTGAAGAATACTGAATATACCATGGACTGCCAGAAGAATTAACAAATCTGTCTTGGAAGAAGTACAGCCAGAATGCTCCTTAGAAGCGAGGATGGAGACTTCATCTCACATACTTTGGACATGTTATCTGGAGGGACCAGTCCCTGGAGAAGATCATGCTTGGTAAAGTAGAGGGTCAGTGAAAAAGAGGAAGACTGTCAACAAGATGGACCAACACAGTGGCTGCAACAATGGGCTAAAACATAGCAACAACTGTGAAGATGGCACAGGACCAGGCAGTGTTTCATTTCATTCCATTGTACGGAGGGCCACTATGACTCAGAACTGACTGAACGGCACCTAACAACAACATTTTGGAAAACTTTTTGGCATTATCTACAACAGTTGAGTATGTTCAAACTCTATTACCCAGCACTTTCACTCCTACTGAACAAAAATGTGTACACACGTGCACCAAAAGATATGCACAAGTACATTTACAGCAGCATTATTTAAAATAACAAACTGAAAACCTAAATCTCCCTCAGCACACAATGGAATGAACATACAAATTGAGGTCTACTCATACAATGCAATACTATCAGAAACAATGAATGAACTCCAGAGACACAAAATCTCATAAATGTAATAATGGACAAAAGAAGTCAGATACACAAGAATAAATACCATCTGATTTCATTCATATAAGATTCAGAAACAGTCAAAATCTCTAGTATTACAAGTCAGGCAAGCGGTTACATTGAGAAGAAGGGAAGAGTAGTGATTGGAAAGAAAATGAAACTGTGATAATGTTCTATTTCTTGAGCAGGAAATAATCCCACTGTATGAACTGCTTAACTATGTTTTTTAAATATAGAAGGAAGTAGCAGTTCTCATCTTCAGTTATGTGTGCCACATAACTTTGTATTGCCATGGACCATATAACAGTCTGCCATGTAAATTAATCTAGAGTCTACTGATTTGCGTACCATACCCGTGGTCCACATTCTGCCACCACAAATATGCACTTCGATCAACTACTACCTCCCTAATCAACTTTATTTTGTCCCCATATGTACATTGAGCTTAAGGGATTTTGAACTTTTAATTTTAAAAACAATTGCTATTAGCACATTCATAATCTCTTTTAAACATCAGAATTGTAATAAACCAAAGCCAAGCCTGCCCACGGAAAGTCCGTAAGCAGACATAAATGAGAAAGTTCTAAATTCCTGCAATGTATATAACCTGTTACACAAGCACAGAAATACTGACCATGTGTGTAAGGTAAAAAAAATATTTTCAGAAAACAGAACCAAAATATAGGCCTGTGACTTTGTGAGCAACAGAACTGCTGCTTTACATAACAGCATAAAGTGTTTCTCTTCTAAGTGTTTCTTAGACTAAAAGCTAAGCATTCCTTTATGTGGGGTCCCTCAGACCTGGCAAATATATTCATTACTTGGGGATAGGCAAAAGTTTCTTAAGACACAGAAAGCAGTAACTCTGAAGAAAACATACTGGGAATTTAGACTTCTGCAAAATCAACAACTTCTGCTCATTAAAAGACAAGATAAAAGTGAATGGGTAAGCCACAGACCAGAAAGAAAATATGTACAGAATTTGTACCTGTCAAAGGATTGATATAAAGAACTCTCATAACTAATAAAAAGAAAAACGTGTTAAAACATGGACAAAAGATCTAGACACTTCACAGAAAAAGATATACAAATGACCTATAAGCACACAAAAAACATGCTCTACATCATTAATCATCAAGGAAACACAAATTAAAACTATAAAAAATACCACAGACCACCAAATAGAAATGGACAAAATTAAAATGTTTGATAACATTAATCCCTGGCAAGGATGTGGAGCAACTGGAACTCTCATACATTGTTGTACAGTGTACAATCGTAGAACCACTTTGGGGGAAAAGATCCATTAGTTCTTCATAAAATTACATCTATTTGTTTTATTCACTGTTTCTTTAGAGCCTAAGATAATGCCTGACCTATAGTTGGCGCTCAATATTTGTTGAATGAACAAATGAATAAATATCACCAGGAATGTTAATTATTCCTTGGGCAAAAACTACAAAAGGCTTTTGGCAGGAGGGGCATTTTTGGAACACATTATTCCATTTCCAACATGCCACTTGTGATTTGAGGTAGATTTTAGTGGAAAGGTGCCTATGCTTAAAGGAACAGACAAAAAAAATGCATTTCTCCACTTTTTTGATATTTGCTCACAGGGAGGCTGGAATTTCCACTGAAAATTTACCTAACCCACATATCTAGTTTCTCTCCAGCCCTTAAGTGATACTCTGGGGTAGGAAGAGTGAGTAATCTGATAAATCAAGAGTTTGATATTCATTTGGCCACATTTTACTCGTGGACTGAGTTTACTAGTTTACTAGATCACTGAGTTAAACTGGTTATGATGTTGCCAGCTTCTTGTCTCTTTTTGTTAAGGAGATCTGGTAGGTCTTGACTTCCTCAGTGCCACCAATGACTGGGTGGGTGAGGCAGGCCTATAGGACTCATCCATGCTTCATGTTGGGTAAGAAGACTAACAATCTGCTTTGCAAGTCCAGTCAAGTCTCTGCAGGCAGGCCTGAGTAGATTCAGGGTGGGAAGTTTTAGGAACCTTGAACTAAGGGTTATAGGATGTTTGCACAGATTAATAAAATCTGTACTAATGACCCATTTGGACACGAATCATTGAATATATACTGTATAAGTCAAAACACTAGAGGAATTCTGAACTCCTAACTCACAGAAAATATAAAAGGAAAAACACAAAAACAATGTAATACTCCATTGTACTAAATAACTTATTTTAATAAGTTGGTCTTTCATACAAATATAAATCAAGATCCCTACCATTTCAACTACAGTTGAATTCAAACATCAAAAAGAAGTCAATACTTAGTAAGATGTTAATTTTGAAAAAGTTTTTTTTAACTACAAGGTATCAAATATAATACAGAACTCTTAAATATTTAATGTAACAATTTTAAAAATACATTTCTTAGCACTCCAATGCTACAAAAGCTCCCTCCCAAAAAAACCTTTTTTTAAAACAAGTAAAAGTTTAGTACCTGTTGGTGTGTACAGTTGTTAAAATTTTTTTTTAAAAAAAACTTATAACATGAATGTAATCTGAATACTTCTAAACCATCCAAAACTACCTGGTACTTACTCTTTGCAGGTAGCAGGTTCATGGTTGTGATGGAAAAAATCATGTTGCAGGTTTAAAGTTACAACTGGAGTTTTAAACCACAGAATAAAGCAAGAAAATCTAACATTACTTAGTACCTTTTCTTGTTTTTTTTATTATGCATTACAGAACCAAATTTAATGTCATCACTCTTCATTCAAATGGACTACCATGTAAGGTTTTGGTTTCTCTATTTCTTCTTGGTTGGCTGGTTACTATCAAATGTTCAAGGACAATTCTCATTAGAGCCAAGCATTTTCACATAAAGGTAACTAGTTTTAATTTAAAATAAAATATATATGTACATGTAGATTAAAATATAACAGACACATGCAAACTAGTGAGAGATGTTCAATCAGAAAACTGGAAAAGTGTTCACTAGATAGGAGACACAGAGGGAAATTTTTTAAATTAAGAGGATATATGTTTTCTTTTTAATCATTAAGATAGTAACTGCCACCAATGTATTCACGGCAACTAAGATCAGAAGGAAGTTAAGAATGTTTGAAACCCTGAGAAGAATAATTTCTCCTCCAGCTAAAACAAGTAAGCTTTAAAGAGACAGAAAAAAAATAAGTTTCAAACAAAAACAAAAAAACCCATGGAATAGTAATTTATTAAAAACTACACCTTTGAATTTCTTTAGGGGGGAAAAAAAAACAGGTAGTTTTTAAAACAAGAGCGTAAGATACCATTGTTTTTACCCAAATAACGCACACTTTCTGCATTTGTTTGTCGGCCACGCCCTCCCCCCTTGAGGTATTTTTGTAAGCACGCTATGCTCATTTTTTTTTACAGCAATATGTGGAAGAGGACTGGCATGGCAGCGCTTGTGAGGGTGCCTCACAAGGGCAGGGCATGGCCAGCAAACGCAGAGGGTGCGTGTTATTTGCGTAAAAATATGGTAGGCTCCAGTTCTAAACTCATATTAAAACTCAGTTCTCATCGAAAAATAATACTACTAGGAATAAAGTTAAATAAAATTTCAGATATTTTCCATTTAATATGCACAAAATACAATGTTTACATCTGAAACATAAACTAGTAATTTATTTTCATTCATAATATAAAGCATTTTAGGAAAAGTTTACTCTTTACAGTGCTCAAAATTAAACAGGAATTGTTTTCCATACCTAGGAAATTATAATTGTAATATGAAACAAAATTTAATTCTACTGAACTATAGTTCAAATAAATTCAAATAAAAATATGTATGAAAATACCTAAATAAAAAGTTTTAGATTTTTGTTATTTTTTTCAACGCTGTTAGGTTTACTTTCTGTAACATGTTTTTAATCTAGCCTTATTTTATCAATATAAAACTATTAAAATAATCACAGTAGAATCTTTTATATTTAACTAGAAAAACAGTTTCACATGATACACTCACAGCATTCAAGGATTACAATCCATAAAAGGGTTATCTCCCTGAAACAGAAAGAAGTTCTTTCTTTTTGTCACCTTCATTCCTTACATAAAATCTTTATTTCACATCATTTACACAGAAATATTTACCAATCTGACAGGTAGATAAGAAAAAAAATTTTTTTTTTTTTTTGCTTTCTAGAACTCAGCAAGTAAATTTACTCAGTCTTCTTACTGTGCTTCTTTTTAAGCTTGTCTGAAGCATCAGCTGTAGGTTTTGAGGTGGATGAACCAGTGCCATTGGATTTAGTTTCATTTTTCTTTACACGTGGTGAAAATCGTTGATGACAGCCAAACAGCATACGACCCAGTGCATCCTCAAAAGGAGCAAAAGACACAGTAGAAGTCTCTGTAAGCATCATGGTTATCTAGGGAAAAAAGTTCAGTTTTGAATTTAAGTATGCTTCCTGCTTCTCAGAACTGAGAGGAGAAAATAGAAAGGATCCAAAACGTATTCTTAAACTTCACGTGCAAGTAAAGTAAACTAAGCTAGGTTCTAGGCAAACCTCTGTTCCATTTGTGGGTGCCAAATGAGCAGTGTAATCATTTTCACAAAAATACATTTAGCATTCAAAGAAAATAAAACATCTATAGTCTACAGGCAAATGACGAATAACACCTATTATTTTACTATGTGCTTACTGTGTGCGAGAACTGTGATAAGTGCTTTAAATTCTCTTTAAATTTAATCCAACAACTATTCTATTACGACCTTCATCATACAGATGTGGAACTGATGCACCGACTGAGAGGTTAAGAAACTTGCCAGAGTCACAGAGCTAATAAGTGATAAAGCGGTTTGGAACACCCAGAGTTTGAATTCAGTCATTAAATACACTGCATTCTATCATTACCTAAAAGTCACAGGACTTTCAATGAATCACAGAACACTGCTCCTAGAAGGGATGTTAAAAACCTTCTAATTACCCAATGTCCTTATTTTATATATAAGGAACCAACACCTTGAGAGGTGGCGTGGAGAGTGCTCCCAATCCTTTACCTGGCAAAACGCAGTGTTCAGAGATCTTTAAATGTGCCCAAGAAATTAGACTGGTGCCAAAATGGATTGGAGAGGGTAGAGTTTAGGGTCTAAAATAGCCCAATTCCTCCAGCAGATCTCAGATAATGAATCAAACTAGAAATTTTTGGTATCAAATTTTCACAAGAGGCCCCTACATAATCTACTTGCTGTACAAAATGAAATCAAGAATGAATGCTTCTTAACTGCAATGTAGTCTAGGTAGAGGGAAGCTGGAGGCAAAATAGACTCTCATCACTAAAGGAACGGTAAGTAAAATGCACACTGTGCAACAGTTAAAAGTAATGAACTAGAAAAGTAACAGAAAGATTCTTAAAATATAATCTTCAGTGAAAATGACACACAAAACAAGATCTATAGTGCACTATTATTTACATAAAATTAAAAATGCACACGCACACACAACATTGTGAATGTGCTAAATCCTACTGAAATGCATATTTTGAAATGGTTTGTTTCGTTATGTGATTTCACCTAAATAAACACATACACACACACAAACACTTTTTAAAATGCATGCACGTGGGAGACAGCCCAAGACAGTGGCTTAGTCAAACACACCATGCTATCCCCCTATAGCAAAGACCTGAGAAACCAAGTGAAACAGATACAGATGACAATCCTGGAACCCTGATGAGCATCAAACGGAAGGATAAAGAATTAGATCAAACAGTGACTGAAAGGAGAAACTGAATGAAAACAACAAACGAGGAGAGATATAGAACGAAGGTGCCCTGCCAGCTAGCCCAGTGCAGCATGGCCACCTGAAAACAAAATCAGCAGCAATCCTGGGTGAAAAGCACAGGAAGGCAACTTCACGGAATTCCCAAGAGAAGACAGAGAAACTGTGTAGACATACCCAGAGTGAAGCAAGGTGAGCAGGACGTGAATCTAAGGAGGGAAAGTACGTGAAGGAAGATGAGAGCTCCAGGGATCCTGGAGTCCAGAGAGCAGGGAGAGAGCCAAGATCCAGAGACAGGACTACTCAGCAGTGGAGGTCCCTGACCATTAGGATGGGTGGCACACACAAAGTAACAGATCCACAGAGTGTCAGCAGGAGGTCCCCCACCTGGCCGGGTACTGGGCAACTTCCCACTCCTCACACTTGGTTGGGACCAGGTCCTAACTGCTGGCTGCAGCCAATGGGAATGCCCAGGAACCCATGCCCGGTGACCAGAAGAGCACACTCCCCCTCCCCCCACCATCCTGGTGATAAGCAGCACGAATCTTCCCACCCCTGCCACCCTGCCCACATAAGGACTGTGGTACAAGCCCCCTTCTCCCCTCCTACCCAACCCCGCCCCACTCGCCACCCCTCCTGCTCACCCAGCAGGTGGCAGTGAGCACTCCTGCGCTGCTGGTTGCCCACCACACACACCTGCTTGCCGCCCCTCCCACCCAGTGAGCGGCAGAGAGCACTCCACGCTCCCGGTCACCTGCAAAACCTCTACACCCACAGCACCACCCACCCAGCAAGCAGCAGGGAATGCAACGTGCTGCTAGTCACCTACCATACTGCCCTGCCCATCACCCTGCCCACCCAGCAAGTAGTAGTGAATGCATTCACCACGCCAGTCACCTGCTAGACCGCACCACCTGCCACATATCCCACCCACCGCCCTGCACACCCAGCAAGTAGCAGTGAGCACTTCCATATAGCTAGTCATCCACCACACCCTCAGGCCCACCAACCAGCCCAACTGGCGAGCAGCAGAGAGTGCTCCCATGTCCCCAGTCACCCACCACACCATCCCACCCACTGCCCTTCCCACTGGGTGAGCGTCAGTGAGCATTGCTGCGTGGCTGGTTGCCCACCATACCCCCTGGCCCACCGCCCCACCCACCCAGCAAGCACCATCACATTTTCTGTGCCACTGGAATGACTACAGGTGGCAGCCCGCTCCTGCCCAGCCTGCCCCAGGTGCCCCGCATGCTTGGAGAACAGTGACGTGTGCTCGCCCTGCCCACTGCTGCCCCGCCCACCTGGCAACAGGTGGTAAGCATTCCCATGCCACCAGACCATTGATCAGCAGAGCACGCCTGCCCCACCCACCCTAATATAGGAAAACAAAACAAAAAATCAGGACAAAACAAACAATCAATAAATACATAAACAAAATAATACCTTAATGCCTCAGAGACAGCAGACAATAACAAATCATATGAAAAAACAGGATAAGATGGCTCCCACAAGTGAGCAAAATAAAGGGAAAGAAAATCTTCCTGAGGGAGAAATGACAGTAGAACTACCTAAGAAGGAATTCAAAAGGTTTATATTCAGGATCCTCAAAGAGATCAAGGAAAACACAGAAAAAACCCTTGAAGAATTCAGGAAAATAATACAAGAACAAAATGACAGACTCAATTAGAAACCATACAAAACAACAACTAGATTAAAAAAACAACAACAACAACAACTAGAAATTCAGAAGATTAACAATATCAGAAACAGATAAATGAATGGATGGACACAGAAGTAGAACTGAATCAATAGAAGAATCAGTGAAATAGAGGATAAACCCTTTGATACTAATTCATCTGAGGAACAATCAGAAAAAAGAATGAAGAAAAACGAAGAAAGCCTAAGATGTGGTATACCATTAAGAGGAATAATTTATGTGTAATAGGAATTCCAGAAGAGGAGGGGGAAAAAGGCACAGAGAGAATTTTTGAAGATACAGTGGCTGAAAACTTCCCAAATATCATGAAAGATGAGAAGGTTACAATCCAAGAAGCTCAGCAAACCCCACACAGGATAGCTCCCCGTAAAAATTCACTGAGACATATCATAATCAAACTTTCCAAAACCAAAGACAAAGAATTCTGAAAGTAGCTCATGAAAAACAAAGTATCACTTACAAAAGGGCGCCAATAAGACTAAACGCTGATTTCTCATCATAAGCCATGCAGACAAGAAGGCAATGGAATGATATATATAAAATCCTGAAGAAAAAAAATTGCTAATCAAGAATCACATATCCAGCAAAACTGTCTTTCAAAAACAATGGTGAAAATAAGACATTCCCAGATAAGCAGAAACTAAGGGAATTTGTAAAAACCAGATCAGCCTTACGAGAAATATTAAAGGAAGTCCCTCGGAGAGCAGGCCAATGACATCACACAACAACATGAGCTACCAAACCACTGGCTCAAAGAAGAAATGAAACATGAAATTAAAAAATTCTTAGAAATCAAATGAGAATGAAGACAGAATACACCAAAACCTCTGGGACACAGCAAAAGCAGTGCTCCGAAGAAAATTTATAGCAATAAATGTACACATCAAAAAAGGCAAAAGGTACAAAATCAGTAACTTAACCCAATAACTTGAACAAACAGAAAAGGAAGAGCAAAAGAAGTCCATAGTCACCAGAAGAAAGGAAATAATGAAGATCAGAGCAGAAATAAATGAATTAGAAAAACAACAGAAAGAATCAACCAAATTAAAAGTTGGTTCTTTGAGAGGATCAATAAAACGGACAAACCATTGGCCAAAATGACAAAAAAAAATTGAAAAGATGCAAATAATGAAAATAAAAATGAAACAGGAGCCATAATAACAGAACCAAGCGAGATAACGAGGATTACAACAGAGTATTATGAAAAATTGTACACTAACAAATCTGAAACCCTAGAAGAAATGGACAAATTCTAGAAACACACTATCTACCTAAACTAACACAAATAGAGATAGAAAACCTAAATAGATCTGTAACAGAAGAAGAAAACTGATGATGTCATAAAAAAAAACTCCCAACAAAAAAAGACTCCAGCCCAGATGGCTTCACTGGAGAGTTCTACCAAGCATTCAAAGAGTTGACGCCAATTCTACTCAAACTATTCCAGAACACAGAAAAGGAAGAGATACCATATTTTTATGCAAATAACATGTACCTTCTGAGTTTGTTTGCCGGCCGCGCCCTCCCCCCTTGAGGCACCCTCAAAAGCATCATCATGCCAATCCTTCTGCATACAGTGCTATAAAAAAAATTAGCATAGTGCACTTACCAAAATACCTTGTGGGGGGAGGGCGCAGCCAGCAAACAAACACAGAAGGTGCATGTTATTTGCATAAAAATACAGTACTCCTGAATTCATTCTATGAAGCCAGCAAAGCCTTGATACCAAAGCCAGGCAGACACAACAAAAAAAGAAAATTACCAACCAATACCCCTCATGAATACAGACGCGAAGAATTCTCCACAAAATTCTAGCCAACAGAAAACAACAGGATATCGAAAAAATAATACATCATGGTCAGGTGGGATTCATACTAGGGATACAAGGGTGGTTCAACATTAGAAAATCAAACAATGTAATCCAACACATAAATATAGTAAAGGAAAAGAAGCACATGATCATCTCAATTGATACAGAAAAGTCATTTGATAAAATCCAACATCCTTTCCTGATAAAACTCTCAACCAAATAGGAATAGAAGGGAAATTCCACAACATAATTAAAGGCATATATATAAAACCAACAGCCAACATTATTCTCAACAGAGAAAGATCGAGAGCATTCCCTCTTGAGAACAGAAACAAGACAAGGATGCCCATCATCACTCTTACTCAATATTGTACTGGAAGTTCTATCCAGAACAGTGAGGCAAGAAAGGGAAATAAAGGCATTCAAATTGGTAAAGAAAAAGTAAAACTATCCCTATTTGCAGATGACATGATCCTATGCATAGAAAATCTCAGATATTCCACAAGAAAGTTACTGGACTAATAAAAGGGTTCAGCAAAATGGCAGGATACAAGATCAACTTACAAAAATCAGTTGCAGTCCTCCATACTACAAGGAGAACTTCAAAAAGGAAATCAAGAGAACAATACCACTTACAGTATCTCCCAAAAGGATAAGATACCTAGGAATAAATCTAACCAAGGATGTAAAAGACTTATACAAGGAAAAGTATGAAACACTACTGCAAGAAACCAAAAGAGACCTACATAAATGGAAAAACATACCATGCTCATGGACTGAAAGACTTAGCATTGTGAAAATGTCAATACTACCCAAAGTGATCTATAGATATAATGCAATCCCAATCCAAATCCCAACATTCTTTAACAAAATGGAAAAACTAATCTCCAACTTTATATGGAAAGGAAAGAGGCCCCAAAGAGTTAAAGCATTATCAAAGAAGAAGAACAAAGGAGAAGGCCTCACACTTCCCAATCTCAGAATTTACTATATAGCCACGGTAATCAAAACAGCCTGGTACTGGTATAACAACAGACACATACACAAATGAACAGAATTGAGAACCCAGAAGTAAATCCATCCAGCTATGGACAAACTGATCTTCTACGAAGGGTCGAAGTCCATTCAATGGGGAAGAGATAGTATCTTTAACAAATGGTGCTAGCAAAACTGAATATCCATTTGCAGAAAAATGAAACAGGACCCACACCTCACACCATACACAAAAACTAACTCAAAATGGATCAAAGACCTAAATGTTAAACCTAAAATTATGAAGTTCCTGGAAGATAACATAGGGACAAAGCTGGGCCCTCATTTATGGCATAAATACACTGTCAAACAGCTAAAAATACACAAACAACAGAAGATAAGCTAGATAACTGAGACCTCTTAAAATTTAAATACTTATGCTCATCAAAAAAGTTACCAAAAGAGTAAAAAGAGAACCTACAGACTGGGAAAAAAAATTTGGCAACGACATATCTGACAAAGGTCTAATCTCTAAAATATATAGGAAACTTCAACACCTCAACAACAAAAAGACAAACAATCCAATAAAAAAAAAATGGGCAAAGGACATGAGCAGGCACTTCACCAAAGAGGACATTCAGAAAGCTAACAAACACATTTTTTGATCATTAGCCATTACAGAGATGCAAATCAAAACTACAATGAGATACTATCTTACCCCTGCAAAAATGGCAATGATCAAAAAAACAGAAAACAACAAATGCTGGTGAGGCTGTGCGGAGATAGGAACTCTTACACACTGCTGGTGGGATTGTAAAATGGTACAACCACTATGGAAGATGGTATGGCGCTCCCTCAAAAAGCTAGAAACAGAAATACATACGACCCAGCAATTCTACTCGTAGATATAGATCCTAGAACAGTGAGAGTAGTGACACGAATAGGCATAGGCACGCCCATGTTCACTGCAGCATTATTCACATAGCAAAAACATGGAAATAACCTAAGTGTCCATCAACAGATGAATGGATAAACAAAATGTGTACATACACACAATGGAATATTACACAATGATCAAAAATAATGATGAGTCCATGAAACATGGATGAATATGGAGGACATTATGCTGAGACAAATATTATACCACTTTTATAAAAAGTCAAGAACAGGTTTACACACAAAGCAACGTTCTTTGATAGTTACCAGGGATGGGAGGGGGAGAGAGGGAGAATCACTTACTAGATAGTAGACCATGTTAATTCTGGTGAAGGGAAAGGCAATACACAATATGGGGAAAGTCAGCACAACGTGACCAAGGTAAATGAAGGCACTAAGAGGTATACAAGAATAAAGGACAACTACGGTAAATGATATTAACATATGCAGTTCTGCAACAACAGTAAAAACAACCAAAATTTTGTGAGTGGTTAAAATAAATAAATAAAATGCATGCACATGGACTTCAGGTCAAGCATGACTAAACAGTTTATATCAGACTTGGTCTCCCACCAAAATGAATATAAAAGACAACTATTAAAAAGCACTGGAAAGCAAACAATATAAGCAGAATCTGATGGGGCTACCACCCATAAGAGAAAGGAAACTGAACAAGGTGAGCTCCACATTTACCCCGGCTTTTTCTTTGAGGATATGTGCTAATTCAGAACCTAGGGGAATAGAAAGCAGAAATCCCACTGAGCTAAGGAGACAGAGGTTGGAGTCTAAGAAAGCCAAAGCATCTAGGACTTGAGGGGGAATATTCCAAAGAGGAGGGAACCACATAGAGAGAGCCCAAAAATCTATGTGTAATTTGCCCTCGAGGAGTTTACCAGCTCCTCCAACCCGTAAACTGCGCATGCATAGAAAGAGACTTCAAAAATTTAGCAGACAGCAACAGCAGGGAGACCAAAGAGCTAAGCTAACACATCAGCAGCCAGCACTTGGTACTGAGAAGACAGGCTGGAGTCCAAGGTCAGCCAAAGTGGAACAGACCAGGCAAACATCTTAGGCTTAAACTGAGACCCTAAAAGGGACACATTGTAGATGTAAGGACAAACTGAATTGTAAACCCAAAATCAAACCAAACCCGTTGCCACTGAGTCAATTCCGACTCACAGCAACCCTACAGGACAGAGTAGAACTGCCCCATAGGGTTTCCAAGGCTGTAATCTTTATGGAAGCAGACTACCGTATCTTTCTCCTGAAGAGTGGCTAGTGAGTTCGAACCACCAACCTTTTGGTTAGCAGCCAAGTGCTTAACCACTGCATCACCACCAGCCCTAAAAAGCCTAAAACCAACCATTCAACAGGATTAAAATAATTTGCTTGTGTTGCCAAAAGCATGTTGAACATAGACCTTGCCATCAAGGTCTTTACAGACTAGTCAGAGTTAGGCAATTAAATCAGTAATTGTTTTAGTTGTTAGCCGCTGTGGAGTCGATTTCAACTCATGGTAATTACAGAACAGTAAAGAGAAATGCAGTAATAGAGGTTTGCCCAGAGACATTTAAGTAGGAGATACGAGTTCAGAAGTCATTACTATACAGGTAAAAGTTAAAGGCATGAATGTGAATGTGGTCACCCGGAAAGAATATCGAGTGGAGAAAAGTCTAAATATAACGTTAACCTCCAAGTTAACTTCCTTACATTAAATTATTCCTTAGAATGAGTAGTTACAACAAGATGCACTACCATAATTATCTTGGTCACAGCTTGACTTAACAAACTGCCAATGAAAGATAAAAGAATTCATATCAAAAACAATGTTTTACTGTCTTAGGAAAACAGTAGCGTCCTTTCAGAAAATCCAAAAGAGAAGGGTGACAGAGTATAAAGTATTTCCTGAGAATGTGAACTACAGTATTTTTCAAAGTCTAGTGTTTTAATAGAATCTCAGCTCCCAGTAGTCTTCACTCAGCTGAGTGTTGCTAGCATCAGAAATTACTGCTGAGACAGAGTTATGAGGTTCAAGGCAGACTTCTGTGAATTCAGCCTCTTATCAGATCTTGATTCAGCAAGGTGACACAAAATATAACTGTGACAAAAGGAATGAACCCTTACTTTTTTTTTTTAACAAATAAAACTATCTCCTTATCTAGTAAACTATTAAAAAAAAAGCATATTATGTAAATTAAACAGCATTTGGCTTCATGGTCTCTTGCTGAAAAATGAAACAAAAAAAAATGTAGAAACCCTAAAATATAAATTGATTTGGGTAAAGAAATTGTTGAACGCTCTATCACAGTCTATATATGAATTATACCATTTCAAAATGACCACAAAAATGTGACACACAGTGTATGTTCTTTTAGGAAAAAGATGGTATTTATATACTTTTATATCCACTATACGACTAAGGTGCACCTGACCCAAGCCATGGTGTTTTCAATCGCCTCATATACATGTGAAAGCTGCATAATGAATAAGGAAGACTGAAGAACTGACACCTCTAAATTATGGTGTTGGTGAAGAATACTGAACACACCACAGACTGCCAGAAGAACGAACAAATCTGTTTTGGAAGTACAGCTAGAACGCTCCTTAGAAGTGAGGATGGCAAGACTTCGTCTCACACACTTTGGAGAAGGGCATCATTCTTGGTAAAGTAGTTCATCGAAAGAGAGGAAGATCCTTAAGGAGATGGACTGACACAGTGGCTGCAACAATGGGCTCAAGCATAGCAACGACTGTGAGGATGGTGTAGGACTAGGCAGTGTTTCATTCTCTTGTATATACAGGGTCACTATGAGTCGGAACCAATTCGACAGCACCTAACAACATAGTGCCTAGAGGATCCCTGGTGGCACAGTGGTTAAGCACTCAGCTGCTAACCAAAAGGTTGGCTGTTTGAACTCACCACCTGCTCCACAGGAGAAAGGTGTGGCAGTCTGCTTCCACAAATACAACCGCTTTGGAAGCCCTAGAGGGCAGTTCTACTCTGTCCTAGAGGGTCGCTAGGAGTTGGAATCCACTCCATGGCAATGGGTTTGTTTTTCTGATTTTTTTTTTTTTGTGGGGGGGAGGGGTTACAGTGCCAAGCACTGACAGCACAATGAATGAATAAACCTAACATCCTGCCTCATATGGATAATGCAAAGACTTTATTTCCACATAAGCAAAATTTGCCAAATTAATCTCTCTTCCTTCCCAGAACATATTGCTTCCTGTCTTCATGAGCCCAAATTCAAACAGTCCTTTGCTGTGTAACTCAAGGGTCTATTCTATTAAGCTTTTCTAAATGGTGTCCAACAGAAGTCACCTTGCCTTGCAATAAACCTTGACAATACATGGCATATTCAACCAGGTTTTCTGGTCACTCTGCTTTCCACAGGTGATGTAATTCACTCAGACATCAGTGATTATTAACCTGAATGATGGCAAATAAATTAGAATCTTAGGATTTACATTTTTGTAAATGTCCTTTTCAATAAGCTGGGTGAACAAATTGTTCATTTCTGGTAGTATATCCTTTGATAAATAAGTGTGAGAGAATTAAATAAAGACACCTATAAAAGAGTATTTTGTTCATTTATCAGTCAACAAATATACAGTAAAAATCTATTATATGCCAGACACAATGCTAGGAATGCACTGATGAATAAAACAAACCTAGTCCCTGTCTTCATAAAGTCTGAAAGAATAATGTACATGTCTCACATTCCTCTTTAGAATATTAACATCTTGAGGACAAAGTCAGGGTCTTATTCAAAGGCTGTATGACCATTTGTCCCCCAAAGGGCCTAAGAACAGTGTCCTTCATTCATGTATTCAACAATACATTATCTGAATACACCTCTCAACAGCATTCGGCACAACTGACCACTCCATCTTTCTTAAAACTATCTCCTGGTTTTCCTCTTACTTCATTGGCCAGTTCTTTCCAGTCTCTCACTCTGGATCTTCCTTCTCTAAATACTAGATCCTCCACCTCTATATTCTGGAGAACTTCATAACTCTGACCTTACTCCTGTCTTACGCTTTTTTCTTTTTCCTATTCTATGTAATATATCTGCCTCGCTAAGTTAATTTATAAATTTAATATAATCAATAAAAATATCAAGTTTTTTTTTATGGAGTTAGACAAACTGCTATTAAAGTTCATATAAAAATGCATGGAAATCTAGGGGAAAAACTGGAAAATAAAAACATGCAAGAATCTCCCACAAACACTGAAAAAGAAAAATTACAATAGTGTCTGTTTCTCTACGGCCTCGTCAACAGAATGTGTTGCAAGACTTCTGAATTTCTGCCACTCAGATAAGTGAGAAATGGTATTTCAGTGTTACTTTAATTTGTATTTCTCAAATTCTGAGTGAGTTTAACATTTTTAAATATGTTTGAAGGATATTTTCATATCTTTTCTATGTGAATTGTCTGTTGATAACTTTCTAAAAATTCTTCTATTGAGTTTTTGGTCATTCCTCCCTTACTTTTTAAGAGGTTGTTATTTATTAGGGATATCAGCCCTCTGTGAAGTATGTTCCAAGTATTTGATCACAGTGTGCCAGCTATATTTTGACTTTGTCCACAACATTTTTTGCCAAATTTATGGAGTCAAATTTATCAAGCTTTTCCTTTAATGTCATAGTTACAAAGCCCTTCCTCTACATTTAGGTTTAAGAGAAATCCACCCAAGTTTTCTACCAGCACTTGTGCGGTTTTATTTTTTACATTTAGATCCTTAAAATGCATTTGGAGTTTATTTTCGCGTGTGGAGTAAGGATCTAATTTTATCTTCTTCCAAATTGGCTACCCAGTTACCCCAGCATTATTTACTGAAAATCCATCTTTGCCTGTCTCCATTAATTTGTGATGGTACCCTTATCACATACTAAATTCCCATAAGTACTTGGATCTATTTTTGGGCTATTTGTCTATTCATGTTCCAGTACCACAGTTTTAACTATAGAGGCTTTACTGTGTATTTTAAGAAGCCCTGGAGGTATAATGTTTAAGCATTAAGCTGCCAACTAAAAGGTCATCAGTTCAAACCTACCAGCCACTCTGAGGGAGAAAAGACCTGGCGATCTGCTCCAGTAAAGATTTCAGCCTAGGGTTCAGCCTAGGAAACCCTGTGGGGCAGTTCTACACTGTCCTACAGGGTTGCTATGAGTTAGAACTGACTCGACAGCACACAACAACAACATTGTGTATTTTAATGTCTGGAACAGCTAGTCCACCCCAAAACAGCAGAATATACAATCTTTTTAACTGCACATAGAATATTCATCAAAACAGACCATATGCCAGACTTAAAATAAGTCTCAACAAAGTTAAAAGAATTGAAAAAACATGGTATATGTTCTCTAATCAGAACAAAATTAAATTAGAAATCAGTTACATAAAAATATCTAGATAAATAATATACTTCTAAATAAACCACGGGTCAAAGAAAAGGATCACAAAGGAAATTAGAGAATATTTTGAACCATATGAAAACAAAATATCAAAATTTGTGGGATGTAGCTAAAACAACACTTAGAGAGAAATCTGTAGCTTTATTGCTTATATTAGGGGAAAAAAGTATAAAATAATGACCTAGGATTACACCTTAAGAAGCTAGAAAACAAAAAGAACCAAGTAAGCCCAAAGTAATTAGAAGGAAGGACATAATAAAGAACAGAAATTAATGACACAGAAAATCAATGAAACCTAAAGTCAGTTTTTTTAAATAAGTTGATAAAATTGATAAAACTCCAGCTACACTAATTTAAAGAGAGGGAAAGACATAAATGACCAATATCAGGAATGAAAGTAAGGACATTACTACAAATCCTACAGTCACTAAAAGGATAATAGAGAACTACTGTGAACAATTTTATGTCACCAAAACTGAAAGCTTAGGTGAAAGGGCAAATTTCTTGAAAATACAACTTGCCAAATTAGATTAAAATGAAATAAAAAATCTGAAAAGCCCTATATGTATTAAAGAAATTGATTTTGTCATCAAAAAACTTTTCCTCAAAGAAAACTCTAGACCCAGATATGTTCACTACAGAATCTATCAAACATTTAACTAAGAAATACCAAACCTACACAAGCTTTCAGAAACAACAAAATACTGAGGAATAAATTTAACTCAAGAAATGTAAGACATGAACACTGAAAACTACAAAACACAGCTGAAAAAAATAAAAAATAACCTAAATAACTGGAAAGACACCCCATGTTCATAGATTGAGAAACTTAATATTGCTAAAATGGCAATACTCTCCAAATTGATCTACAAATTCATTGTAATCCCTATCAAAAACCCATCTCAATTTACTTAAAGAATTTAATTTACGTTTATACAAAAACTGGACAAAGAAACTACAAAAAAAATTACAAACCAATATCCCTCATGAATATACAGGGAAAAATCCTTGAAAATTGTTAGCAAATTAAATCTAGCAATATATAAAAAGGATTCCACATCATGACCAAGTAGAGTTTATCACATAAATGAAAGGTTGATGTAATATTTTTAAAATTCAATTAATGTAGCCAACTATATTAACACAATAAAGGAGAAAAAAACATAAGATCAGCTCAATCAATGCAGAAAAAAGCATCTGACAAAATTCCACAGCCATTCATGATAAAAATTCTCAGCAAACTAGGAACAAAAGCAAACTTCTTCAACCTGATAAAGGGGATTTATGAAAAACCCACAGGTAACATAATACATAATGGTGAAAGAATGCTTTCCCCCTGAGATCAGAAACAAGACAAAGATATCTACTCTCATCATTTCTATTTAACATTGTACTGAAGGTTCCAGCTAGGGCAATTAGGAAAGAAAATTAAATAAAAGCATACAGATTGGAAAGGAAAAAGTAAAATTATCTCTATTTGCAGATGACATGATCTTGTATACAGAAAATCCTAAAGAATCTACACACACACAAACACACACACGAAAATCTATTAGAGCTAATAAATAAGTTCAGCAAGGTTACAGGATATAAGATCAATATACAAAAATCAAGTGTATTTCCACATATTTGCGATGAGTAACCCAAAAATAAAATTGAGAAAATAATTCCATTTACAATAACATCTTAAAGAACAAAATACTTAAGAATAAATTTAACTCAAGAAATGTAAGACTTGAACACTGAAAACTATAAAACACTGCTGAAAAAAATTAAAGATAACTTAAGCAAACAGAAAGACACCCTGTGTTCATAGACTGGGAGACTTAATATTGTTAAAATGGCAATACTCTCCAAATTGATCTACAAATTCAATGCAATCTCTATCAAAAACTCAGCTGGTTTTTTTTGCAGAAACTGTCAAGCTGATCCTAAAATCTGTATATAAGTTCAAGAGAACCAGTTTAGTCAAAACAATTCTGAAAAAGGACAAAGTTGGAAAACTCACACTTCCCAATTTTTTAAACTTACTACAAAGCTACAAAAATCAACACAGTGTGGTACTAACATACAGATAGACATAGAGATGAATGGAATAGAAGTGAGAGTCCAGAAATAAATCCTCAGATTTGCAGGTAATTGATATTCGACAAGATGCCAAGACAATTCAACGAGGGAAAGAATAGTCTTTTCAACATTCCACGTGCCAAACAATGAAGTTGGACAATTCCTCATATCATACACAAAAATGAACTCAAAATGGCTCATAGACCTAAACATAAGAGCTAAAACTGTAAAACTCTCAGAAGAAAAATAGAGGTGAATCTTCATGACACTGGATTTGGTGATGGTTTCTTAAATATGACACCAAAAGCACAAACATCAAAGGAGAAAATAGATAATTTGGACTTCATCAAAATTAAAAACTTTTATGCTTCAAAGGACACCATCAAGAAAGTAAAAAAAAAAAACCAACCCAAAGAATGGGAGAGAATATTTGCAAATCATGTATTTGATAATGGTGTTGTATCCATAATACATAAAGAATTCTTACAACTCAACATTACAAAGACAAACAACCCAATTAAAAATGGACAAAGGACTTGAATAGACATTTCTCCAAAGAAGATATATGAATATTCAATAAGTATATGAAAAGATGTTAACATCATTAGTTGTAAGAGAAATGCAAGTCAGGAGGAACCAATTCCTGGAGAAGGACATCATGCTTGGTAAAGGGTCAGTGAAAAGGAGGAGGACTCTCAACAAGATGGAATGACACAGTGGCTGCAACAATGGACTCAAGCATAACAAGGACTGTGAGGATGCTATGATTTGGAACCAACTCGATGGCACCTAACAACAACAAGATGACTATAATAAAAAAGACAGATAATACTAGTGTTAACAAGGATGTGGAGAAATCCAAACCCCCATACACTGTTAGCAGAAATGTAATATAGTGCAGTCACTTTGGAAAACAGTCTGTCAGTTCCTCAAAAAGTTAAACAAAGAGTTACCATATGACCCAACAACTGCATTCCTAGGATCATATACCAAAGAGAAATGAAAATGTATGTCCACATAAAACTTATACACAACAGCAGTATTGTTCATAATAGCCAAAAAGTGGAAACAACCCAAATTTCCATCAACTGATGAATGGATAAACAAAATGTGGTATATCCATACAATGAAATGTTATTTGGCAATAACACAGAATAAAGTACTGATACATACTACAACATGGATGAACCTTAAAAACATTATGCTAAATGAAAGAAAACTGTCATAAAAAGCCATATATTGTATGCTTCCATTTATATGACATGTCTAAAGTAAACAAAGCTATAGAGACAAAAAGTAGATTAGTGGTTGCCTATGGCTGGGGGTTTTGAGGAGAAATGAGATGTGACTGCTAATAGGTACAGGGTTTCCTTTTGGGGTGATGAAAATGTTCCAATATTGATTATGGTGATGGTTTTACAACTCTGTTAATATACTAAAAACCAATGAATTGTACACTTTAAATAGTGAATTGTACAGTGGTATCTGAATTATACCTCAACAAAGTGGTTACACAAACATATACAAAGCAACTTCACTGGAAAATTTTACCAAACTTTTAGGGAAAAGTTAACACCAGTACTGCTAAAGATATTTCAGAGCATAGAAAAGGATAGAATACTCTCGAACTCATTCTATGAAGCTAGCATAACCCTGATACCAAAACTAGGTAAAGTTACCACAAAAAAAGAAAATTACAGACATAATTCCTCCTGAATACAGACACAAACATCCTCAACAAAATTCTAGCCAATAAAATTTAACAACATATCAAAAAAACAATTCATTATGATCAAGTGTGATTCATACCAGGTATGCAGGGATGGTTCAACATTAGAAAAACAATCAAGGCAATCCATCACATTAATAAAACAAAAGACAAGAACCATATGATCTTACTAATCAATGCAGAAAAGGCATTTGACAAAGTCCAACACCCATTCATGATAAAAACTCCGGCATAATAGGAAAAGAAGGGAAATTCCTCAGCATAATAAAGGCCATTTATACAAAGCCAACTGTCAACATCATCCTAAATGGGGAGAGGCTGAAAGCATTCCCCTTAAGAACAGGAACCAGACAAGGAAGCATTAGAAGTCCTAGCTACAGCAATAAGGCAAGAAAAAGAAATAAAGGGCATCCAAATTGGTAAGGAAGAAGTAAAAGTATCCCTATTTGCAGATGATATGATCTTATACACAGAAAACCCCAAAAAATCCACAAGAAAACTATCGAAACTAATACAAAGATTTCAGCAAAGTAGCAGGATACAAGATAAGCATACAAAAATTCGTTGGATTCCTCTACACCAACAAAGAGAACTTCGAAAAAGAAATCACCAAATCAATACCATTTACAATAGCCCCCAAGAAGATAAAATACTTAGGAATAAGTCTAACCAGAGACGGAAAAGACTTATACAAAGAAAACTACAAGACACTACTGCAAGAAACCAAGAGAGACCTACATAAGTGGAAAAACATACCATGCTCATGGATAGGAAAACTCAACACTGTGAAAATGTCAGTTCTACCCAAAGCGATCTACAGATACAATGCAATCCCAATCCAAATTCCAATGACGCTTTTTAACGAGATAAAGAAACAAATCGGAACTTCCGGCAAGATGGCGCTCTAGGCAGAAACACC
>NW_004443952.1:15566687-15569985 GCF_000243295.1 Trichechus manatus latirostris
AACCAGATAACTGGGAGCTCCTAAAAATCAAACACTTATGCTCATCAAAAGACTTCACCAAAAGAGTCAAAAGACAACCTACAGACTGGGAAAAAAATTTTGGCTACGACAAATCCGATCAGCATCTAATCTCCAAAATCTACAAGATACTGCAAAACCTCAACAACAAAAAGACAAATAACCTAATTAAAAAATGGACAAAGGATATGAACAGACACTTCACCAAAGAAGACATTCAGGTAGCTAATAGATACATGAGGAAATGCTCACAATCATTAGCCATTAGAGAAATGCAAATCAAAAATACAGTGAGATACCATCTCACCCCAACAAGGTTGGCACTAATCCAAAAAACACAAAATAATAAATCGTGGAGAGGTTGTGGAGACACTGGAACACTTATGCACTGCTGGTGGGAATGTAAAATGGTACAACCACTTTGGAAATTGATTTGGCACTTTCTTAAAAAGCTAGAAATGGAAGTACTATACAATCCAGCAATCCCACTCTTTGGAATATATCCTAGAGAAACAAGAGCTGTCACACAAATAGATATATGCACACCCATGTTCATTGCAGCACTGTTCACAATAGCTAAAAGATGGAAACAACCTAAGGGCCCATCAACAGATGAATGGATAAACAAATTATAGTACATACACACAACCGAATACTACACAACAATAAAGAACAGTGATGAACCTGCAAAACATCTCACAACATGGATGAATCAGGAGGGCATTATGCTGAGCGAAACTAGTCGCAAAAGGACACATATTGTTATTATATTGTATATTGTATCATAAGAACTCAAGAAAAGGTTTAAACACAGAAAAAAACATTCTTGATGGTTATGAGGGTGGGGAGGGAGAGGAGAATTCACTAACTAGACAGTAGACAAGAATCCTCTTAGGTGAAAGGAAGGACAACACACAATACAGGAGAAGTCAGCACAACTGGACTAAACCAAAAGCTAAAAAGTACCCCGAACACATCCAAATACTTGAGGGACAGAATAGCTGGGGCCAGGGTCTGGGGACCATGGTTGTAGGGGACATCTAGGTCAACTGGCATAACAAAGTTTATTAAGAAAGTGTTCTCCATCCCAC
Source organism: Trichechus manatus latirostris (assembly GCF_000243295.1). Classification (NCBI taxonomy): domain Eukaryota; kingdom Metazoa; phylum Chordata; class Mammalia; order Sirenia; family Trichechidae; genus Trichechus; species Trichechus manatus. The sequence continues at coordinate 15,567,797 of NW_004443952.1, forward strand.
TTTGGTGAGTGGTGTCTGAGGTCTTAAAAGCTTGTGAGCAGCCATCTAAGATGCATCAATTGGTCCCAACCCACCTGGAACAAAGGAGAAGGAAGAACACCAAAGAGACAAAGAAAGTATTAGCCCAAGAGATGAAAGGGTCACATAAACCAGAGACTCCATCAGCCTGAGATCAGAGGAACTAGATGGTGTCCAGCTACCACAATGACCACCCTGACAGGGAACACAACAGAGTCCCTGATGGACTGGGAGAAAAGTGTGGAGTAGAACTCAAATTCACATAAAAAGACTAGACTTAATTGTCTGATACTGGAGGAACCCTCAAAGCCACGGCCCCCAGATGCTCTATTAACCCAGAAATAAAACCATTTCTGAAGCCCACTCTTCAAAGATTAGACTGGACTATAAAACATAAAATAATACTCATGAAGAGTGTACTTCTTAGTTCAAGCAGATACACGAGACTAAATGTGCGGCTTCTGTCTGGAGGCAGGATGAGAAGGCAGGAAGGGTCAGGAGCTGGTTGGATGGACACAGGAAACCCAAAGTGGAAAGGGGGAGTGTACTGTCACATTATGGGGATTGAAACTAGTGTTACATGTGTATAAATTTTTGTATGACAAATTAACTTGAACTATAAACTTTTACCTAAAGCAAAATAAAATATATATAAAATTTGAGGACTGGGAGAGGAGGTTACATGTGACGGAATTTTGCCTCAGATATTTGAAGTACTTGAATTATAGCCACAGATCCCCTCTACTGAAGAGACTACTGAAACTAAAATAAATGATTCCCTAAAATGATGTGATTGTTTCTTGGATCTAAGTTTATATATGTTTTCCTTTTTAGAATCCTGTGGATAAGATTTTCACTAAAAACATCCAGTGTAAGATAGAGTTAGCTATAAAATTTCTCCAGGCGTAAATGATAATCTTATTTTAAAATTAACTGTGAGAAGAGAACAATCCCTAATAATGGTAAGAATAATAATAATCAGAATTAGCCTCATGGTACAGCTGCAAATAAAGTTCCTAAGATATGACAGACACAGTGATAGAACAACATGTATCATTTCCATTCCTCTCAACAATCATACATTGATGATGAAATCGGGATTCAGAGACACTGAGTGACTTATTTATTCAAGGATTAGATAGCAAAAGTAGGATTTAAACCCAAGACTGTTTCTAAAAGCTCTTATACCATACTGTCTCCTATCTTCAAGTGGGAATAAAGCTTTCAGCCAGGTAATAATAATGAAGATTAACTATAAATAGGTCCTAATATAAAATTCTCCGATTTTAAGAACCTACAGGAACTCAGAGAACATCTAGCCCAAATGCATCATCTTACAAATGAGACAACAGTGCCTGTGCACTCTCTGATCAGCCTTGGCTATATCCATTATTCTCTGGCCTCCAATAAACTCCTAGGCTATCTACAAGTCTTTACAAATAGACTTTGCATAAAGCAAAAGAGGAGTCATAGAAGAACTATGTTTCAGAGTCACAGATGCACTGAATAAATACCCAAAATTCATCTTTTTAAACTGTAATAACAATAAAAATAGATGTTCCTGTTACTTGCCTAATATGCAGAAAAATGTTTATACAGGATTTGTAGAACTGATTTATAGTTACTTGGAATTCTTACCTTTGTGGCCACAAGAAAGACAGTATAGAAGAACATCAAATTATGCTTTGATATTGCCAGATGCTTGGTGTGCTGGAATGTGAACATAACTGACCCCAGCAGGGTTACCTTGGAAGGGCTGAAAATAAAACACTTTTTAAGTCGGTAAAAAGGAAACATGATCCAGCTCTGTATTTCTCAAAGTGCTCTCTGAAAAATGCTAATTTAATGGGTTACTAATAGATATAACACAAAAAATGAATTCTGTGAGCATATTTACAAAGTTCAGGAAAATTTGAGTTATGTAAAGTTAAACAGGTTTCTTCACAGCATATATTATCAAAGATTTTAGTATATTAGTATATATCATGATTTCAACAAGGAGAGAAAGTTTCTATGTACAGTTTATTTTTGAAATGTATTTGACCATATAACACTTCTTTCACAACGGATTTGAAAGGTCCATGTTCCACAGCATGACCTGGAAAAACAGATAAGTCTATTAAGAGAAACCTTACAGTGGTAAACCAGCTCTCTGGGGGGGTGGTGGTGGG
>NW_004443952.1:15570351-15593580 GCF_000243295.1 Trichechus manatus latirostris
GGGGGTGGTGGACCCTGATTTGCAGCATTTGCCCATTTCCGTGGTATACATATCCCATGATTGCCAATTTCAGGCTGTCAACATGATGTCACCAGGCATGGAATTAACAAGAGATGCACACAATCAGCTCTTATGAACCAGTATGAACCAGCTACTACACATCATTGCTTATGACTTTAGCTAACATCTTAATATATTAATACTAAAATTTTAAAGTCTACAAGATCCTAGTCTACCAAATGAGAAACATTACTTTCATGTCATATATTTGCCACATATTTAAATTATATCTCAGTAAGAGATCATTGTCTAGCTCTTTATGCTTACCACGAGAAAAAGATAAATCATAAATTCTTAGAATTCCACGCTGCAAATATGACAAATTTTAAAATACCCATAAGCCATTTTACAATGTGAAAAATACGTTAATTATGTACTACAAACTAAGGACTGAGTTCAAAATAGGGTTAAGTCTGGACAACAAGAGTTTGGATTTTGCATAACAAGTTGACCCTGCAAGGTTCATGTCTTAAAACAGTGATCTTTAAAGTTTTTGACTGTACATCCCTATTGGTGGTACAAATGGTTAAGCGCTGGGCTACTAACCAAAAGATTGGTAGTTCAAATTCACCCAGAGGCGCCTTGGAATAAAGGCCTGGAGATACTTCAGAAAGGTCACCGCCATTGAAAACCCTATGCGCAGTTGTACTCTGAAACACATAGGGTCTCCATGAGTCGGAATCGACTCAATGGAAACTTTTTTTAATTGGAAAAAAGGCTGTTTTAAAACACTCCCTAGTAAATGCTTGTCAATTAATTTATAAATCATATGCATGTACAACTGTATTATAAAATGTGCACAAAACTGAAATTTTAAAAAGAGATAAAAAACAAATAGAATTAGGTTTATCTTAATATCATTTTGCTGCTGTTTGGTTTCTGGTTCATCATGGGCATATCCATATTCTATTTTGGATAACATCCTGTTAGAGCATAAAGTCAGAAGAGCTCAATATAAGCAACAAGGATTTTGCAGACAAATTAGAGCAGGGCACTGGGAAAGGGTTTTGGATTTAAGGAAAAGTCCATTTTAAATCAGGGCATTAGTTTTTTAGGAGAACAGGGATGTGGTTAATTAGAGAGCTCTTATCCATGCTATATTAGTTCCTGTGAAACTAGGAAACAAGTTATCTGCTACCAAAATACAGTGGTGGGATAGGAATGGGTTAACAGTTATAATCATTCCCATTCCAAAAGGGAGAAAATGGAAGGAACAAAAGGGGTCACCAGTCCTATGCAATTCTGAAATCCAACAGGGCAAATGCCATTCAGTTTCAAGGCCTGGGAATAATCCTCTGTGGCTTTAGGCTCCATCCTCTGGGCCCATGGCTCTGACCTCTGGGCTAGTAGCTCCTATCCTGAAGTCATTCTTCCTTTTTCTTAAAGGGTAGCAAATGTTTGCAGATGAACAGTTTTATCAGTCTAATTCTTCCTGTAGAATTCTGGGATTTTCACATCCTTCTTTCATTTCATCCTGTTTCTTTCCCTTTCAGTCCAAAGTGACAGTGTTTCTGCTAATATAACATTCTCAAAACCCTGTAGGTCTCCTGTGTATGTCACAGGGATCCACGCCACTACACAAAAGGGTTCACATAGATTCCTATATAGCACCATCTCTCTCCCTGGTTTCTGCTGAGGTGGTTGAATGGATCCACGAGTTACACACTTTGCCTCTTCAGCACTGGCAAAAGGCTGACAAGCCACACACTTAGCCTGCTCTCCAGAGCATGCATTCCTAACAGTGAATCTCCTAATTTTAGCATCTTTTACAATCTGGACAGGAGGAAAATTTCCCAACTCATCACGTCCTGGTTTCTTTCTATTTAGAAGTTATTTCCTTATCTGTTTCCTCTCATATTTCACAACAAGAGGCAAGAAGAAAGCAGGCCATATTTTCAACACTTTGCTTGGAAATATCCTCAGCAAATATCTAAATTCATCACTTGCAAGTTCTGCTTTCCACACCATTGTAGGGCAAAATTCAGCTAAGTTTTCTGCCACTATGTAACAAGGATCACCTTTCCTACAGTTTCCAATAATATATGCCTCATTTCCTTCTGAGCCCTCACCAGAAATACTCTTAACATTCACATTTCTACCAACATTATATTTATGACAATACATGTATTCTCTAAGACCATATTAGCTTTCCTTACTATGCTCCTCACTTCCTTCTGAGCCCTCACCAGAAAGGTCTTTAATGTCCATATTTCTATCAATAGCTTAAGGCAATCTAGGCTTTTTTGTCATGTGCCTCAAAATTCTTCCAGTTTCTACCCATTATCCAGTACCAAAACCACTTCCACGTTTTAGGTGTCTGTTTCAGGCGCACCCCACTTCCCGGTACTAAAATTTGTATTAGTTTCCTTTGGCTGCTCTAACAAACTACACCAACTCCTCACTTATCAACATGGCCGGGTTCCAAAGACGAGGTTGTTATGCGAAAATCGGCATTATGTGAAAATGGATGACAACCACATCAGATCACAAAATGGAAGATGACTACATCATTACATAACTGCCAAACACATCATTACATAACCATCAAATTACATCATTACATAACTGTCAAACCACTGAGAATCATGGCCCAGCCAAGATGATACACAATCTTAACCATCACAGCCAGCGTTACCCTCGCCTTGCACTTCGGTGTTCGTTACTGCCAGACATATGTCATTAATGCACAAAATAGTCGTATAGATTTTGTACTAGTGTCGTAAATGCAAAATGTTGGATAACGAGATAGTCAATAAGTGAGGAGTAAGCATACTACAAACTCAGTGGCTTAAAGTAACAGAAATTTATTCTCTCACAGTCTGGAGACGAGAAGACCAAAATCTGCATCACTGAGCCAAAATTAAGACGTTAACAGGGAAACACTTCCTCAGGAGGCCCTAGGGGAGAGCCTATTCCTTGTCTTTTTCAGCTTCTGGTGGCTGCCAGCATTCCGTGGCTTGTGGACGCATAATTTCAATCTCTGCCTGCACCATTACATTACTGTCTCTTCTTCCATGGGTGGTCAAATCTTCCTCTGCCCTTCCTTTATAAGCACACATTCAACTGCATTTAGGGTCTGTTATGGATTGAATTGTGTCCCCCCAAAAAATGTGTGTCTACATGGCTAGGCCATGATTCCCACTATTGTGTGACTGTCCACCATTTTGTCATCTGATGTGATTTTCCCATGTGTTGTAAATCCTATCTCTATGATGTTAATGAGGCAAGATTAGCAGCAGTTATGTTAATAAGACAGGACTCAATCTACAAGATTAGGTTGAATCTTAAGTCAATCTCTTTTGAGATATAAAAGAGAGAAGCGAGCAGGGAGACATGGGGATCTCATATTACCAAGAAAGAAGCACCAGGAGCATAGCGTATCCTTTAGACCCAGGGTCCCTGCGCTGAGAAACTCCTAGAGCAGGGGAAGATTGATGACAAGGACCTGTTCCAGAGCCAACAGAGAGAGAAAGCCTTCCCCTGGAGCTGAATTTGGACTATGAGAGAATACATTTCTCTTTGTTAAAGCCATCCACTTGTGGTATCTCTGTCACAACAGCACTAGATAACTAAGACAGGGCCCACCTGGGTAATCCATGATAATTTCCCCATCTCAAAATCCTTAATTTAATCACATTTGCAAAGACTCCTGTTCTATATAAAGTAACATAAGTTTCAGCTATTAGGGCCTGATTATCTTCTCCCCTGTGTATTTTTTTTGGAGGATGTACCCATGGTGGCACTGTGGTTAAGAGTTCAACTGCTAACCAAAAGGTCAGCAGTTCAAATCCACCAGTCGCTCCTTGAAAACCCTATGGGACAGTTCTACTCTGTCCTATAGGGTCACTATGAGTTGGAATCAACTCAACGGCAACAAGTTTGGTTTGGGGTATTTTTTAAAGCTAAGGTGGCAACAACACACATAATGAGTAAGTACATTATGTGTTAGAAGGTGATAAATGCTATGGGAAAAAAAGAAAAATTGGGGAGGTGTTGTGAATTTAAATAGGGCATTCCTCACTGAGAAGGTACTGTGAGAAAGTACTTTGAGCAAAGTATGTAAAGGAGTTCACCACGAAGACAGTTGGGGAACATATTCTAGACAGAGAGAAAATCCAGTGTTAAACCAGAGCACACCAGGCTTTTCAAGGAACAGCAAGGAGATCCCTGTGATGGTAGAGTGGAGGGAGCAAAGGAGATGATAGTTAAGAGATGAAGTCAAGGCAAATTGGGTGTAGGTGAGAGGTAGATCTTGGAGGGCCTTCCTTATTCGTTCATTTTGGAGAGTAACTGCAAAGTTTTGAACAAACGAGAAACACAATCTGATTTGTTATAAAAGCCCCAAGGAATGTTTTATGGAAAACCCTAAGTTTTCTTTCAAGGTATATACCTCAAAATGAGGAAAATTTCTCCCTGAATATCCCTAATATCTTGTTTACAACTTATTTTCGATTAAAGCCTCCTTTATTCCATTTCTAAACTACCTCCTTTAAGCTTTAAGGGGTATTTTCCAAGTTATATATCCTGGAATTTGTTGGTTCACTCAAATATATACTTTATCATTCTTACTGTTTCTCCAACCTTCATTTTTAATCCATTCTAAACCCACTGCCATCAAGTCGATTCTAACTCATAGCGACCCTGTAGGACAGAGTAGAACTGTCAGATAGTTTTCCAAGGTTATAATCTTTACAGAAGCAGACTGCACATCTTTCTCCCACAGAGCGACTGGCAGGTTCGAACTGCCAACCTTTTGGTTAGCAGCTGAGCACTTAACCACTGCGCCTCAGGACTCCTTCATCCATTTTAATGAGTCTAATTTTTACATGATGTCTTTCTTTACCTTGCTTATCATGGTCCCTAATTCCTAAGTCTTTTCCCTTTTGTAATGTGGGAACAGTAACTATAGCTCCCATTTCATTTTCAGGTACATCATAGATACGTATGTGACTTACTTAAGGCTGGGTCAGTATCTTCAGAGAACATCTAACAGTTAGATTCTCTTAAATGAACTCAAAAGGTAGTTTGCATCTTACAAGTCTAGAGTGGATTATTATTCCTTCTTTTTTATTTTTATAGGGAATTAAGCTCAACTGTCATTTTTTTAAGTAGCTTGTATGGCTTTATGACAATGTATTGATTTGTTCCCATAAGCTTGATATTTTACTACCAGAACTATGTAAAATCTGAAATCTGGGTAACATCATAGTCACTAATGAAAATGTCAAGAGTCTGCAATTGATTAATTTCCATCCAGAAAAGTCTGTTCCTGTGTCTCTTTTCATAAAATACACTCTCACCACAATTCTACAACAAGCCAGAGGTTTCTGTTTTGTTTTGTTTTCTGAAGGGGGCAGGGGGAGGACATATAGAGAAGATAATCAGTATTTGTTTTAAAACTACATTTGAAGTAACAGACTTTTCTGAAAGAATAAAGTTTGCTGGTTCTCTTTCCTATTATTAGTAGGTATTTTTAGCAGCGTATTTCATTCACATTTAAAGTTCCCAAAATGTTCTTAAAAACAAACTTGATAAGATTCAAGGATAAAAAGCAGGGTTTCAGTATATTTTATGCCAACTTACTAAGACATCTTCAGCCATTCATCAGCTTCTGGTTTCCAAGTTCCCTTTATCAACTGTTCAAAATTTGTGATAATGGTACCACCCGCACCTGAAAATAACAATAACAACAAGAGTATTTAGCCAGAATATTCAGTCAATTTTTCTTGAGAAAATAACTGAGGTGGAGTCATAATTCTATCTCCTAATTTAAAATTCTAAGAGGATCCCTAAAATACACTTCTTGGAAGGAAGAAAAAAGTTGTCTTGTATATTTATGGACTGAGACAATTGCAATCTTCCCTTTCACCAGCATAGCAACTATCTATTGTACCGTAAATAAGGTTAACATTGGGGCCTCAGGCACAGAGATCTGACTAGAGGTTTGTTTCAGACCTGGAAAAAAAAAGATCCCCTGGTTTATTATTTCCTTCCCTGATATGAGTTTTAGGTGTAGTACACTACACCTCCCTAACATATGTTAAAGCAATTTATTCAATTCCCGTGTATAAAATAACTCAACAATAAAGGCAAGTCATACAGAGTGAACATGAACCCCAAATCAATCATATTTATTATTTCCAAATTATTCAGGATTAAAACACATACAGAGAAAAGATAGGGCAACATGTTTTATTTACAAGTGCCATACGATTTTTTTTTCTTGTACTTTAGATGAAGGTTTACAGAACTAGCTTCTCATTAAACAGTTTGTACACATATTGTTTTATGACACTAGTTAACAACCCCACGGCAACACTCTCCTTGCTCAAACTTGGATTCCCTATTACCAGCTTTCCTGTCCCTTCCTGCCTTCTAGTCCTTGTCCCTGGGCTGGTGTGACCCTTTAGTCTTGTTTTGTTTTATGGGCCTGTCTAATCTTTGGCTGAAGGGTGAACCTCAGGAGTGACTTCATTACGGAGCTAAAAGGGTACCCAGGGGCCATGCTTTTGGAGTTTCTCCAGTCCCTGTCAGGCCAGTAAGTCTGGTCTTTTTTTGTGAGTTAAAATTTTGTTCTACATTTTCTCCAGCTCTGTCCAGGACCCTCTATTGTGATCCCTGTCAGAGCAGTTGGTGGTGGTAGTCAGGCACCATCTAGTTGTAGTGGACTCAGTCTGGTGGAGGCCGTGGTAATTGTGGTCCATTAGTCCTCTGGACTAATCTTTCCCTTGTGTCTTTAGTTTTCTTCATTCTCCTCTCCCTTGCTCCTGACAGGGTGAGACCAGTGGAGTATCCTATATGGCCACTCACAAGCTTTTAAGACCCTAGACACTACTCACGAAAGTAGAATGGAGAACATTTTCTTTATAAACTATGTTATGCCAATTGAGCTAGATGTTCCCCAAGATCACGGTCCCCACAGCCCTCAGCCCATTAATTGGGTCCCTCAGGGAGTTTGGATGTGTCTATGGAGCTTCCATGACCTTGCCTTGTACAAGTTGCACTGGCTTCCCCAGTATTGTGTACTGTCTTACCCTTCACCAAAGCTGCCACATGATTTCTTAGGTAAGCTTGTTTCATTTATGGTGGTACTGCACCTTAATTAACTATGAAGCTCTCTGGTGCTGGTGTTCCAAATCAAACTAATTAAAAAATTTTATATTGTAAGACAACCAGGCTCAAAATAATGACTAGTGACAGTAAAAAGTACTAGTTTTAAATTAACCTCATTAACCAACGGAAACAAGGCTTCCATCTTCCAAAAAGATTCTGTTATTAAAGTATGTGGTCTCCATTAATGTAACTATAGAATTGTTCAATAGTTGTGGTACACCAATATCAGAATACTCATGAACACATATTGTTAATATTACCTCGGGCCCATCCAATAGCTATCATGACTATCCAGCCATTTTTGTAATAGCTATTAGCATGTGTGACTCCACCTACTATTTTCCAAGTTCTCGTCACTTCCTTCATTCCTGCAGCCAAGAGTTGAACAGGTAGGAAAGAATAGGCCTGGCAAACTAGGTCACATGGGCAAAAAAATATAATATACCTGAAATTAAAATTTAAATATTTTAATATAACAATGTAATCGGAAGAACAGAAATAAAAATCCAGTATATCAGCAACAGTAATTTGGCAAAATATAACAAATGAAATTATTCAAATAAATATGGAATTTTATTTCAAGAAAAGCATAGATTGGGTAGCGGGTCGATTTTTTAAAATCACATAAACCATATATATAATCTGTCAAAAAGTCATGATCAGAGGGGAACGTAAATTCTGGACTTCCAAACATGCTAAATATGCAAAAAGTAATTACCAAGTTCCTAATTTGTACTTACATGTTCTAGAAGCTAAGCGTTGAATCCATTAATAAAATAAAGCAAATGTATAATCACTTCTAGGGAAGGACTCCTCTAGCTATACAACGTCTTTGTCCTCTGGAAAAGGGAACTAGAAAATAGTCCTTGGCAGCTCAGTGAAGGCTGCAGCTCAGCCCCGACTAACATCATCACCCGAGCCCCTTGGTGCAGAACATAAACTACAACCTATACAAAGATAGGTTATAACTCTCAAGGAGGGAGATTTGTGTTAAGGAAAAACATTTTCATACAGAGGAAAGAATATGAAGCTTGTTCTTTAATTTACTTGAGTAAGGTTAAGTTTATAGTTAATTAAATTGTGATACTGCTTTAAGAATAATTCATCCCTCCCTTAAGTGAATTGGAGCCCTGCTGGCACAGTGGTTAAGAGCTACAGCTGTTAATCAAACGGTGGGCAGTTCGAACCCAACAGCCACTCCTTGGAAACCCTATGCAGTTCTACTCTGTCCTGTAGGGTCGCTATGAGTTGGAATCGACTCAACAGCAACGAGTTTTTGGTTTCAAGTGAATTTTTTTTTTAAACTTCATTTGTTCTAAACATCTGTTCAAGTAGTTTAACAGTAGTATTTATTGGAATCACACTACTTTTTTTCTCCCTGTTCTTAAAATACTCTGGCATAAAATTTTGTGTTTAAAGCAGACATAATCTTCTTTCTAATGGGATAATACAGTATTGTACTTCTTTTAAAAGAAGCTGTTAATCTTATTGCAATTCATGATTCATAAAGTCAGAATCCCTAAAAGCATTCAAGGAATATCAAATCTGTTTGCCAAAATAGTGCTTCAGAGACCAAATACAAGATGTAACAGTTTGCTCAGCCTGAAGCACCCTGTCTTCTTCATCTCCACCTACAGATTCCTTCCGATTCTTCAAGGTTCCACTCAAATGCTATCTTATCCATTGAGTTTGGTGGTTTTATTTAACCTTCTCATATCACACTAAACTCTACTGGCCTGTACAACTAAAACACTTGTCTCAGCATAGCTCTTTCTACATTCTTCCTTATAATGTAAAATAAAAGGCTATAATTCTCATAATAAAGCATAACAGTCCTTAAGTGGTAGGAATCATTTCTCTTATTATCCCCTAACCTAAAACTCAGTATGATGAAAAGTAACCTTTAATTAAATCATTTATTAGCAGTCAATCTGGAGGCAAAATATAAAATATATCAAATCAAGAATCAGCTAATAATTAAGGAGCTTAAGAGAAAGGAATAAATTACCAGAGAGTAGCAAAAGCTTTCTGAAAACAACTGGCATGATTTTAAAATTTTAAATGTGCATATAATATTTTGCAAGTCTCCCATAAACAACTGCCTCTTTGCCACAAGACCAGAAGAACTGGATGGTGCCCAGCTACCATTACTGAACATTGTAATCAAAGATTCTATAGAAGAATCCTTATCAAGAGGGGGAAAATGCACAACAGAATTTCAAATTCTCACAGAATCCAGACTTTCTGGAGCCACTGAGGCTGGATGAAACTATTGCCTTGAGATAATCTTTAAACCTTAAACCAAAAATATTCCCTATAGTCTTCTTTAAACCAAATAATAGTTTAGCTTAATTACTAAAGAATGTCTGCCTCAAGCATGGTGTTCTTTTAAGATCTATTTATGGGATCAAATTGATAACAGTAAGATCAAAAGATTATATAGACAACTTAGAGGATAGTGAGTTTATGTTAATGGAGGATGAACAATTGAGAAAAGGAGGGTAAGAACGGTTGCACAAATTGAAGAATGTGATCAATGTACCTGAATTTTACATGTAGAAATTATTGAACTGGTGTATGTTCTGTTGTGTATATTCTCAACAACAAAAATAAATAAATTTAAAAAATATATTGTGCAAGTCTCTATATACTACTGTCTCTAAATATATGACTAATTTCCAGGAACTTGGTTAGGTATTTGGGAAAAAAGAATACATACACCTAAATAATGAATTTGAAAATGTATTTTTAATAAAATAAAAATACTTAAGTATCTACTGTAGAATAGATTAAGAAAAAGAATTTGGTTTCACTTTAGCAGTAATGAATGCTCAAAAGCCAAATATTTGAACAAAGAAACAACAAAAAGAATACAAATGATCCTATTTTCATTTTCTACACTAAGCCCATCTTTAACATGCGTTAAACATTTTATTATAAGATCCATGTTGGACTTTTTTATATTCAACTATGGGACATTAAGACATATAGTCTAAAATTATTGTTGCCATTTCTGAATAAATAAGTCTTTATTTAATTACATTTCTAAAATACAGCTACAATAAGCTAACGTTTTAAGCTGTTCTCCTTTTGAGTGTTAAATAGCCACAAGGCAAAAGAAAAGTTGTTTACTGTGCTGAGTAGACTTAAATGTATCAGACCAATGCCTCCATCAACAATAATTCCTGCTCTATAACACAAATTAGCTTCTTAAAATTCCTTTAATGATCACACAACCAACACTTATCAAGTAATCACCATGTCCCTCTTTCTGGAAAGATCATAATGCCACCTTTAACTAAAATTACATCTAAAGTACCTGTAAATTATAAAGCGCCTAAATAAAACATACAGGAAAAAAGAAATGAAAGAGAAGACAACAACTGATTTCTCATACATTTTTAAGTCACATAGAATAGGTTAATGAAAAGGGAAAAAAACAACAAAAAATCATGCTAAATAACAGAAGTGAGCATAGAACAAAGGAGCCCTGGTGGCGCAGGGATGAAGCGCTCAACTGATAACCGAAAGGTCTGCGGTTGGAACCCACTAGCCACTCTGAGGGGGAAAGATGTGGCAGTCTGCTTCCATAAAGATTACAGCCTTGGAAACCCTATAGGGCAGTTCTACTCTGTCCTATAGGGTCACTGTGAGTTGGAATTAACTCAAGGGCATGCAATACAAACAAAATGCTAGGCCACTGACACAAACAAAAGCTAAACCAGTTTAAGTAGTAAAGATGAGAGTAGAAATTAGATTAACACCAAGAACTGAGCAAAGAGAAGCTTCCCAGGGTTAGTCACTGAGAACTGTTTTTATTTTACCATTAATTCCACTCTTGTATCAAGGACAATATTTACTTAAATAAATGAAAACAGAACAGTAAACTAAACAGAGTTCATATTATTCAATATGACAGCTTTGCTCCTGCTGTTACTATTCTAACAAATTAATAATTTTATGTGTATGATTCAAAGATTATCTGTAGAATAACAGACTTAAGAAACTAACTTTTCTTGTACTTTTTTTTTAAGGAAAACAAACTAGGGCACAAAAATCACTATATAGAAGAATTATAAAATATTTATATTCCACTAGAAACAGCTTCTTAAAAAGAAAAATCCTATTATAATGTACACTGTCTTCCAAACAATACTGTACTGACATACAAAGTTATTGCTTCTCTTTGCCAGCAGATGGTGCTAACCCCCAGATGTGCACACTATTAACTATTGTACTAAATAAGGAGGACCCTTCTAACAACTGCATTCACGGAATCTCTGCTTTAGCTTGCTGGAGTTTAAATTCCAAACATTACTTTATCCTTAAGATTAGAAGCAAAAGAAGCAAAAATTACAAATTTGTTCTTAACATTAAAATCTTAAATGGCCTAGGTTTGAATCCTGGCTCCTACTACTCAACAGCTGTGATACCTTGGGCAAGTTATTTAACCCCTCTGTGCCTCAGTTACATAATCATTAAAAAAGAATAAAATAGTACCTACCTCACAGGGTCCTTGTGAGGTTTAAGTGAGACACTACACACAAAGCACTTAGAAAAGTATCTGGAATATAGTAAATTCTATGTAAGTGGTTGCTATTACTATTGTTCTCGTTTTGTAAATGCCCCCCTCCAAAAAAACAACTAGAACCAAAACAAATCTTCATCAACAGAAGAATAAATAAAATACAGGTATTCATATAATGGAAATACTATACAGCACTGAGAAGAAATGTACTACAGTTACATGCAAAAATACAGATGAATCTTAGTATAATGTTGAGTGGAAAAAAAAAAAAAGTCCCAGAAAACTATACACAGTATAATACCCCATTTTAAAATACTACTCTAAGGTATAATACACAGTACTTGGCACACAGTTAACAAAACCAAGTCCCTGCTGTGACACAGCTCTCATTCTAGTGGCGTGAGACAGGTCAACACAAAAAGAAATAGATAATATATCACGTAGTAATAAGTGAAAAATAAAGCAGGGTGATGTGACAGTCATGGGAGAACCAAGCCAGTTACCATCGAGTTGATTCCAACACATGTGACTGTATGTGCTTCAGAGTAGAACTGCACTCCACAGGTTTTCAACAGCTGTGATTTTTCAGAAGTAGATCACGAGGCCTTTTTTCAGAAGCACCTCCGGGTGGATTTAATCATCAACCACTCAGTTAGTAGCTACACACTTACCCTTTGCGCCACCCTGAGACTCCAGTAATGGGAATCAAAAAACCAAAACCATTGGCATCGAGCTGATTCTGACTCATAGCGAACCTAGGACAGAGTAGAGCTGCTCCATAGGGTTTCCAAGGAGCAACTGGTGGATTTGAACTGCTGACCTTTTGGTTAGCAGCCAAGCTCTTAACCACTGCGCCACCAGGGCTCCAGTAACCAGAAAATACGTGCTAATTTGGATAGGTTAGTCAAGGAACGCCTCTCTAATAAAAGAAAATTTGACCCTTCTGGGGAAAGACCATTCCAGGGAGAAGAAGTATAAAGGCACTGACGTAGAAGAACACCTTACATTGTCAAGAAATAGTAAAGCCAATGTGGCTAGAGGAGAATGAACGAGGAGTAGAATGGAAAAATATTACATCAGAAAGTGGAAGGAAAGATTTCATAGGGTCTTACAGGCCATGGTAAGAATTTTGGATTTTGTGTTTAATAAAAAAACCCTTGAGCATAGGAATGACATACACTAGCCTATTTTTAAATAATCATTTTGTGTGCTGTGTGAAGAAGCCCTGGTGGCACAGTGATTGAGCACTCAGCTGCTAACCAAAAGGTAGGCAGCTCAAACCCACCAGCCACGCTGCAGGAGAAAGATGTATCGGTCTGCTTCCGTAAAGACTGTTGTTGTTAGTGCCGACGAGTCAGTTCCAACTCATAGCGACCCTAAATACAACAGAACGAAACACTGCCCAGTTCTGTGCCAGTCCTGCGGAGCTTCCAGACTAAGACAGACTGGGAAGAAGGACCTGGAGATCTACTTCTGAAAAAACTGAACGGTGAAAACTTTACGAATATAGTGCCAGAAGATGAGCCCCTCAGGTTAGAAGGCATTTAAGATATGACTGGAGAAGAGTTGCCTCCTCAAAGTAGAGTTGACCTTAATGAAGTGGATGGAGCCAAGCTTCTGGGACCTTCATTTGCCAATGTGGCACGACTCAAAATGAGAAGAAACAACTGCAAATATCCGTGAATAATCGGAACACGGAATGTACAAAGTATGAATCAAGGAAAACTGGAAGTTGTCAAAAATGAAATGGAAAGTTCGAAGACGGAAATCCTAGGCATTAGTGAACTGAAACAGACTGGTACTGGCCATTTTTAATAAGAATCATATGGTCTACTATGTCAGGAATGACCAATTGAAGAGGAATGGCATCACATTCATAGTCAAAAAAGAACATTTCAAGATCTATCCGTAAAAATTACAGCCTTGGAAACCCTATGGGTAGGTCTATGCTGTCTTATAGGGTCCCTATGAGTCAGAATCAACTTAACAGCAAAGGATGCTATGTGAAGAATAGACTGGGGTGTAGCAGGGGGAGTAATGGAAGAATCAGCTAGACCTAGAAGAGCTAGGAAGCTATTGCAAGACAAAAAATTATGGTACCTAGTACTACAGGAACAGAAGTGGAAGTAACGGAAACTGTCAGATTCTGGATACATGTTATGGGCAAGACTTTTTTAGCCCTACTTTTTATATAGTTTCAGCGTACACACACAAAAAATTCTCCAAAATGTTTACTATATTTTAAAAAATATTGCTACAGAAATAAAAATCCTTAAGTGTTTTAAAACACATAGCAACTGAACACTATACTTTAATAAACAGTTAAATAAGTATCTAGTGAGAAACAGTAACTATCAAGCGTGAAAGCTCTGAAGTCAAACTTCTGGATTTGATCCTATCAAAACCATTTACTAGGTATGAAAATTTTAGCAAAGTTTCTCTATGCCTCAGTTTTCTCATTTGCCAAATGGGAATAATAATAATAGCTACCTCGTAGGACTCTTGTGATTAAATATGATAACGAATATAAAAATGTAGCAGGCAAATGGTTAACAACACAGTTAAGACTAGCTATCAAATTTATTATGCTACTCCTACTAATCCACACAGCCACAGGTCCCACTATTACTTTTTGCCACTGTTACTATTATATAGAATATTCTGCTATGATTGATTACATCATTTAAAGATATCACAATAAAAATAAACTTTAAGTGTTCCTTACATGTTATATATTTAATTAATATGGTTTAATCAGAAGCATAGCTTTTAACTGTAACAAAGCACTCTGATTTGTATTTTTTTTAAATATGATGAATCGATCTTCTTAAGGATAACTGACAAAAGTAATAATCCAAAGCAATGTCTAACATTTTTTTCTTCACTTCAAAACTACAAAATTAATGTTTAAAGATCTCATGAGGCTCTGAAAAATCCAACAAAGAGTATGACAAGAACAATCATTATACATGAATCATAATCACCAGGAATTTTTGTCTAGTTGATCACATTCTTTTTATGGTGTTACACGTCTACGTGTATGGGTTAGGCTAACAAGATAAACTGTTTGGGGTTAAATACACGATGTCCTTTCACATTTGGAATTCTTCTACTAAGGAGACATAATAGTAACAAATTGCCTCTAGGGGAGGACACTAGGACAGAGATGAGAGAGAAACTTTGTACAGAAAACCTTTGGCATTATTTGGGTTCCTTCCTTTACACATGTACTACCTTTTCAAGAACATAAAATATTTTCCAAAGATAGAAAAATTCCATTTTAGTAACTAGCAACTTACAAAACAATTTTTTAAATGTTTCATAGTCTACCATACTAACAGCTTACCAGATCGAAGATGCCAGTAATATATTAGTGTTGTTTGCAAGAAACCTCACTGGAGGCTCCGCAAGCAATATACAGGATAAAATTCCTCCACCAAAGCAGTGGAGCATAGCAGTAAACCAGCTTGAAAAAGGATTCTTCCATGCCACTGTCACTGCTCCTGAAATGATAAAGTAAAAGCATGGTCTAAGATACCTGTATATTTAAAAAGTACACAGGTGCCAGAGGCACTAAAAAAATAAACTTCTTAAATTCCTAACTTTGAAGAACTTAGTAATACTCTTATGTGTGACAATCACAATCATTATGAACCATATATTTAATTCTTTAAAGCAAGTCAAGGAAACATTTTAAGACATGGGTGATTTCTGGCATCTTTAAAATACTCTGTTCAAGCTGTCATGGACAATTTCCTGTTGTTGTTTGTTGTCAGGTGCCATCGAGTCATTTCTGACTCATAGTGACCCTATGTACAACAAAAAAAAACACTGTCCAGTCCTGCGCCATCCTCACAATCATTTTTATGCTTGAGTCTATTGTCGCAGCCACTGTGTCAACACATCTCATTGAGGGTCTTCCTCTTTTTCGCTGACCCTCTACCAAGCATGATGTCCTTCTCCAGGAACTGATCTCTCCTGACAACATATCCAAAGTATATGAGACATAGTCTCGCCATCCTTGCTTCTAAGGAGCACTCTGGTTGCACTTCTTCCAAGACAGATTTGTTCGTTCTTTTGACAGTCCATGGTATATTCAATATTCTTCGCCAACACCACAATTCAAAGGCGTCAATTCTTCTTCAGTCTTCCTTATTCATTGTCCAGCTTTCACATGCATATGAAGCAACTGAAAACACCATGGCCTGGGTCAGGCGCACCTTCGTCTTCAAGGTTACATCTTTAACACTTTAAAAAGATCTTTTGCAGCAGATTTGCCCGGTGCAATGCATGGTTTGATTTCCTGACTGCCACATCCATGGGTGTTGATTGTGGATCCAAGTAAAATGAAATGCTCAACAACTTCAATCTTTCCTCCATTTATCACGATGTTGCTTATTGGTCCAGTTGCGAGGATTTTTGCTTTCTTTATGTTGAAGTGTAATCCATACTGAAGGCTGTGGTCTTTGACCTTCATCAGTAAGTGCTTCAAGTCCTCTTCACTTTCAGCAAGAAAGGTTGTGTCATCTGCATATCACAGGCTATTAATGAGTCTTCTTCCTTTCCTGATGCTGCATTCTTCCTCATATAGTCCAGGTTTTCAGACTATTTGCTCAACATGCAGACTGAATAAGTATGGTGAAAGGATACAACCCTGACGTACATCTTTCCTGACTTTAAACCATGCAGTACTCCCTCGTTCTGTTCCAACAACTGCACCTTGGTCTACGTACAGGTTCCTCAGGAGCACAATTAAGGGTTCTGGAACTCCCATTCTTCAAAATGTTACCCAAAATTTGCTATGATCCACACAGTCCAGTTACAGGTTCCTCAGGAGCACAATTAAGGGTTCTGGAATTCCCATTTTTCAAAATGTGACCGAAAATTTGTTATGATCCACACAGTCCAGTACCTTTGCATAATCAATAAAACACAGGTAAACATCTTTCTGGTATTCTCTGCTTTCAGCCAGGATCCACCTGACATCAGCAATGATACACCTTGTTCCACGTCCTCTTCTGAATCCTGCTTGAATTTCTGGCAATTCCCTGTCGATATACTGCTGCAGCCGCTTTTGAATGATCTTCAGAAAAATTTTACTTTTGGGTGATATTAACGATATTGTACGATAATTTCCACATTTAGTGGGACCAACTTTCTTGGGAATAGGCATAAATATGGATCTCTTCCAGTCAGTTGGCCAGGTAGCTGTCTTCC
Organism: Trichechus manatus latirostris; assembly: GCF_000243295.1. NCBI lineage: Eukaryota > Metazoa > Chordata > Mammalia > Sirenia > Trichechidae > Trichechus > Trichechus manatus. The sequence goes on from NW_004443952.1 coordinate 15,587,270, forward strand.
AAATTCCTTGGCACAGATGAGTGAGCACTTCCAGCTGTGCATCCAATTGTTGAAACATCTCAATTGGTATTCCATCAATTCCTGGAGCCTAGTTTTTTGCCAATGCCTTCAGTGCAGCTTGGACTTCTTCCTTCAGTACCATTGGTTCCTGATCATATGCTACCTCCTGAAATGGCTGAATGTCGATCAATTCTTTTTGGTATAGTGACTCTGTGCATTCTTTCCATCTTCTTTTGATGCTTCCTGCATCGTTTAGTATTTTCCCCACAGACTCCTTCAATATTGCAACTTGAGGATTGAAATTTTTCTTCAGTTCTTTCAGTAATTTCTTAGTACTAGGTTATTATAAACAATCTCCCCACCTACTGTCTCCTTTCATCACAAACTACTATAAGTACTCCTACACAGTATGTCAAAGTGATTTATTAAGTACTTCTTTAGAAAATAAAAGGGGCTGAAATAAAGTTTTCAACTAGAGAGGCTAGGAAAAGAATAACAAAATAAACCCAGAGGTAAAACATTGATGAGGCACAGAATATTGACATTATCTCAAAATATCTCCCAACAAATTATTTACTAATCACAGAGAGAAAATAATAACTTCAGAGTGGAGAAACTTTGCAGACATCACCAGAAACACTAGGTGACCCCTGATATGATGCACTGAGAACATATCATTACTTTTATGGTATTTCTACCCAAAATGCATAGCCTAAAACTAATCTAATCAGACAAACCCAAATGGAGAACTAGTTTGCCAAAAAAAAGGCCCGTACTGTTAAAAGGTCAAGGTGAAGAAACACAGAAAAGGCTGAGGAAATGTTCCAGATTAAATGGTATTAAAGACATACGATAACTAAATGCAGTGCATGTTCTGAATCATATCCTAGAGCGGGAAAGAATTATGAAGGATCTTATTTAGATAGTTAATAAAATCTAAATATGGATTGTGGATTAGATAATAAAATTGTATTGCTGCTAAACTTCTTGATTTTGATAAGTATATTATGGTTCTTACAATATACACATTTAAGTAATTAGAAGTAATTACTATTTTGGCAGAGTCAACATGGTGCTATAGACAGAAGCACCAAGCTGTCCCTCCACAGCAAAGACCCAAAAAACTAAGGAAAACAGAGACAAACGTCAATCCTTGAACCCTAAATATCAAATGAAGAACTAAAGAACTCAACCAAGCACTGAATGGAATAAGAAACTGACAGAGAACAGAGAGCAAGGAGAAATACGGAGTGGAGGCACTCCATCAGCTAACGCAGCATGGGCTCCTATCGGAGATCAGCAGACAGGGAGTAAAGGAAAGCAGCTTCACAGAACTCCCAGCAGGAGACAGAGCACCTGCTGGACCTGCCCTGCTGCACCATAGCTGAGTGATTGGCCCTACCCATTGGACAAGCTGATGAGAAGTACTGTGCCCACAGACAAGCAAATAAAAAACAACGCACATCCCACTTGCTCAGACATAACCAAATAAAACAAAGGAGCAGGACGAAACAAAACAAATCTACAATCAATAAATGAAGAAAATAACTACTGAATGTCCTGAAGACAGCAGACAATATCAAAACATATTTAAAAAAAGGACAGGATGGTTCCAGTAGACATCTGAAATAAAACACCAGATGATGTTCCAGTAGAAGAAAAGGCACTGGAAATACCTGATAGGGAATTCAAATCTCTAATATTCAGAGATAACCAAAACTTGAAGTAAAAAGCAGACAAAAATGAGAAAAAATAGACAAAATCATGGAAAAGACAGTCAAAATAATGGAAGAATTCAGAAAAATAATACAGAAACAAAATGTCAAAATAAATTCACAACTAGAAATCATACAAAAACAGCAATTAGAAATCCGAAAGATAAACAACAAGATTTCAAAAATGGACAATGTCACAGAAGGTCTCAGGAGCAGGTCTGAAACAACAGAAAACAGAATCAGCGAAATTGAATACAAATACTTGAATATCACTTTGAGGAAAAACTGAAAAAAGAACAAACAAAAAAAATGAAGAAACCCTGAGAATGATGTGGGATACAATCAAAAGAAAAAATCTACGACTTATCCGAGTTCCAGAACCAGGGAATAAAACGGAAAACACAGAGAGGATCACTGAAGGATTGCTGACAAAACACTTGCCTAATATCCTGGAAGATGAAAAGGTGACCATCCAAGAAACTCAACGAAACCCATATAGGATAGACCCCAAAAGAAAATCACCAAGGCATATCATAATCACATTCGCTAGAACCAAAGTATCCTGAGAGCAGCTCGAGAAAAATGAAAAGTCACATACAGAGGAGAAACAATAAGACGGTAAACAATAAGACTAAACTCTGATTACTTGGCAGAAACCGTGCAGGCAAGAATGCAATGGGATGACATATATAAAACCTTGAAAGAAAAAAATTGCCAATGAAGAATAATATCTCCTGCAAAACTCTCATTCAAATACGATGGTGAAATCAGGACATTTCCAGACAAACATAAATTAAGGGAATACGTAAAAACCAAAGCAAATGTACAAGAATTATTAAAGGGCGTCCTCTGGTTCGGGAACAAGCAACATCAGACAACAGCCTGAATCTAGGATGCAAGATTGCACCAGCTAGATACCAACCTAGGAAATGAACTCTCAAGGATTAATCAAAACTAAAAGATTTACAACAGGGAACCACAGAGGTTAATCTTTAAATGATAACAAAGTCAGAACAACAAAAGAGGGGATAAACGGTGTAGGTATACAACCTTCTAATAAAGAGGAAGGCGAGATGATACCAAGTAATAGAAGACTGGTTGAAATTTAGGAAGATAAGGGTAAATTTCAAACTAACCACAAAGAAAGTTAACAAACCTACTCATCAAAATAAAGAACAAAAACATAAAGTCTCACTAAAAACAAAAGAAATGAAAAAAAAATCCACAAGATAGACTCAACACTGTGAAAATGTCAATTCTACCCAAAGTAATCTACAGATACAATGCAATCCCGATCCAAATTCCAACAGCATATTTTAATGATGGAGAAACAAATCACCAACTTCATATGGAAATCAAAGAGGTCCTGAATAAGTAAAGCATTACTCAAGAAGAACAACAAAGTGGGAGGCCTCACACTACTTGATTTTAGAACCTATTATACCACCATGGTAGTCAAAACAGCCTGGTACTGGTACAACAACAGACACACAGACCAATGGAACAGAATTGAGAATCGAGACACAAATTCATCCACCTATGAGCAACTGATATTTGACAAAGGCCCAAAGTCTGTTAACTGAGAAAAAGACAGTCTCTTTAACAAATGGTGCTGGCATAACTGGATATCCATCTGCAAAAAACTGAAACAAGAACCATACCTCACTCTATGCACAAAAACTAAAGATGGATCAAAGACTTAAATATAAAATCAAAAACAATAAAGATCATGGAAGAGAAAATAGGGACAATGCTAGGAGCCCTAATACAAGGCATAAACACAATATGAACCATAAGCAACAATGCACCAAGCACCAGAAGAGAGACTAGATAACTGGGAGCTCCTAAAAATCAAACACTTATGCTCATCAAAAGACTTCACCAAAAGAGTCAAAAGACAACCTACAGACTGGAAAAAATTTTTGGCTACGACAAATCCGATCAGTGTCTAATCTCCAAAATCTACAAGATACTGCAAAACCTCAACAACAAAAAGACAAATAACACAATTAAAAAATGGCCAAAGGATATGAACAGGCACATCACCAAAAAAGATATTCAGGCGGCTAACAGACACATGAAGAAATGCTCACGATCATCAGCCATCAGAGAAATGCATATCAAAACTACAATGAGGTATCATCTCACCCTAACGAGGTTAGCATTGATCAAAAAAACACAAAATAATAAATGCTGAAGACGTTGTGGAGAGACTGGAACAATTATACAATGTTGGTGGGAATGTAAAATGGTACAACCACTTTGGAACTCGATTTGGCACTTCCTTAAAAAGTTAGAAATAGAAGTACCATACAATCCAGCTATCCCCCTCCTTGGAATATATCCTAGAGAAATAAGAGCCATTAAACGAATAGATATAGGCACACTCACATTCACTGCAGCACTGTTCACAATAGCAAAAACATGGAAACCTAGATGCCCATCAAAGGAAGAATGGATAAACAAATTATGGTATATCCACACAATGGAATACTACGCAGCGATAAAGAACAACGGTGAAGTCGTGAAACATAACATGGAGGAAGCTGGTCATTATGCTAACTGAATTCAGCCAGTCACAGAAGGACAAATATTGTATAAGACCACTATTACAAGAACTCAAGAAAAGGTTTAAACATAGAAGAAAACATTCTTTTATGATTATGAGGGTGGGGAGGGAGGGTGAGGGTTTTTAATAACTAGATAGTAGATAAGAATTATCTTAGGTGAAAGGACAGACAGCACACACTACAGGGGAAGTCAGCACGACTGGACTAAACCAAAGCCAAGAAGTTTCCTGAATACAATCAAACACTTTGAGGGACAGAGTAGCAGGGGTAGGAGTTTGGGGACCATGCTTTCAGGGAACATCTAGGTCAACGGGAATAACAAAGCTTATTAAGAAAATGTTCTGTATCCTACTTTGGTGAGTGGCGTCTAGGGTCTTAAAAGCTTGCAAGCGGCCACCTACGATGCATAATTGGTCCCAAACACCTGGAGTAAAGGAGAATGAAGAACACCAAAGACACCAAGAATTAAGCCCAAGAGACAGAAAGGGCCACATAAACTAGAGACTTCATCAGCCTGAGACCAGAACTAGATGGTGCCCAGCTACCACCAATGACCGCCCTGACAGGGAACACAACAAAGAGTCCTGGATGGAGCAGAAGAACAGATCAGACTTAATGGTCTGATTGAGACTGGAGGAACCTCGGAAAGCATGGCCCCTGGATTCTCTATCAGCCCAGAACTAAAACAATTTCTGAGGCCAACTCTTAAGACAGGGATTGGACTGGACTATGGGACATAAAGTGATACTCATGAGGAGTGTGCCTCTTATCTCAAGTAGATACAAGAGACAAAATGGGCAGCTTCTGTCCGGAGGTGAGATGGGAAGGCAGAGAGGGTTAGGAGCTGGCTGAATGGACATGGGGATTCAAGAGTGAAAAGGAGTGTGCTGTCACAGTACGGGAAGAGCAATTAGAGTCACGTAACAATGTATGGAAAAATTTCTGTATGGGAAAAAAATTAAAAATGAAAAAAATTTTTAAAAATTCACAAAAGGAATTCAGCACAGGAGAGTAAGAGGAACAAAGAAAGCATCAGCACCACAAAATAAAAAAAGCACTACAAAATGACAGCAATAAATTCACACCTATCAATAATTACACTCAACATAAATGGCCTAAATGCACCCATAAAGAGACAGAGAGTGACAGAATCAATAAAAAACAGGATCCATCAAATATGCTGTCTACAACAGACACATCTTAGAAACAAAGACGTAAATTTATTAAAAATGAAAGGATGGAAAAAATATATCAAGCAAAGAGCTACCAAAAAGGAGCAAAAATGACAATACTAATCTCAGATAAAATACTTTAAAAAAAAATCCACCATAAAAGTCAAAGAAGGGCATTACATAATAATTAAAGGGAAAATTCACCATTAAGATATAACCATGATAAATATCTATGCACCCAATGACAGGGCTCTAAAATTCATAAAACAAACTCTAACAGCACTGAAAAGTGAAAATGACAGTTCCGCAATAATAGTAGGAGACTTCAACACACCACTCTCGGTGAAGGACAGAACATCTAGAAAGGAACTCAACAAAGATACAAAAGATCTAAAGGCCACAATCAGCCAACTTGACCTCAAAGACATATACAGAACACTCCGCCCAGCAGCTGCAAAGTACACACTCTTTTCCAATGCACACGAAATGTTCTCCAGAATAGACATCTTAGGCCACAAAGCAACCCTCAACAAAATCCAAAACACTGAGATAATACAAACTATCTTCTCTGATCACAAAACCATCAAAGTAGAAATTAACAACAGGAAGAGCAAGGAAAAAAAATTAATTGCATGGAAACTGAATAACACCTTGCTTAAAAACCACTGGGGTAATAGAAGAAAACAAAGATGGAATCAAAAAATTCCTAGAATCACCACCTATGGTCACCTGATCTTCGACAAGGGCCCAAAGTCCATCGAATGAGGAAAAGACAGTCTTTTTAACAAATGGTGCTGGCAAAACTGGATATCCATCTGCAAAAAAATGAAACAGGACCCATACCTCACACCGTA
>NW_004443952.1:15595636-15622705 GCF_000243295.1 Trichechus manatus latirostris
TAAAAATACATCATGTGTCAAAAAAAAAAGGTCCTCCAAGGTCAAGAAGGGAGAGGGTTGACATCTCGTGGGGTTGTTAATCAATGTCATAAAACAATATGTGTACTGACTGTTTAATGAGAAATTATTTGTTCTGTAAACCTTCATCTAAAGTACAATAAAAAAAATTAAAAGAAAAAAAGTGTTGTTTATAACACTGTGAAAAAGATGAAAAAAATCAAATTACCATCATCAGAGTAACAAACAAACCGTCATCACTGTACTAAGGAATATTATGCAGAAGCAATTCAAAAGAGTCTGGGCAATCAATATTAACATTAGAAGAACTCCAAGCATAATGCTGAGTAAAAACAACAAACAAACAAACACAATCATGTCAAAAAACAGTAAAAATAGCATGGGATCACTTATGGGAGAAAACCCCCAAACTAGGATTTCTCTAGGTACATATACATGAAATGCACAAAATAGGGTCTGCAATATGCCAAACTGTTAAACAGTTATCTCTTGAGAGAAACCTGAGATTAGGGAAGACAGTTAAGAGAGTTTTGTATTTACTTAATTATTTTTTTTTTACTTCTATTTGAATTCCTTAAACTAATATGTTCATATATTAATTGTATAATTAAACCAAGTTTTTACCAATTATGGCACATCCAATCTTGGGAATACAATGTGCCTATTCAAAAGAATATAACAGCTTTGCATGTAACTGACATGGAATAATTTCAAGACATATTAAGTGGGGGGAAAAACAGGCACAAAGAAAAATCATATTTATATAAATAATATGTATGTTAAAAGATCATTTACAGAGGAAACACAGGAAAACATTTCCACAGGTACATACACTTGAAGGTAGAATAAGGTCTGTAAGAATACATACCAAACTTAACTGTTGCTACCTCTTAAGGAGATGCCCATTCATGTAAAAAGAAACAAGCACTCAAATAAAAAAACTATCCAAATATGTGTGATTTCACAAAGATAACTTCACACCTGGATTTAACATAGGAATTCAACTACCTGTATGTGCTCAAGAGAGCCCCGGTGGCACAGTGGTTAAGAGATTGGCTGCTAACCAAAAGGCTGGCAGTTTGAATCCACCAGCTATTCCTTGGAAGCTCTATGGGGCAGTTCTACTCTGTCCTACAGGGTCACTATGAGCTGGAATCAACTCGATCGCAGTGGGTTTTTTTGGGCGGGCGGTTTATATGTGCTCAGCAAAAAAAAAAAAAAAACTTGGATAAAATGTTTAAAAACGTTAATAGTGCAGTCCACCATTCCACACAATAAAATGTGCCCAAGAGAGAACATGAGTTGGCAGATGTGAATTTTCTGTGGTAAACACACCTCGTCGAGTAAAGTGATTCCAGGGTTTAGTGATACGAATCTGGTGATTACTCAAGAAATGGTGACTTGCTCCAACCTGGAAGAAAAATTACTCATGAGAAAGTTATTAAAAGACAGAATTTCATTATCTGATGTAGCAACTTCCTCTAACCCTAAGAATTTTCAAGAGTTATTTTGATGATACACAGTCATGCTGTCTTCAGAGCCAAACCCCTAGGTAAGATGAGACACTACTATTATCTAATACAAATATACTGTTAACTACATACATATGTGTATAGGCAGCCTACTTCAGAAAAATCAGCCACTGAGAACACTATGGGGCCCAGTTCTATTCTGACACACATGGGGTCACCATGAGTCGGGATCAAATTGACAGCAACTGGTATAAGCTTTACTCAGGGCCCATGCTATTTTAACACATTTTACAGTACGGACAACCTTATAGTTCTGTACATGTTAAGTCCCTTTGTATATACAGTAACCTAAAAAAAAAAAAAACCCACCACCATCAAGTCAATTCTGACTCATAGGGACCATAGAGAACAGAGTAGAACCGCCCCATAGGGTTTCCAAAGCTGTTAATCTTTACAGAAGCAGACTGCCGCATCTTTCTCCCATGACTTACTAGTCCCAGAGTTAGTTTAATGTGGTGTTAAACTATGAAAATATAGAAAGTTAATCTGGAACAGCTGTATTTAGAGTACATAAATTTTCAATAGGAAAAAAACAATTACTACAAGAGCTTTATATTTTTTTCAGTTTTAAAACAAACATAATATACTCCTTTAGCTAAAGAATAAGCTAAATTATTTACTTAAGATGTTGTTGTTGTTAGGTGTTGTCCAGTCGGTTCCAACTCATAGCAACCCGACGTAAAACAAAACGAAACTCTGTCTGGTCCTTCATCATCTCAACAATCACTGTAAAGCTTGAGCCCATTGTTGCAGCCACTGTGTCAATCCATCTCATTGAAAGTCTTCCTCTTTTTTGCTAACCCTCTATTTTACCAAGCACGATGTCCATCTCCAGGGTCTGGACTTCCTAATAACATGTTCAAAGTATGTGAGATGTAGTCTCGCCATCCTTGCTTCTAATGAGCATTCTGGTTGTACTTCTTCCGAGACAGACTTGTTCGTCCTTTTGGCATTCCATGGTATATTCAATTTTCTTCGCCAACACCACTATTCCAAGGTATCAATTCTTCTTTGGTCTTCCTTATTCATCGTCCAGCTTTCACACGCGACTGAAAACGCCATGGCTTGGGTCAGGTGTACCTTAGTCTTCAAGGTAACATCTTTGCTTTTTAATACTTTAAAGAGGTCTTTTGCAGCAGATTTGCCCAACGCAATGCATCGTTTGATTTCCTGACTGCTGCTTCCATGGGTGCTGACTGTGGATCCAAGTAAAATAAAATCCTTGACAGCTTCAATCTTTTCTCCATTTATCATGATGTTGCTTACTGGCCCAGCTGTTGAGAATTTTTGTTTTCTTTATATTGAAGTGTAATCCATACTGAAGGCCGTGGTCTTCATCAGTAAGTGCTTCAAGTCCTCTTCACTTTCAGCAAGCAAAGTTGTGGCATCTACATAACGCAGGTTGTTAACGAGTCTTCCTCCAATCCTGATACCCCGTTCTTCTTCATATAGTCCAGCTTCTCGGATTATTTGCTCAGCATACAGATTGAATACGTATGGTGAAAGGATACAACCCTGATGCACACCTTTCCTGACTTTAAGCCACGCAGTATCCCCTTGTTCTGTTAGAATGACTGCCTCTTGATCTATGTACAGGTTCCTCAGGAGCACAATTCAGTGTTCTGTAATTCCTATTCTTCTCAATGTTATCCATAATTTGTTATGATCCACACAGTCGAATGCCTTTGCATAGTCAATAAAACACAGGTAAACATCTTTCTGGTATTCTCTGCTTCAGCCAGGATCCATCTGACATCAGCAATGATATACCTTGTTCCACATCCTCTTCTGAGTCCAGCTTGAATTTCTGGCAGTTTCCTGTTGATGTACTGCTGCAGCTGCTTTTGAATGATCTTCAGCAAAATTTTACTTTCGGGTGACGTTAATGATATTGTTCAATAACTTCTGCATTCGGTTGGATCACTTTTCTTTGGAAGAGGCATAAATATGACTGAGGATCACCTTTCTTTGGAATAGGCATAAATATGACCAAAGACAAGACGAGTTGTGGAATGACATCAAGGACATTATACATGAAGAAAGCAAGACGTCATTAAAAAGACAGAAAAGACCAAAATGGATGTCAGAAGACCCTCTGAAAGTTGCCCTTGAACGTCAAGCAGCTAAAGTGAACAGAAGACATGATGAAGTAAAAGAGCTGAATGAAAGATTCAAAGGGTGGCTCGAGAAGAAAAAGTAAATTATTACAATGACACGTGCAAAGACCTGGAGATAGAAAACCAAATGGGAAGAACACACTCAGCACTTCTCAAGCTGAAAGAACTGAATAAAAAATTCAAGCCTCGAGCTCCAATTATGAAGGATTCTATGGGTAAAATACTGAAAGATCCCGGAAGCATCAAAAGAAGATGGAAGGAATATACAGAGTCACTATATATCAAAAAGAATTGGTCAACATTCAACCATTTCAGGAGGTAGCATATGATCAGGAACCCAATGGTACTGAAGGAAGAAGTCCAAGCTGCACTGAAGGCACTGGCGAAAAACAAGGCTTCAGGAATTGATGGAATACCAATTGAGATGTTTCAACAAATGGATGCAGCACTGGAAGTGCTCACTCATCTATGCCAAAAAATTTGGAAGACAGCTACCTGGCCAACCGACTGTAAGAGATCCTTACTTAAGATACATTATTTTATTTTTGACATACTGACATTTAAAAGAAAAAAAAATTCTGTGCCACTTTGGGTTAAGATGGACTTTAATGTCAAAATATTTTCATTATAGAATGAAAGCTTAAAAATAAAATGAAAATTATACTCTACTCATCATAAATTCAGTTAAAATCACATCTACAAAATAATCCCACAACCCTGCCCAAACTGAATCATTAAATTATCTTAAAATAGTTTTATTAACTTGAGGTTTTAACAGAACTTGGAATAATATTTTTAATGTACTACATACATGACTTCTTTATTTGGCTGTACTCAATCTATTTTAGTTCTACTGTGTTTTCAAGAACTAGTTGCACTGTAGCTATTTTCAAAATAGTTAACATTCAGCTTGCTACTAGTTGATATAACCTCTGGAAAGAAGCATGGGAATGTTCCAGCCTTAAAGACTCACCTTCAGTGTTACGTATTTGAAAATTGCATACTGTTATACTTTTCCCTTCCTCTTTCCCATTTATAGATTTATCTTCTTAAAATTGAGAAAAATGAGGGATCACAATAGAGGATCCCAGACAGGGTGGGAGAAAAATGTAGAACAAAATTCAAATTCACAAAAAAAGACCAGACTTACTGGTTTGACAGAGACTGGAGGAACCCTAGAGACTGTGGCCTCCGGACACCCTGCTAACTCAGAACTAAAGCCACTCCCAAAGTCCACCTTTCAGCCAAAGTTTAGACAGGCCTATAAAACAAACAGTAACATATATAAGGAATGTGCTTCTTCGTCCAATCAAGCATATGAGACCAAATGAGCAAAAACTGCCCAAAAGCAAAGACAAGAAGGTAGGAAAGGACAGGAAAACTGGACAAATGGACACAGGAACCAGGGGTGGAACGGGGGAGGGGGCTGACACATTGCAAGAATTGCAACCAATGTCACAAAATAATTTATGTATAAATTTTTGAATGAGAAACTAATTTGCACTGTTAAACTTTCACCTAAAGCACAATAAAATTTAAAAAAAAAAATCCCCTGAAGTCTTCTTAAAACCAAACAATAGTTTAGCTTAACATTTTTAGTAAAAAAAATGTCTGCCTTGAGCATTATACTGTTTTAAGAAATATCTATAGGGGATCAGACTGACAACAGTAACTCAAAAGATTAGACAGAAACCTTAGTGGGCAGTGAATTTATGTTAATGGCGGAGGAGCAAGCCAGAAAAGGAGGGTGAGAATGGTTGCACAACTCGAAGAATGTAATTAATGTCACTAAATGGTACACATAGAAACTGTTGAATTGGTGTATGTTTTGCTGTGTATATTCTCAACAACAACATGAACGTAAATTTTTAAAAATTTTTTTTAAATTAAATGTCAGTTATTCCTAAACTGGTAGCTCAGTGGTAAAGCACTCGGCTGCTAACTGAAAGGCCGGTGATTGGAACCCACCAGCCACTCCTTAGGAGAAAGATGCGGCAGTCTGCTTCCGTAAAGATTATAGCCTTGGAAACCCTATAGGATAGTTGCCTTGGAAACCCTATAGGATAGTTGTATTCTGTCCTATAGGTTTCCTATGAGTCAGAATTAACTTGATGGCAACGAGTTTGGTTTCCAGTTTTTATTCCCAAATCCTCTGAATAATGAGGCAGGAGAAAATTAATAGATAAACTGAAATATCTTTTAGGTGCTGTTTTCCACTTACCTCTGAGTATCTTGCTGGAAGTTTTGTTAGAAAACAAGAGCAATGCCTTTCCATCTAACTTATCTATCTAGTAAGAAAAAAATTATGCCAACTGAGCTATCACTTTCATGTTGCTAATGCATTGTTAGATAGAGCCTATTTCACAATATAGAGCCAACCAAAGTAGGGCCTACATCTGTAGTCCTTCATAATTTTTAAAATTTAAGATCTTTTGAGGAAAGTTAAAATATCAAATTTAAAAAGCTTAAGTAAAATAATTTGCTTCTTCAGATTTTTTACAACATTAAATAATCAAGAATATTCCTAAAATGTTTTTTTATCCAGAAGCCAGATTGTTTTAAATCCTACTAATCATGAACTTCTGTTTGTAAATTTTAAAACGTTGTGACATTACTCTAATACATTTACTTAATTTTAAAATTATTCTATTAGAGTTGGAAGTTTGACTTTAAATATTTAATTTTTAGAACTATACGTTTTAGGAGTTTATGCTATGATTACAATAAAAATAAAACCGAAATTCTTCTAAAAAAAAACAGAAAAATGAACAACATAATCTATTTTATCTGTGAGTATACTTTGTCATCAAAATTATTTTTTTAAAAAATCACACAGAAATGGAGACTTAGAAATTATCTATGATACAATTCAAGGAGTTCTGGGTCAACTTTGAATCATAGTGGGCCAAGTAGATCCACAAACCGACCCTCTGGTTATTTCCTCTTTTCCTTAACACATAACCAGAATAGACAAACTTGGCAACTGGCACAATCCTCTCATTGGCTCTCTGATCCATGGAGAAAGGACCACTGTGGTAGGAAGGCCAAGTAGAAACCCTTAAAACTTCCTCTCCCAACCAAGATACTAAAAAAAAAGCAAAACTTAAAAGATGAAAAGGTAATGACTGCTATCACATCTCATTTGCCTGTTTGGCCTCTAGATAAGGCAGATGAAGCTTGGACACAACTACTGTGGATTATCGTAAGTGTAGTCAGGTTGTGACTCCAATTGCAGCTGGTATTCAAGACATAGTATTTTAACTGGAGCAAATCAACATAACCCCTGTAACCTGTTAAGCAAACACTTTTTTTCTCTGTATTTGCAAGAACCTCCAGACGCATTTTGCTCTAACCTGACAGTATTAACAGTACGCTATCACCATCTTAAATCTATGTCAACTCTCCTGCTCTCTATCATAACATAATACACAGAGATTTTGATCATACTGCGAGTTCACACAACATCACACTGGTCCATTAAGCTGATGACATTATACTATTGGACCCAATGAGCAAGAAGTAGTGAGTGCTTTAGATATTTTGGGAAGTCAAACCCCACTCTTAGGTTTCTATCCCAGTCAGAGTCCAACTACGAAGCAAAAATTACATCATTTATTTTAACAGAAAGATTTTAATATAAAGAAATAGGCAAGTATAAAACTGGGAACTAGTAGGGCTGACTACAATAGGCATAAGAGAATTTTGGGTAGGTGATGAAACTATTCTATAGCTTGACTGTGGTGGTAGTTACATGACTACATATGTTTGTAAAAACCCATAGAACTTTACATCAGAAAGTGTAAATATATTGTTTGTAAATTGTATCTGCATGTATAAATATCAAATATCCATTTTTTCCTGACATCAACTATGAAGCTATAACAAATCCCCACTTTCCACTTCTCTGTTCAGTTCTGACACCAGCTGCCCATGCAACACTTCTTTCTCTGACTGTAACTACCTGGAGCTAGGTCAGATCTTGCCAAGTTAGTCCAGGACTGCAGATGCCAGCTGAAAGTTTCAGAGTCCCTGGGACTCCCCTGACTTCTGACATGCTGGCTACAATTCAGGGTTTTCTCATGAACCCTTCAGGATGACAGCCACTAGCTCAGGGGCACTCTCTGGGCTCCCTCACTTCTGATCTCCTGGCTACAAATTTGGGGTTCCCTCTGCCCTCTAAGGATGCCAGCCCCAAGCTTGAGGGCATCCCCTGGGCTCCCTCACTTCTGATCTGCTGACTCCCACTTTTTCTTTGGGCTCGATAATTCACTGGAACAACTCACAGAGCTCATGGAAAGTGCTATGCTTATGATTACAGCTTTATTAAAAAGGATACAAATCAGGATCAGAATAAAGAAAAGACACACAGGGTGAGGTTTTAGAGGGCTGCCAACATGAAGACTCCATGTCCCAAGAGACACGTTATCCTCTCACTTGCATTGATGTCTTTCACCAACCAGGAAGCCCATGGAGCTTCCATATTGAGAGCTTTTATTGGGGCGGGAGGTGGGTCTCATTACATAATACAAACTCCAGCCCTCTCCTGAGGTCAGTAGGTATCACGAAATGATCAGGAGGCATTACATGGTGGGTCTTTCTGGCCTGGTCAGTCCCCACCCCAGAGTTAACTCATCACCTCAACTAACCGGTTAACTGGAGTTCTAATCAAAGACCCTCACATTCCTAGGTTTTTTTTTTTTTTTTTTAAGAGATTATCTCTCAGGAACAAATTCTTTGGGCAAGGTTAACATAAAACCAAATCCACTGCCATCAAGTTGAATTCTGACTCATAGTGACCCTACAGGACACTCTACCAGAACTGTCCCATAGGGTTTCCAAGGCTATAAATCTTTACGGAAGCAGACCATCCCATCTTTCTCCCACGGAGCTGCTGGTAAGGTGAAACTACATGCCAAATGACTTACTTGCATAATGTTACTCAAATGACTGAAAATAGGAACCCATTCGGTTTTCAACAATCATTTTTGTCTAACATGCTAAGCAGGGTGGTAGAACACTGCCTTACGGGGAATATTAGTGTGTCAACTCGTGCCTTTTTGTTTAAGTGTTTATACAACTTTCCTAACTGGACAGTTGTTGTGTGCCGTGGAGTCGATTCCGACTCATAGCGACCCTACAGCACAGAGTTTGTAATCCAGAACTACTCATTACTCCAAGTGACTAAATCAGGGACTTGCTGTCTCTGGAAGCTTTACTCTCAGGTGACTGTAAATACTTTCCAAGAAAGTGGTGGTAACACAGGAGGCCGCAAAAATCGTAGGTGGGCACCGGCAGTACAGTGGATCGGAAATGCGGCAGCGGCTTCCCTAGCACCTGCCCTTGGGAGTCCCTCAACGAGTAGCGGCGCCTCCTCCCTTCCCGGCCTCAGTTCCCCATCTGTACTCCAGGGGTCGGACGAGTGGACTCTTGGCGCCCTTCCAACTCGATTACCAGATCTGTCTTGGGCAGCCGCTGCTCGGTCGCCCACCCCTGCTCAGGCCGTCCTCGGCGTGAGGGCGACGCTGAAGGAGCCGGTCCGTGGCGCCCCGCACTCACCCGGCTGACGCTTCATCGCCATCAGGGACACCAGATAGTGGGCGATGTCAAAAAAGGGGAACATGGACGTGCGGGAAAAGGCAAGAGTCAGCTCATCCCACGGAGACTCCATGACTACGACCGACCGTGGCAGCGGCCGGTTCCCGGCGTGCGCGGTAACGAAGGGGGGAGGGGACAGCCGCGGCCGCGCGCGCTCCCGCGCGGTCTCGAATTCTGCGCGTGCGCCCTGGCACCAGGACCGGCGCGCAGAGAGGAGGGGCGGGGCCGCGTGTCCCGAAGCCATAGACTGTGAGGCGGTTGGCGGGTGGGCGGGATGAGAAGGTTCCTCGTGTTCCCACGGCGGCTGGCTCTAGATCTGCTAATAAGGAGCTAGCATTTTGTCCTGGCTGAGTGCTGTGCCAGACTCGGGAAGAGTGGGCAGATGAGTAAAACATATCCCTGAAGGAGAGACGCTCGGAGTCAGATTTATTTCTGCAAACTGATGTTATTCACCACACATTTATTGAGCAACCATAGTGTGCATGTCACACTGTGACTTACTGGAGATGAAAAGAATACAGTAATATCCTGCCCTCAAGAAAGATACATACCCGCGCACACACACACACAAGTAATTTGTAGAAAACAGGTACTGAGAAGTGCGAGGGAAATTTAAAGAAGATTATTTCAGGGAAGTGAAATGACATGTAAATTGAACTTTAAGAGCTAAGTGAGCTCTGAATGTGCAGAGATGGAGGGAGATGTTTTAGCTAGAAAATGAGAAATGAGGTTGGAAAAATAGCTAAGACTCTTAAGTCTTTATATTGTAGCTAGCGCGGTGCAATTGAAGGCTTTTGAGCAGAGAAATCCTTTTTTTTTTTTTAACGCAAGCAAATACTAATATAGCACTTAGTATGTGCCAGGCACTGTTCTAAATACAAGGGTTAACTCATTTAATGCCCTGTGAGGTAGGTACTATTATTATCCCCATGTTATAGATGAGTAAGCTGAGGCACAGTGAGGTTAAGTAACATCCAAGGCAACCCAGCCGGAAAGTGGTAGAACCAGGATATAAAACGGGTGGTTTGGCTCCAGAGTTTTAAGCTCTTGATTACTACATTATGCTCAGGCATATCAGAGCCAGAATTCATTCTCTTAACCATTATGCTAAGCTGTTTTGTTGTTGGTTTTTTTGTTTTTGTTTTTGTTTTTGTTTTTGTTTTTAGGGGTAGGTAGCAGGGAGGAGTCAATTAAGCAGCAGGCTTTGGAACACATTGGTGAAAAAAGACTTTTAAAAAAAAACCAAACCCATTGCCATAGAGTCAGTTCCAACTCACGGTGACCCTATGCATTACAGAGTAGAACTTTTGAACCGTCAACCTTTAGGATAGTAGCCGAGAGCAAACCATTTTTGACACCCAGGGACCTTCAGAAAAGACTAGAGGCAGGGAAAATCAGAGGGTATTCACTCCTCCAAACCCAAGGTAGTGGGAAATGAGGGCAATAGAAGCAGGGGACAGGACCCAGGTGGGGAACGACTTGGTAGAAGCAGAATAGGCTGAAGGCCAATTAAACCTGTTAATGTGGGAAAGGGAGCCATAGTCATCAAAGAAGAAAATGGGAAATGGATGAGAAGGATGATTATAGCTGCATTCAGAGAAATAGGAAACAAAGAGAAAACAGGTTTAGGTAAGTACAAAAGTTTAGTCTGGCACATTTCTATGTGATGCATCATCAGATCATGCTGGCACCTGGAAATTGGAAATACATGATGAGCTCCTAGAGCTACATGGGAGTATGCACTGTAAAGTGAGATTTACATTGATTTTTATCTGAATATTTATTCATTAATTTTAATTCATTCAACGACTGTTTTTTGCATGCCTATAATGTAACAGGAATTTTGCTGGATGTCAGAGGTATTGCCATCAACACTTGAGTGTTGAACAAATGTGAGAAAATTGTAATAAATTTCTACATGTTCTGTTACTACTCAAGAAACAATAAGGCTTTGGGTTTTTCTTGCTGTTTTGTATATTCTTGGTATTTTGTATTTTGCTAAAATATTTTTCATATGTGATTTTCTAAGCAAACACTTCCTATAGAGAAAAGGCTTTTGCCCTCTAGCAAAACTAAAGAAAAAGAGAAACATCTATAATTATTTATACTTTCATGGCTGAGTCAGTTCATTCCATACTTTTTATACATTTCCTTATCTCTGGAATCTTTGCTTTGTGAATTTAGGGGCAAAATTTGGTATGGTGAAATGAGTTCCTTTATGTGGCCTTTTGCCTTGGTTCTTCAGACAAACAACTTGAGAGATTTTGCCCTTAAGACCTGAGGAGTTACCTTTGCCCTAGTTTTCTACCCCACTGGGTTTGTTATATTTCCTGGGTGAACCCTGAACAACTTGGTTTGATACTTTCAGTCTTGCCCTGGGCTGTAGCCTGCCGTGTGATTGGTATGCACCTTGCAGGTATTGGTCAATAGACTATGCAAATAAAGTGACTACTATGCAAACAAAGTGTCTGTGGCTAACGGAGATGAGATTAGTCAGTCTGTGGCCTCACTGAGAGGGGCCATGCCTTGAAATTGACAAGGAGTTGTGTATATAAGCAGCCAGCTCCACAGAGGTTTAGCAGGCAGGAGCAGGAAGAGAAGCAGAAGGAAGAAAGAAGAAATAGAGAGCAGGCAAGGAAACTTCTAAAAGGGCTGTTATACGGAAGATAACAAGAGACCCAGAAGGGGCCCAGTGGCAGAGCCAGTGGGGACAGGCCAGGAAGGGGCCCTGTGGCAGAGACGGTGGTGACAGACAGCAGAGCAAACAAGAGACTGTCCTCAGGGCCAAGAGGACGCCTGTCCTGAGGGGACTGAGAGGAGGCCTACATGGTCTAAAGGAACTGAGAGAGCTATCCTGTACTGAAGAAGGAAGACTTTGCCTACATGCTTCCTGAGCCTGATCCTGAGTTGTAGCCTGTTGATCCTAAGTCCAAGTTGTACCCTGTTCCTTAAGAAACTACTTAACTGTAAGTATTGTCTGTGAGTTCTGTGTGTCCATTGTAACGGATTATCGAACCTAGAAGCAGAGAGTGTCATGGGAGGGATGGCTGGTGTCAGAATTGGTAAAAGGGTTGGAGAGTGGAGGTATGTCTGACCTCCACCTCATACAGATCAGCCTTGGGCTCATCTTGATTTGCATTATCCCCACTAAAGTTAGGCAGGTTCTGAGGAAACTATCACTACTCTTACCATTTCACATTATAATAGCCTTAAATTTCACACACAAAAAAGAAAAAATGTGTATCACCCTTTAACTTAAAAAAAATACACTTAAACATGAAGTAATCTTTATAACGTCTGTAAACTGTATGCCTATATCAGTATCATTCTTGGGTATAGGTAATTCATTATTAACACCAAGAGGGCAACATTGAAAAGCATCAGCGATTTTTTTCGTTTTTTTTTTGTAAAGAAGATAACTCAAGCATTTTACTTACCTACACAGATTAATTCTGACAGTAAGAAATTAATAACCTCAGATTTAGTAATCTGAAATTTGTTTCATTTCAAAACTGTAAGGATAAGCTTGGTCCCATCTACCTAGGCCTAAAGAAATTTAAAAAAAAAAAAGATTTAAGGGAAGTGAAATAGTAATCTCACAAAAAGACAAGTTCTATCTAAATTTTAAATGTGCTCACTGTATTGGCTTCTGGCCCATGACTGGGTTATTTAGCCTAATGAAATGGGACTTAATAGAAGGAAATGGGGAATGGAAGGAGGGAGGCTTTGAACTGATAAGAAGGAAAGGCAAGACTTGGGCAAATTACGTGTGAAAATTCAGACTTTTCCTGATTCTTGAAAACTGTTTACAAAGTTAAATAATTATGGCAGGTAAAATGGATCCAAATTGTAAAATATAGATTATCTATTAAAAACTGAAATTGGTCTAATTGTATTGACATCTGAACAAGAGTTTTGACTAAACATATTGGAAGGATTTTTTATTTCAAAAAACGTGACACTAATTTCTATAAACCAGATTTCTCAATAGTAACATTATTGACATTCTGGGTCAAATAATTTTTGTTGTGGGGGGCTGTCCTGTGCATTGTAGCAGCATCCCTAGCCTCTATCTACTAAATGCCAGTAGCACACCACCACCACCACCCCTAGTTGTGATAATCCCCAGAGAACGTCTTAGGCATTGCCAAATGTCTCCTGGGAGCACAAAATCACCCCTGGTTCAGAACCACTGTTACAAATAAATACTTTTTTTAGCAGTATGTATCTCTATTAATACAAACATCATGGTCATGTCACTGATATTAATCATCAGGTTAATTCTAGAACAACTCACAGTAACCCTTCTAAGTCTTAGCGGGCTCAAGTTGGCAATGTCCTGACACCCAGTGTCAAAAACGTAATCCTAGCTGTTTCTTCCTTGCAGTACTGCTTTTTATCCACTGAGTGTCATACCCTTCACTTTGGGAAATCAATAACTATTTGTAAAAGGGCCATAAAGAGTCCATGATTATGAAGTTTCACATAAAAGGACCAATTGCCCTTCTAAGCTTTAGTGTTCTGGTTAGGCATTTTCATTCTAAAGTCGTTTTAATAACGACACTGCATCAAATTACATTGTAATAAAATGTGACATTTAAGACAAAGCATATTTAATTGAATGCAACCTTTTTAATGTTCAGCATCATGAAGGAAAATTAACTAGAGGGTACCAATTGCCCTCAAAATACCCAGTGAATTCAATCAGTACAGTGAGATGCTGGTGCATAAGATTTAAGTGGTAAACTAAGTCAAGTATACACTCAACTTTTAGACACTGCTCATCTGTCAGTTTGTCATACTGTGGTGGCTTGAGTGTTGCTGTAATACTGGAAGCTATGCCAGTGGTATTTCAAATACCAGCAGGTCACCCATGGCAGACAGGTTTCAGTAGAGCTTTCAGACTAAGAGAGACTAGGAAGAAGGAACTGGCAGTCTGCTTCTGAAAAACTGGCCAGTGAAAACCTTACGAATAGCAGCAGAACAATTGTCTGATATAGTACCAGAAGATGAGTCCCTCGGGTTGGAAGGCATTCAAAATATGACTGGGGAAGAGCTGCTTTCTCAAAGTGAATTGACCTTGATGATGTGGGTGGAGTCAAGCTTCCGGGACCTTCACTTGCTAATGTGGCATGAATCAAAATGGGAAGAAACAACTACAAACTTTCAATAATAATCAGAATGTGAAATGTACGAAGTATGAATCTAGGAAAATTGAAAGTTATCAAAAATGAAATGGAGCACATAAAGATCAATATCCTAGGCGTTAGTGAACTGAAATGGACTAGTATTGGCCATTTTGAATTGGACAATCATATCGTCTACTATGCCAGGAATGACAAATTGAAGAGGAATGGCATCACATTCATTGTCAAAAAGAACATTTCAAGATCTATCCTGAAGTACAATGCTGTCAGTGATAGGGTAATATCCATATGCCTACAAGGTAGGCCAATTAATACAATTATCAGTCAAATTTATGCACCAACCACTAATGCCAAAGGTAAGGAAACTGAAGATTTTTACTAACTTCTGCAGTCTGAAATCGATCAAACATTCGATCAGGAAGCATTGATAATTACTAGTGACTGGCATGTGAAAGTTGGAAACAAAGAAGGATCTATTGTTGGAAAATATGGCCTTGGTGATAGAAAAGATGCCAGAGATCGCATGATAGAATTTTGCAAAACCAATGACTTATTCATGGCAAATACCTTTTTTAAACAACATAAATGGTGACTATAATGTGGACCTCGCTGGATGGAATACACAAGAATGAAATTGACTACATCTGTGAAGAGAGATAATGGAAAAGCTCAATATCATCAGTCAGAACAAGGCCAGGGGCCAACTGTGGAACAGACCATCAATTGCTCATACGCAAGTTCAAGCTGAAGCTGAAGAAAATTGAAACAAGTCCATGAGAACCAAAATACGACCTTGAGTATATCCCAGCTGAATTTGGAGACCATCTCAAGAATACATTCGAAACATTGAACATGAATGACTGAAGACCAGATGAATTGTTGGATGACATCAAGGATATCCTACATAAAGAAAGCAAAAGGTTATTAGAAAAACAGGAAGGAAAGAAAAGACTAACATGGATGTCAGAAGAGACTCTAAAACTTGCTCTTGAATGTAGAGTAGCTAAAGCGAATGGAAGAAATGATGACATAAAAGAGGTGAACAGAAGATTTCAAAGGGAAGATTGAGAAGACAAAGTATTATAATGAAATGTACAAAGACCTGGAGTTAGAGCACCAAAAAGGAAAGAACACGCTTGGCATTTCTCAAGATGAAAGAAATGAAGGAAAAATTCAAGCCTCAAGTTGCAATATTAAAAGATTCCATGACCAAAATATTGAACAACACAGGAAGCATCAAAAGAAGAAGGAAGGAATACACAGAGTCACTGTACCAAAAAGAATTGGTCAATGTTCAGCAATTTCAGGAGGTAGCATATGATCAAGAACCGATGGTACTGAAGGAAGAAGGTCAAGCTGTACTGAAGGCATTGGTGAAAAACAAGGCTCCAAGAATTGACAGATTACCAGTTGATATGTTCAAACAACAGATGCAGTGCTGGAGGTGCTCATTCGTCTATGCCAAGAAATTTGGGAGACAACTTCCTGGCCAACTGACTGGAAGAGATCCATATTTGTGCCCATTCCAAAGAAAGGTGATCCAACTAAATGTGGAAATTATCGAACAATATTATTAATATCACACGCAAGTAAAATTTTGCTGAAGATCATTCAAAAGCAGTTGCAGCAGAACATCAACAGGGAACTACCAGAAATTCAAGCCAGATTCAGAAGAGGACGAGGAACAAGGGATATCATTACTGATGTCAGATGGATCTTGGTTAAAAGCAGAGAATACCAGAAAGATGTTTACCTGTGTTTTATTGATTATGCAAAGGCAGCCTTTCTGTGAATTCCTTACTTCACTTAAGCTGCTCAGACTATCTTTTATTAACTGCAGTTGAAAGTTTTTTTTTTAACTTGTTGTTAAGTGCTGTCTAGTCGGTTCTGACTCATAGAGACCCTATGTGCAACAGAACAAAACATTGTCTGGTCCCATGCCGTCCTCACAGTTGTTGCTGTTTGAGCCCATATTAGCAGCCACTGTGTCAATCCATCTTATCAAGGGTCTTCTTTTTTGCTGACCCTCTGCTCTACCTTACCAAGAATGACGTCCATTTCCAGGGACTGCTCACTCATGATAACACATCCAAAGTACGTGAGACAAAGTCTTGCATCCTCCCTTCTGAGGAGCATTCTGGCTGTATTTCTTCCAGGACAGATTTGTTCATTCTTCTGGCAGTTCATGGTATATTCTATATTCTTCGCCAACACCACAATTCAAAGGAGTCAACAATCCTCACAACTGGACCAATAAGCAACATCATGATAAACGGAGAAAATTTTGAAGTTGTCAAGGATTTCATTTTACTTGGATCCACAATCAACACCTGTGGAAGCAGCAGTCAGGAAATCAAACGATGAATTGCATCGGGCAAATCTGCTGCAAAAGACCTCGTTGAAGTGTTAAAAAGCAAAAATGTCACTTTGAGGACTAAGGTGCACCTGACCCAAGCCATGATATTTTCAATCGCCTCATATGCATACAAAAGCTGAACTATGAATAAGGAAGAATGAAATGTATCAATGTTCAATTAATGGGAATTATATACGGATGGATGGGATATATATTCCAAGGGCTGCTTCAATCACTGCATGTTTTCTAAATATCTGTAAATTGGTATACATCACGTAAAATATAAAATCTTCAAAATGTAAAAGTATATTAGCATTTTATCTATTATCCCTGAAGCCAGATATTCTTATAGTTTCACTACAAAAATTAATGTTTCCTTAGCCTGAAAAAAAAAAGCTAAAGAGAATTTTTTAAATTTTATTATTATCCTGTTACAAGCAATCTCCCCTAAGTACTCCTGCTGAGTACTTAGAAGCGGAACTTCTCATAGGCATTATGACTATCTAAGACGGGGATAATTTTCCAAAGTTATTTAATCATGGAAGCCTTTTTTTTTTTTTTTCTCCAAGCAGTTCATGAAGCTGGAACTCCAGCTTAAAGAACACTGTATAAAGCTTTTCCTAGCTCTACTACTTCGGTTGGACTATCAAGTTATTTATAGTGTTCATCCACTTAATAAATGCATATCTCATCTTTCAGATAGGGCCCATCAGATTGTGATATTAAAGGCGTTCTTTCTACCACTGCAGCTATCTCTGTGTAAGGCTTAGTCAACCATTATCAGCATATCAAATTGCATTCTTGACTTTCTTCGAACGAGTCCGTTTGGGAAACTTTCTCATTTGGGGAGGCAGTGCAGCACAGTGGTAGCATAGAACACACAGGCTCTAGAGTTAGATGGTTGACTCACTGTATAGGGAATATAGTTATGAAAACTCTGTAAGCCTGCATCTTCATCTTTAACATTGGAGTCAGAACAATTGCAGGATTTAGTGGACTGGGATTAAGGGGTAGGGAATGGTCAAAGAGTAAAGCTGAAAACTGGCTGCCAACTTCTGTAACACCTCAAACACATGGCGGCCTCTCATTGCCACCTTCCCACAAAGTCCAAAGACCAGCCACCACTCTGAACTGGAGAACTGGAGTAAGGTTGGGAGAAAGAACATCATGGTGGAAGCTAGTGTCACACAGCCAGTCCAGAAAGTTAGATCCTTATGAAAAATGAAGGATAGTTACAAAGATGGGGCCCCATGTCTTTATAAGAAGCCCCAGTATACCAAATCCCTGGATCTGATCATTCATCTGAACCTTTCTATGTGTTAACTTTCTCTGCCTTGAACCCCAGACATGACCATGAACTTTGATTCTTACATTGCACTTGCATTTGGTTATTCCCATTGTGCTGCCCTAGAAACTGATCCTAAGCGAAACACTCAAAGCTGTTTGATTTGGTTTTAGCATCCTGCCTATTCTACCCTGATATATAACTCCTTTCTAATTCTTTGTTTTGCCTTTAGTATGCTTGTCTCAACAGTAGCAGCTCTTAGAGACTGCATTTTGCTGTATATATACCAGGGTGGGGAGGACTATTCACATCATATTCCACATCAAAGAATCAACTGGGTTCTGGCTTTGGGGTCTATAAAAGACAAAGGGAAAAAACTACCAGAATGAACTCAGTCATATATTTTCTAGCATGATAATAATGAATACTGAAAGGACTTATAAAAGTATTTAACCTTATATAAGAACTTTCTGTTCATCATTTTTAATGGTAGCCAGATGCATCAATGAATATCTTCTAGATCTTAAATATATATACATATATATACACACATATATCTCACTACAGTTTTTATATAGAAGTCGTCTTTTTCTTGGAGTATGTCTTTGATATTTGATTTGAATAAGATCAAGACAGTTACCTTGGCAAGGTCCCAAGACTGCAGCCCACATCTACCCTAACCCCTAGCCCTTAGTTCATTATGGAAATTTGGTAAAAGAATGTGGATAGAGCACTAAAAATCCAATAAAGCAACATTAGACCAGCAAAAGAGAACCATCAGCAGCAAAATTAACACCAAGGTTAAGATTTAAATATTTGTTACTGTTTAGCTTACTATATTAAACTACTAGCAAAGGGAAATCTGACACTGGCCTGTAATATTCAACCATATAAGGAAATTAATTTAAAATTATTAGAGGAATCTTTTCAGACCAAAAGATATCCTAAATCAATGATATGTTGACCAAGAGTAACATTTCTGTGTTAAGGAATTGTTTATTTAAACTCATCGGAAATCTTCCAACTCTCTGTCCTTCCACTCCTCACAAGCAGGATCTGAGGCTATGATATTATAAGGCTATTCTTGAGGCTTTAAAAAAAAAAAAAAAGTAGGAATCCCAGCTATATAACATTCTGGTAAATGTTACTATATGAGACAGTAAAGAGTCCCTGGGTAGTACAAATGTTTAATGTGCTCTGCTGCTAACCGAAAGGTTGGCGGTTTGAACCCACCCAGAGGCACGTCAGAAGAAAAGCTTGGTGATCTACTTCCAAAAAATCAGCCATTGAAGACCCTGTGGAACATGGTTCTACTCTGACACATATGGGGTCACCCTGAGTTGGAATCAACTTGACGACTGGTTTTATTGAGACAGTAAGCAGATCAGCGGTTGCCAGGGGCCCAGGGAGGCATGGAGAAGTACAGGGCATTTTTAGGGCACTGAAACTATTCTGTGTGGTAATGTAATGGTGAATACATGACATTATGCATTTGTCAAAACCCATAGGATGGGACAACACAAAATGTGAACTCTAATATAAACTATGAATTTTGGTTAATAATGTATCAATATTTGTTCATCAATTGTAGCAAATTAACCACTCGAATACAAGATGTTAATAAGAGAAGCAGTGTGTAGAGAGGAGTGTGTATATGGGAACTCACTGTACTTTGTGCAGTTTTTCTGTTAACCTAAAACTGCTCTAAAAAATAAAGTCTATTACAAAAGGAGGGGGTAGTAACGAAAGGAGAGATAATACGTCTTTCTTTTCTTCTCTTGATAGAAACTGATAGTTTCTGCATATTTAGGCTCTTTCAGAAGTGATGGAAAGGTATGTGGTGGTGGTGAAGTGAGCAGCTGAACTGAGAAAGCCTCAGTCATTCATTAATTTCAGGATAGCCAATCTTTACAGCCCTTAAATCAGCTGTGAATTAGAAAAGTCTCTTCGATCAGAAATGGGAACTCAGTGAGAGATCCCAGAGAATATGAGGGCTCTGGAATAAGAGGAAGACACATTCCTCTGCAAGCTGTGACAGAGACAGGTGTGTGGCAGGCAACATTCGGGGACGATGGCTCTAATTGCTCGGGCCTCATCACCTAGGGGTAAAACCAGCTTAGAAACTAATTGGAAAAAGTACCTCCATGCCAACCACCCAGGGCAGGAGAGCCTGGTAGGGGAGAGGGTCAAACTCAAGAATGGATGGAGGAGATCAATTCAGCAAGCATTCATTGATGTCTTGACCGAGAGAGAAAGACACTGATCGGTATAAATACACAAGAATAGTGATAGGAAAAGTAAGGCCTAAAAATGAGCTGAAGTTTATCAAAAACCCTTGTCTATCCAGCAATTTCATTCCAAAAGACTTGAAAGCAGGGATTCAGATACTTGTACGCCAATGTTCATTGCAGCACATTCACAAACAATAGCCAAATTGTGGAAACAACCCAAGTGTCCATCAACAGATAAATAGATAAACAAAATGGTGTATACCCAAACAATAGAATGTTATTCAGTCATCCAGAGAAATGAAGCTCTGATGCATGCTACAACATGGATTAACCTTGAGAACGTTATGCTGAGTGAAACAAGGCAGGCACAAAAGGACAAATATTGTATGATCCCACTTATATGAAATATCTTGAATAGGCAAATGCATAGAGACCAAAGTAGATTAGCATTTGCCAAGGACTGGGGGAAGGAAAAAGGCCGGGGGGGGCGTTATTCCTTAAAAGGTATTTAGTTTCTGTTTAGGGTGATGAAAAGGTTTTGGAAATAGATAGTGATGTTGTACAACATGGTGAATGTAATTAATGTTACTGAATTGTACGCTTAAAAAATAGTTAAAATGATAAACTTCATGTTACATGTTTTACCACAATGAAATTAAGAAACAAAACTTGTCTAAATTATTTCCGGTTGAACAATTTCACTTACACTTTTGAAAATTCAAATTTGTTTTTTCAATTCTTGAGACCTTTTTTTAAGGCCATTAGTGACAATTTGTAACATTTCGTATTCAGTCCTACCCATAAGCAGGGGAAGGGGGTTGTTAGTCTCCTGAGGTCCCCTGTAGCATTATGTGAGGCAGTTGCTGGAGTGGAGGGAGCGAATACTAGATTTGGCATCAGAAGCCTATGTCAATCAGCTACTAACTGGAGGGGCCATTTAACATCTCCAAACCTCAGTTTTATCACTCAAAAATGATTGAAAATAGCAGTTCTACTTATCTAAGTCTGTTATGAAGATTAAGTTATAGACTTACCTTATATACTTCAATAAAATATAAACCTTTGTATGAACGTAAGTTATTTTTAAAACCATTTGTGGAAGATCGTAGAAGATGACTAGCAGGGGCAGCAAACAAGAGGCGGAACAAATAGAGGAACTGCAGTCTCCTCATTGTGGTGTTTTATAATTTCTGTATCTGGAAGATATCTCCCTACTAGAATATAAGCTCTTGAGGGCAAGGACTAAGTCTTGGACACCTTTCTGCAGCCCATATAGTCCTCAGTGGAAAACATTACCAGTTGCCATTGCAACCCATTGCAAGTCCATGTGTGTCAGAGTAGAACTGTGCTCCATAGTATTTTCAGGGACTGATTTTTTTTTTAAGTAGATTGCCAGGACTTTCTTCTGAGGCATCTCTGGGTGAACTCAAACTTCCAACTTTTTGCTTAGCAGCCGAATGCTTAGCAGCCAAGTGCTTAAACATTTGCACCACCCAGGGACTCCTAATGGAAAATAGCTGCCAATAAACATTTGTTGAAGGGTATTCCTAGCTTCAGATGGTTCAGATGAATGTTCTGATTACCCAAGAGGGTGAATGTGAGTAAATTGGAAGGAAGAAGAAAAGAAACCTTACTTTATCACAGGTAAACACAGCCTTTTCATTGTGATCCTTACTGTGCCTTCACTGCGCTGCCTCTTCTGTTGTGAGCACAGTCTGCTGCTGGACACTCTAAATTGTCAAGAGCTCTGGGGGCTTCCCAGAGTAGCAGCTTTGTCTGGCTAAACACAGGACACACTTTCTTTTTGCACATTTCTGGGGGTAGGTTTACTGACAAAGTCATTGTCCCTGTCTTCCTGGCCTTAACCCTCTGCAGATCTAGTTATGCTGTTTAGGTTCATGAAGTACAAATTAGCATAATCTGATTAGATTAGCTGCTGAGGGGCGTCTTTGGTCTGAAAAGCAGAGAAAAGAAAAGTATCTCACAAAGAAGGGAGCCTGGAGGATGGCAGGGGAGGGGCAACAATTGCGCCTATGCCGCTGGCCTGAAAGCTTACACCTGCACAAGCCCTCTTGTAAATAAGGGCTCTCAGATGGTATTAAACAGGGGACTGAGGAGTCCAGCTCCAGGAGGGAAGCATGGGGAAGAGAAAGGCAAGACAGCAGCTCTGCATCCCATTAATTGATTTAATCTGGACTGGCAAAGCAGGGGTTGCTGACAGAAGAGAATGTTCATTTGATTCCTACTCAGCATTGAGAGTGGGTCAGCCCCATAATCTGGTCTATCGAGATAAGCGTTTTAGAATCTCTGCAAGAGACTGATAAGGGGTTTACTTGTCGGGAACAAAGTCCATTGGATGTTTGATTTCTATACTTTCTGAGCTGGACTTCTGTATCTTTATTCCTAGAAAAGAAAAAAATTAAAACTAGGTCATGGTCTTTGTTTTAGGCCTTTGGGTAACGTGTGCTGAGAAACTGCAAAAGAAAAACACAACAATCAACTTGTACCAGGTGAAGCCAGGGAAGTTTACCACTGAGTGCTCCTTCCTCTGTTACGGACAGTTTATGGGTGTGACTGGGGTTTTCATTGTTCTGAAAAGCAAAAAAGGGACTGTAACCTATGTGTGCAGTAAATATTGATTTTCAAGCAAGTGATTAACTTTCTTACATGGAGGACTTTTTTTTCCTCAAAAGATGAAGGATTCCTGAGACACACAGAAGTCCCTGCACCTGCTAGGTCCCCTGGACTATGTGCACCAGTTTATGTGATTCTCAGGAACATCAGAATGTGTCTATTCAATGGGACTGAAAGGAAGCCTCATTTTGGCCTGACCTCGACTTACATCCACGGTCAGGAGCAGAAGAGGGAAATTGGTCACTGCCAGACACAAGAGGTTCGTTTCTGTTGACACATCTTCCTTGGTGCCGTTCAACACAATTTAAATGCTGAGAGGAATGGAATCTTCCATCACTTCTGTTGGATAAGTTTTCCTTTGCCAAAGAATTCTTCTTGATAGAAAATCCAGATCACCAACCAAAGTACTTTGTTTTTGTTTCTTTATTTCAGAAATGCAGCAAGCGTTTCTTTCACCAGAGGTTTCTATTCTTTAAGGCAGAAGAGCATAGTGAAAGAAAACTGACTATGGCAGACATGGGTGCAGAGTCTAGCCTTGCTGTTTGCTTCCTGTGTGATCTTAAGCTTGTCTCTTAGACTTTTCAAGCCTCAGTTTCCCCAACTATAAGATAGAGCAAATACCTCCATCAAATGGTTGTTAGAAGGATTAAAGGTGGTATTTATAAACTCCCGGCACACAATAGGGACTCAATGAATATTGTTAAACCTTCTTTGAGGTGTTTATACTTTGACTTCCCTCTCACCCAAAACTTGCCATATTTAGACACGTTTATGTCATATTTCCAGGTAGATGTATCATTGTACTCAAGCGTAGTCTAAAGAGTTCACTAGTACCAGGGGTTGTCTTTATTCTGCTTTGTCTCCCCTGTATTTTCACTGATGTATTTGTCCTCAATTTCTGTGGTGAAGCATCTTTCTTCTTGGAGCCTAGAGGCATACATCCTCTCAAGAAAGATGAAAGAGACACAGCAAGATTGTTTTCAGAAACTCTGGAGCCTGGGGAAAATTTTTAATCTGAGGAGGGACATAGGAAAATAATTTCTATCTGCTAGAAGCCAAGGTGAGCATGCAGAACATGTCAGATGTGAGATGGGCGTCTGGAGGCCTCATATCCCAAGAAAAGGTTAAAAAGCCTATCGAGGGAGTACATGAGAAGCTCATTAGCTCTGGGATGCTGACAGCCAGCATCTCACTAGAACTGTGGGTTGAAAGACCTGCATTTCCTGCATCCTCTTACATAGACACTGTGGTTGAATGGGATGAAAGGAAGCAAGGCAAGAGGTACTTAGATAAGATTCTGTATACCATATAAAATAATTTTGTGCCTCACCTGATAGATTTTAGTAAAGGCTCCTTTAGAAAAAATCCAACTTTTTCCAGAGATATTTTATATCACAGTGAAGATACAAATGGGGAAATAATTTGACAGTATATGAAAAGAAAATTATACCATGATCAAATAAAGTTTATCCAATCAATGCAAGAAAGTATATTAATAATATATATCCCTTATTAATCTCAATAGATGCCGAAAAACTTTTCTTGAAAATTTAACATCTTGTCACTGTTTTGGGGGAGGGGAGGGAAAACTCTGCCCAGCTCTGCGCTCCAGGAGACTGACTTCTACAAACCTCAGCCTCCATCACTCTGGGTCCCCTGCTGTCTGGTTTCTGATTGGGTCTGACCATTGGAAGGCACTAGCAGGAGATAAAAGGGTGGGAGGTAAAAAAGTGGCCGAAGTATTGCTTACCCCCTGCATTTCCTCCACAACCACAGTTCCTGTCAGGCGGCTCCTCTTCCTTGGCCACAGCTTTGCTGGGTTCCAATGAAACCAGAGGCAGCAGGGTAACAGGAGACTTTGACTCCACCTTTACTTACCTCTCCCCTTCTGGGGTTCCACGTATTGAGCAGATGTTCACCTGAAGCTCTATTTCTTGTTTTTGTTGCTTTCTTCCTTTAGGCGTTTTCTTTTTCTTCCGGTCCAGGAATGTATGGCCTTTTTTAACTCTGCTAGGTCAGGGTATCATAGCGACGGTCGCTATGAGTCGGAATCGACTCGACAGCAATGAGTTTGGTTTTTTGATAGTTTTAGGTCAGGGTAGATGATACTGATCTATTGTGGACCTGGTGGGCCTTGGGTCCTCTCCCTTCCTTGTGTCAGAGTTCTAAGGAGCAAGTTGTCAAAGCTCCTCTTTGTTAGAGCCAAATTTAGAATTTGGTGGGGGAGGAATTTTTTAAAATTTGAATATATTTAAATATGTCATTTTCAACTTCTTAATAAGCCCTTCTTATTAAAGGGGAGGGAATATTCAGCACCTCCCCTTCTTGCCTCAGAAGCCTCAAAGATGAGGTCTCATAGCAAGAGTTTAAAATTAATCCAAAATGTCAAAACCTGAGTAAAGTTGGTTTTTCTAACTATGACTCAAAATCCAGAGCCACAAAATTGATAAAGGCTACTGCATAAAAATAAAATTCTTATATATGGCAAACAAACACCACAAACAAAATCATAAGACAAATGACAAATTTGGGGAAATATTGTAACTCATATCACAGGAAGAGTGTTCATCTCCTTTATATTTAAAGAGCTTTTAGAAATTGGGGAGAAAAAGAATGACAATACAATAGATAAAAAGGCAAAGGACTTCTACAGACAGTCCATGGAAACGGAAATACAAATGACTCATAAACATGTAAGATGTCAGTCTCATTCATCAAAGAAAAATGCAAATTAAAACCACACCAAGATAAAATTTTCATCTATCAGGTTGGCAAATACCCAGAAGTTGTCAACATACTCTGTAGATGAATCTATGAGGAAACAAGCACTCCCATACATTGCTGCTAAGAATGCAAAAGTACACTCCCATAGAAAGCGATCTAACAACATTTATCAAAACGACAAATGCACTTTCCTTTTGACCAGCATTCCCACTTATCCTACAGATATACCTGCAACCTTGGTGTTATGGGTTGAATTGTGTCCCTCAAAAGATGTGAAGTCCAAACCCTCAGGACCCCAGAAACAAGGCTTTTGAAGATGTTATCAGTTTTGTCAACATGAGGTCATACTGGAGTAGGGCGGGTCCTTATCCAGTGTGAGTGGTGTACTTATAGAAGAGAATCAGAGACACAGAAACGGGGAAAATGGCTTTGTGAGATGAAGACAGAGATGGAGTTATACCACAGCTGCAAGCCAAGGGTCGCCTGGGGCTACCAGAAGCGCAGGTGGGGTGGGGGGTGGAGATAAGACAGGATCTTCCAGTAGAGCCTTCAGACAAGGACCCTCTGGGTGCTCTGATTTTGAGCTCCTAGCCTCCAGAACGGTGTTTTAAGCTACCAACTTTGTTAAGGCAGCCCTTGGAATTTAATACACTTGGAAAATTGCATGTATTGGAGGTTATTCATTGCAGCATTGTTAGTATTAGCGAAAGACTGGGAACAACACAAATACCTTTCAATGAGGGATTGGCTAACTGTGGTACATCCATCCACGTGATGTAATACATAAAAACCTGTTGCCATCAAATCCAACTCACAGTGACGCACTGTGACAGAGTAGAAATGCCCCATGGGGTTTCCAAAGATTACAATCTTTATGGAAGCAGACTGCCACATCTTTCTCCCATGGAGTGGCTAATGGGTTCAAATGCCAACCCTTCCGTTAGCTGCCGAGCACTTAACCATTGTGCCACCAGGGCTCCTTATGTAATACAGATGTTAAAAAGAATGAGGAAGTCCTCTATGGTGTGGGAAGATCTCTAGGATTAGTGTTCAAAGACTTCCTTCTGGTGTAAGAAAGAGGAAATAAGAATATATAGTTGTGTTTGCATAAAGAACCACGGAAAGATAATTTAAAAACTATGAAAATTGGTAGAGGAGGAAGAATGGATGAATGCAGGGTGGAAGCAAAACTTTTTAATATGTGTCTTTTGATATAATTTTGAATTTCGTACCTTCTCAATGAATTACATATTGAAAAAAATTTGAAGAAAAAAATACTACTGTTACTAACCCCACTTGCACTGTCCATTTTTTTTTCTTAAAAAATAGCCTTATATATTGAGAAGTTAGAGGGTTGACATGTTGTGGGGTTCTTAACCAATGTCATAAAACAATATGTGTACTACTGTTTCATGAGAAACTATTTGTTC